>NC_135309.1:16748864-17058130 GCF_048772815.1 Callospermophilus lateralis | reverse complement strand
GGATGGAAGGGTGGAGGGGAGGAGGGAAGGGAAGGGTGTGGGAGGATGGAAGGGTGGCGGGGGAGGGGGGAAGGGAAGGGTGAGGGAGGTTTGAAATGTTGATGGGAGGAGGGAAGGGAAGGGTGAGGGAGGTGGAAGGGTGGAGGGGATGCATGATGGGAAGGGTGAGGGAGGGTGGAAGGATGGAGGGGAGGAGGGAAGAGAAGGGTGAGGGAGGATGGAAGGGTGGAGGGGAGGAGGGAAGGGAAGGGTGTGGGAGGATGGAAGGGTGGCGGGAGGGGGGAAGGGAAGGGTGAGGGAGGTTTGAAATGTTGATGGGAGGAGGGAAGGGAAGGGAGAGGGAGGATGGAAGGGTGGAGGGGATGCGCCTTGGGAAGGGTGAGTGGAGGGTGGAAAGTTGGAGGGGAGGAGGGAAGGGAAGGGTGAGGGAGGATGGAAGGGTGGAGGGGATGCTTGATGGGAAGGGTGAGGGAGGGTGGAAGGATGGAGGGGAGGAGGGAAGGTTAGGGTGAGGGAGGATGGAAGAGTGGAGGGGAGGAGCAATGGGGAAGAGTAAGGGAGGGGAGAAGGGTGGAGGGGAGGATGGATGGGAAAAATGAGGGAGGCGGAAGGGTGGAGGTCAGGCGGAATGGGAAGGGTGAGGGAGGATGGAAGGGTGGAGGGGATGCTTGATGGGAAGGGTGAGGAGGGTGGAAGGATGGAGGGGAGGAGAGAAGGGAAGGGTGAGGGGGGATGGAAGGGTGGAGTGGATGCATGTTGGGAAGGGTGAGGGAGGGTGGAATGGTGGAGGGGATGCATGTTGGGAAGGGTGAGGGAGGGTGGAAGGGTGGAGGGGATGCATTTTCGGAAGGGTGAGGGAGGATGGAAGGGTGGAGGGGATGCATGTTGGGAAGGGTGAGGGAGGATGGAAGGGTGGAGGGGATGCATGCTGGGAAGGGTGAGGGAGGATGGAAGGGTGGAGGGGATGCATTTTCGGAAGGGTGAGGGAGGATGGAAGGGTGGAGGGAATGCATGATGGGCAGGGTGAGGGAGGGTGGAAGGATGGAGGGAGGAGGAAGGGAAGGGTGAGGGAGGATGGAAGGGTGGAGGGGAGGAGGGAAGGGAAGGGTGAGGTGGGATGGAAGGGTGGAGGGATGCATGTTGGGAAGGGTGAGGGAGGGTGGAAGGGTGGAGGGGATGCATGTTGGAAGGGTGAGGGAGGATGGAAGGGTGGAGGGGATGCATGTTGGGAAGGGTGAGGGAGGATGGAAGGGTGGAGGGGATGCATGTTGGGAAGGGTGAGGGAGGGTGGAAGGGTGGAGGGGATGCATTTTCGGAAGGGTGAGGGAGGATGGAAGGGTGGAGGGAATGCATGATGGGCAGGGTGAGGGAGGGTGGAAGGATGGAGGGGAGGAGGGAAGGGAAGGGTGAGGGAGGATGGAAGGGTGGAGGGGATGCATGTTGGGAAGGGTGAGGGATGATGGAAGGGTGGAGGGGATGCATGATATGTAGGGTGAGGGAGGGTGGAAGGATGTTGGGGAGGAGGGAAGGGAAGGGTGAGGGAGGATGGAAGGGTGGAGGGGATGCATGTTGGGAAGGGTGAGGGAGGGTGGAAGGGTGGAGTGGAGGAGGGAAAGGAAGGATGAGGGAGGTGGAAAAGTGGAGGGGCGGAGGAATGGGAAGGGTGAGAGAGGGGAGAAGGGTGGATGGGGGGATGGTTAGGGTGAGGGAGGGTGATGGGTAGAGGGGAGGAGGGAAGGGAAGTTTGAGGGAGGATGGAAGGGTGGAGGGGATGCATGATGGGAAGGGTGCCGGAGGGTTGAAGGATGGAGGGGAGGAGGGAAGGGAAGGGTGAGGGAGGATGGAAGGGTGGAGGGGAGGGGGGAAGGGAAGGGTCAGGGAGGATGGAAGGGTGGCGGGGAGGGGGGAAGGGAAGGGTGATGGAGGATGGAAGGGTGGAGGGGATGCATGATGGGAAGGGTGAGGGAGGGGAGAAGGGTGGAGGGGAGGATGGATGGGAAAAATGAGGGAGGCGGAAGGGTGGAGGTGAGGCGGAATGGGAAGGGTGAGGGAGGATGGAAGGGTGGAGGGGATGCTTGATGGGAAGGGTGATGGAGGGTGGAAGGATGGAGGGGAGGAGAGAAGGGAAGGGTGAGGGAGGATGGAAGGGTGGAGGGGATGTATGATGAGGAGGCTGAGGGAGGGTGGAAGGATGGAGGGGAGGAGGGAAGGGAAGGGTGAGGGCCTATGGAAGGGTGGAGGGATGCATGATGGGCAGGGTGAGGGAGGGTGGAAGGATGGAGGGGAGGAGGGAAGGGAAGGGTGAGGGAGGGTGGAAGGGTGGAGGGGATGCATGATGGGCAGGGTGAGGGAGGGTGGAAGGATGGAGGGGAGGAGGGAAGGGAAGGGTGAGGGAGGGTGGAAGGGTGGAGGGGATGCATGTTGGGAAGGGTGAGGGAGGATGGAAGGGTGGAGGGGATGCATGTTGGGAAGGGTGAGGGAGGGTGGAAGGGTGGAGGGGATGCATGTTGGGAAGGGTGATGGAGGATGGAAGGGTGGAGGGGATGCATGTTGGGAAGGGTGAGGGAGGATGGAAGGGTGGAGGGCATGCATGATGGGCAGGGTGAGGGAGGGTGGAAGGATGGAGGGGAGGAGGGAAGGGAAGGTGAGGGAGGATGGAAGGGTGGAGGGGATGCATGTTGGGAAGGGTGAGGGAGGATGGAAGGGTGGAGGGGATGCATGTTGGGAAGGGTGAGGGAGGATGGAAGGGTGGAGGGGATGCATGTTGGGAAGGGTGAGGGAGGATGGAAGGGTGGAGGGGATGCATGTTGGGAAGGGTGAGGGAGGATGGAAGGGTGGAGGGGATGCATGTTGGGAAGGGTGATGGAGGATGGAAGGGTGGAGGGGATGCATGTTGGGAAAGGTGAGGGAGGATGGAAGGGTGGAGGGAATGCATGATGGGCAGGGTGAGGGAGGGTGGAAGGATGGAGGGGAGGAGGGAAGGGAAGGGTGAGGGAGCGTGGAATGGTGGAGGGGAGGAGGGAAGGGTGAGGGAGGATGGAAGGGTGGAGGGGATGTATGATGAGGAGGGTGAGGGATTGTGGAAGGATGGAGGGGAGGAGGGAAGGAAAGGGTGAGGGAGGATGGAAGGGTGGAGGGGATGCATGATGGGCAGGGTGAGGGAGGTTGGAAGGATGGAGGGGAGGAGGGAAGGGAAGGGTGAGGGAGGGTGGAAGGGTGGAGGGGATGCATGATGGGCAGGGTGAGGGAGGGTGGAAGGATGGAGGGGAGGAGGGAATGGAAGGGTGAGGGAGGATGGAAGGGTGGAGGGGATGCATGTTGGGAAAGGTGAGGGAGGATGGAAGGGTGGAGGGGATGCATGTTGGGAAGGGTGAGGGAGGGTGGAATGGTGGAGGGGATGCATGTTGGGAAGGGTGAGGGAGGGTGGAAGGGTGGAGGGGATGCATAATGGGAAGGGTGAGGGAGGGTGGAAGGATGCAGGGGAGGAGGGAAGGGAAGGGTGAGGGAGGATGGAAGGGTGGAGGGGAGGGGGGAAGGGAAGGGTGAGGGAGGATGGAAGGGTGGAGGGGAGGGGGGAAGGGAAGGGTGAGGGAGGTTTGAAGGGTTGTTGGGAGGAGGGAAGGGAAGGGAGAGGGAGGATGGAAGGGTGGAGGGGATGCGCCTTGGGAAGGGTGAGTGGTGGGTGGAAAGTTGGAGGCGAGGAGAGAAAGGAAGGGTGAGGGAGGATGGAAGGGTGGAGGGGATGCTTGATGGGAAGGGTGAGGGAGGGTGGAAGGGTGGAGGGGAGGAGCAATGGGATGAGTGAGGGAGGGGAGAAGGGTGGAGGGGAGGATGGATGGGAAAAATGAGGGAGGCGGAAGGGTGGAGTTGAGGCGGAATGGGAAGGGTGAGGGAGGATCGAAGGGTGGAGGGGATGCGTGATGTGATTGGTGAGGGAGCGTGGAATGGTGGAGGGGCCGTGCCTTGGGAAGGGTGCGTGCAGGGTGGAAAGGTGGAGGGGAGGAGGGCAGGAAAGGGTGAGGGAGGGGGAAGAGTGAGGGGGAGAAGGGAAAGGAAGGGTTGGAAGGGTGGAAGGGTGAAAGAGAGGAGGTAATGGAAGGTTGAGGGAGGGGGGAATGGTTGAGGGGAGGACGGAAGGGCAGGTTGAGGGAGGATGGAAGAGTGGAGGGGAGGAGGAATGGGAAGGGTGAGGGAGGGGAGATGGGTGGAGGGGAGAGGGGATGTGAAGGGTGAGGGTTTGTGGAATGGTGGAGGGGATGTGCCTTGGGAAGTGTGGAAGGGTGAAGTGTGGAGGGCAGGTGTAAAGGGAAGTGTGAAGTGAGTGTGGAATGGAGGAGGGAAGGGAAGGGTGAATGAAGGAAGAATGGTGGGGGGGAAGTGGGATGGGAAGTAGGAAGTTATGGTGGAATGTTGGAGGGGAGCTGGGAATGAAAGAGTGATTGGAATGTGAAGGGTGGAGGGCGTCTGGAAGGGAATGAGCAAAGGAGGGTGCAAGGGTTAGTGGGCAGGAAGGGGAGTAGTAAGGAGTGGAAAAGTTTGGTACATCTTGAATGTACCAACTCTGTTCCCTTTAGGACCTTTGCATTTGTGGTTTGTCTCAGTGAGCTCTGATTTCCCAGTCATCCCTTGTTAATATTACTTTCTCAGAAAGCCCTTCCCTCTACTCTCCACCCCTGCTACCCTGGGCTGCTCTTTCTATCATTTCTTTGCTGATTCTCTAGGAAACCTGACTGTACACTTGTTGATTTTGTGCCTTTCCTGCTAATGGATCTGATCCACAGTAGCCTGAACCTTGTTGTTCTCTGAGGTGTATCCTCAGTACCTAAATGGCTCCTAACAGGAGGGGCTCTCAATAACTGTGGAACCCAGGAGCCTTCACCCCCTGGCCATTGATGGAAGTCCAGTAAGTCAATAATCACAGCATGGTTTCTTGATGTGCTTAGGACTGCCTGGGGAAGGGACAGATGTGCCCACATTGCTGAAGGCCTAGTGTGCAACACAAGACCTTAGGAGGCCTCACTGTCTCCTCTGGAGCCACACAGTTGCTCTGGTCTCTATTTCTCCAAGTCAGCGATTGTTGCAGAGGCAGCCAGGTCTTGCTTGGCTCTCTCCAGGGACAAGTGTCTTATATATTTCGGAAATGAGAGGGCTTGACTGGGTTGGTTGCTATCACCCATATCCCTTCCTTAGGCCTGACCAGAAATGGTGACCTCCAATACAGTCACTAGTGGTCACAGCTCAGTGCCCTCAAATAAGGCCTCAGCAGGCAACTGAAGTGATGAGGCAAACTGGGTCTGTTTTTATCATGGCTACTCTAAGAAAAAAGCTTTCAACCCAGCTGGACATCTAGGACTGGTTTTCAGATCTGAACTCAGATACTCCTTTTCCCAGGTTTCCTGAAATAGACATCCTCTTCTCCTCCCTTTTTACCTACTTTGGGTGGTACACAGCTTAAGCAGATTTTTGTTTTTTTGTCTTAAGAAAGCAATTGTGGAAATCTAATGGTCAACGGCAGTGGAGACTTGCCTCAATTGGGGGAGAAGAAGGAGTGCTAGGACCGTGTACATGCTCCAGATAAGAATGGTACTGACATTTTACCCCCGATTCTGCTTGTGGTAAAGCAGTGTGCATTTATTTAGGGACCAGGAATCTAGGCATTTAGGGGAAATACCCTGATTGTTAACTGTTGGAAATTCTTTTTTTTTTTTTAATTGAACACCACGAGAAATAAATGTGCCAATTAAACAAATAGGTCATGCTGCAGATTTGGCCTTCAGATAGCTAGTGCCAGGCCTGTGTCCAATATACTGTCTCTAGATGAGGAATCAGTAAGTGCTGATCAGACACGGACAGGAGCAAGGCTGATGTCACCATGTACACAATATGAGTGTTGCCCTCCACTGTGCAGAAAGAGCCCATGGAACTTTCAGGTAGCACAGGTAGTTAAAGGGGAAGGCAGCGACTCAGGAGCCTGGTTGCTATGGGTACCCAGAGGGCTGTGTAAATGGAGGGGGCCCCTAGGAAAATCCTCCCAGAATAGGGAGGCGGATAGGAAGGAGCAGGACTCTTGGCTGGAGGAAGGACAGTAGAGCACAGAGGTGAGAACTGTGGTACTATAGGAGGCCCAAGTGACTGTGTGGCATAGGAAGGGGCAGAGGAGCAGGAACTGAAGCTGTGGAGGATGCTGGATCTCACTGTGGGGGCTCCCACGGCATGCTTAGGACTTAAAGGTGTCCCAATGGCTATGGGGGATGCACAGAGGGAAGTCAATTAGGGCTTCACATCTCTGTCTTACAGTTGTCGTGGATCCCATTGGCAGTCTGTGGTGGGTTAATTAGTGGTGAGTTTGAGGCTGACATTTAAGGGAATAAGGGAAACCTTAAATAAGCAGGGGAGCTTTTGATCCTCCCTCTTATCCAGCCCCCTCACATTCACTCCTAGGTACTTGACAGTTACCTTCAGGCAGAGTTATTTGAGTGCCTAGTTACCTGCATATCCCTTGGTGGTGTTCCCTGTCCTGGGGCTCTCATCCTGTGGGGTTTCCATCCTTTCTGGAAAGGCGATGTTAGGTGAGTACAACTCTAGTCCCCACTCTCTGAGCTGCGCAGAATCACATCCCCAACCATAACAAAAGCAAATGGCACCATGGAGACTGCAGGTCCCCAAAGCAGCCCCCTGAGGTACACCAGTGCAGGGGGCCAGGGACCCTAACATTTAATACTGATGTATCTGCACTACCTCCAGGAAGACCTCTTCCTTCCCTGTTCCAGGTGCACTCTATCTGGGACTAGGGAGACACACAGGGAAGAGGGGCACCCCTTTGAATTAGAAGGAACCAGTTGGCAGCACTGCAGTGACACCCAGGGCAGAAATGCCTTAGGGAAGCACTCGAGGGGCCTTGGGGCACTGGCTCTTCCAACTTTTATAGACACATTTCACATATGTATATCTATGTATGTGTGTGTGTGTGTGTGTGTGTGTGTGTGTGTGTATACATATAATTGTTTTAATTTTTAAATTTTTTGGTGGTACATGGCATTGAATCCAGTACTTTGCAGATGGATTCTACCCTGAGCTACATCCCCAGTCATTTCTATTTTATTTTGAGGCAGCGTCTTGCTATGTTATCCAGACTGGCCTTGCAAGCCTCCTCCCTCAGCCTCCTGAGTAGCTGGGATTACAGGTATGCACCACTATGCCCAGTATGTATTTTATAATTTTCACAACCACGCTAGTGAATTCCAGCTAAATCTCAGATTTGAATTTCAATCCTGATAAAGATGGACATCCAAAGACTCCCCTTATGCTGTGTCCTGGGAACGGGTCTCTGTAGCTGACCTGAACATGGGCCCAAAGTCATTGCTCTGGCCTGCCCTTGAGGCTTTGCATGGCTCTTTCTGTGGAATGTCCTTATTTCACAAAGGTAGTAAATTCTCCCAAGTTGTCATGAATCTGCTCCTTTTATCTTTTTACCTTATTCTGGCAGCTCGAGGAGACCACAGTTGCTTGGGGAAAGAGCTGTAGTCAGAGCCTGGAGAAGAGATCAGAAAAAGAAAGGAGGGGACATCTTCATAAGGCTGTGGGGACACTGCTTCAACAGCTGGTTTTGAACTCTTCCCTTGGAGTGAAAGGGAGAAGAAGATGGGTCACGTCTCTGAGTGGAGGACAGAGTGGTTTTAGCTGGATAGTTTAGCCACTAAGGCAGGCACAGTGGTCGATGGTTATAATGAGGGGCCTTGTCCTTCTGGTCTTGGTTTTTCTATTAGCCAAATTCAGGGTTGACGATGGTACCGAGTTCACAGGGCTACTTTAAGGATTAAATGAGACAATGCATGTAAAATGTTTGATCAGGGAAAGTGTTCAACGAATGGGGCTTAGAAAGATTAAACACCTACCCCAACCACACAGCTAGGGAAGGGGTGGGGTTGGGGATGCCAGCACTTCTGGATCAGGGTCTGGTGATTTCACCTGTTGCACAGGATGGAAACAATCAAAAGCGGGACAGGGCTAGGTTGTGGTTGTGGTTATGGGATGGCTTTGGAGAGAGGACTGTGATGTAGGGGAAAGGGGGGGTAATTCATGAGACTGGACTTCAGGAGAAATCTTGGCCTGCATTGCCTTTTCCTAATAACCATCCCTCAGAGTGCATGTGAAATTATATTCCTCAAGAGCCCACTGCCTAAAAGCCAGGTATCTGACAGGTGGTGTTTAATAAAACCCTGTGGCCACAATTATAAATTTTAAGTGGTTTTTAGCTGGATTTTTTTTATTTGACTCTCTTGCCAAAATTTTTTTTCATGATGGCATAGAACTATAATATAGTCTATGGCTGTAATAAAGAGTATTTCAGAAACATAAAAGCCATCCCCTAGATGGTATGAAGTTCAGAGATTTCTATATTAAAATCTGCCCCATTAAGAGGTTAATTAACATCCAGTTAAAATGACTTAGTAAACTTCATCTTCTAATTCAAGCAATTTTTCAATTATTTTAATATGTTGGGTAGTTCATTTAACATTATTTAAGGAACAGATGGTTATTTTGGGTTATGTCACCAGCCATTGGGGAAAAAAATCCTCGGTGCTCCTCGGGTCTCTACCTCATGGCCTGTGGCCTCCCCACCTGCTTTTGTTCCCTGCCAGCAACTTCATTGCACTGCCTGTGTGATGTTGTCACCATCAGAACTCAGGTGAGACTCATCTGTACTGTGGATCACCTGGCCTTGGTTCATGAAGACAAGGTAATCGCATATTGCAGGGGCTGGCCCACTAGGGTTCCTCAGCCAAATGTGGCTTGGCATATGTTTTTGTTTGGCCCACGAGGTAAGAATTCTTTCTGCATATTTAAACATTTGAAAAGAAATCAAAAGACTGTACTACATACTACCTGTGTGAGAAGATATTCTAAAATGAACACTTTATTTTATTAGAGACAGCATAAGCAGATGAATATTTTTGATCAATCTAATAATATGGAGCATTGGCTGTCAACTACAAAGCTATAAAGTTATTTTCTCCCACCCAAATCTATTTTTGTCATTGCTAGACCCGTTTTTCAAAAGAACAAGCTCGATTGCTAGTATCATATTTTGAATCTTACTGATAAAAAAATCAGAGACTTTTTTTTTTCCTCATTAGGGCTAGTGCTTATGTATCCTTAATACAGCCTCTTGACTTACAAAGACTAAACTATTTACAATCTGGGCCTCTATAGAAAATGTCTACCAACCTCTGATGTGTAGTGGGGATTTGTAGAACAGTTGGAATTGTTCTGAGTTACCCTGGCAGGCAGTCATCCCCAGTCATTCAGTCAAACACCAGTGAAGGTGTTGCTTGCTGCAAAGTATTCTGTAGATGTTATTAAAATCTATCATCAGTTGACCTTAAATAAAGGAGATTATCCTTAATAATCTAGGTCGGCCTGATCCAACCGGTTGACAGATCTTAAGAGGACCGAGGTTCCTTGAAGAAGAAGGAGTTCATCTGTGGTGGCAGTTCCCACTCCTGTCAGAGTTTCCAGCCTGCCCTGCAGGCCCAGAAAGGGCAAAACCAAGGATATTGGTAGTTACGCCCTTCAGAAAACAGGCTTTGAAATCCAGATTTCATCCGTGCCTAGCTAGCTCCACAATGGCTTCGGCCAATTCCTTGTATAAATCTCTTTATTTATACCCACATGCCACTGGCTCTGGTCCTCCGCCGGAACCCTGACGACCACAACAGCTCTCTCTAAAGGCACCACCTAACTTTTGCTGTTAAAAACTAAAAAGTAAATCACTTTAAATAAAATTCATATTTTGGAGGAGCTGCCTGTGGACTGGTATTTCCTCATCTCTCTTAATGACTCTAGAACAGAAAAGGGTGGTGAGAATCATGAAGAAAGAGAGAGAATTCGGCTGACTTAAATTTGCTCCTGTCACTGTGACGGCAGGAGCTGGGGTGTGGGGAAGGTCTCCCCTGGCCTGACTCTGGGGCTGCTCTGGGCCCACTGTTGCCCCCCCTTCACCCCTTCACTGTTGGTGAATTCCATGCTGGGTACTTTCAGAGGAGAGTTTCCTAAACTTTCTTGGGATTTTCCAGTGGGTCCCTGGTAAGATAAGGATAAAAACTCTGAAGGACTGCCCTCCAGCAGCCACTTCACTCTTCTGTGTCACCTGCTGTGTACATTGTCCTCTCTGAGCCTCACAATGGTCCTATGAAAGAGGCACTGTCCATTTTACAGAGGAGAAACCTCAACCTTAGATCATGAAGTCATTTGTTTTGGTTTGGATTTGAACCCAGATCTGACAGCAAAGTTCATGCTAAGCGTCTGTTCAGTCATTTGGTTCAGAAATCGGGGACCTCTCAGCCCAGGTGGTCCCCATGGCCCCAGGTGCCCGCCTGGCCTCTGGCCACTTGCTTGGGGAAGAGATAAGTTGGGGGCGGCCCCCAAGTTTTGCAAGAGGCCTTCTAGCCACTAGCCTAGGGTGCCCCTGCCAGAGGACAGTAGGGAGGAGGGAGCGGGGAGCCCAGGGAGGGGAGGGCTGGGAGGGCGGGCCCTGAAAGAGAGTTTGAAAAGAGGAAGGAAGTGGGGCCCAGCAGAACGCTAGCCACTCCTGCTGGCTTCCCCACGGAGGACTCAAGGCCCGCAGGCAGGCACCCCGGCCCAGCCATGACCCCCTGGCGCAAAACTGACAAGGAGCGGCAGGGTGTGGGTAGGTGTGCAAACTGGGCAGCAGCTGGGCAATGGGCAGGCGGCTGGAGAGCCACACGTGGGAAGATGCTTATGGCACCTGGCAGCTTGGGTGAGGGCAAGGGCACCCCTGGAGGCCCCAGGGCTCAGGGGCTCCCTTTGCCTGCTGGAAGGGGAGGCTGCGGGTATGAAGGGGAGGCTGGGGTCTGGGAAAAGGCGGGCACCTGCCCATGACTCTGGCTTCCAAAGGTGCCCTTTCTCCTTAGTGCTGCTGAGCTTCAGAGGTTGCGTCCAGCAGGCTGCTTGCTCCCTTGTGCCAGTCTCAGCCTTCTCCATCTGTTCACTTGCTGGGTGGAGGGAGCCCCACTGTCCCCCAGATCTGCCATGGCCCACTCAGGATGCCCTCTGCCTCCCCCGTCCAAAGCACCTCCCTCTGCCCTTTGCCGGGCCTGTTCCTCCTGGGTCAGATGACCCCTGATTTGGCAGAGCATCCAGGGGCCCCTGCACATTTGGGGAGTGGGGCGGGAGGGCAGGATCCTTCACTCAGCCCACAGCCTCTGGAGAAGGAAGCTCCTTTCAGGGGACCTGGGGATAACTCAGAAGCCAGCCCCTCTAATTTCAGCCATCTAAGCTCCTAGAGGCCTCAGCCTCAAGCTGGGGGCGGAAGTGGCAGCTGGGGGAAGGGAGGCAGCAGGTACTGGGGCTCCTTCTAAGTGTAATGGGTGATGCAATCCTCATACACTTGAGTGTGAACTTAAAAAGTGCCCTGGAGATTGCCACAAAGGCCACTGGCAGACACGCGGCAGAGGTGACGCTTCAGCTGGTAAAGCCCTGGGTGCCCCAGCCCTGGGCAAGGAGAGGCAGGGGTTCCCCAGGCCACTGTTGGAGAAGCTCTCTGACAGCTCAAATATATCATCCACATACTGGGCACTAGGCACTGCAGGGCATAGATGAATAGTCCCCATCCAAAGAATACACAGGATCCTTAGCCTCCAGGGGTCTCAAGTTCTCGATCTCTAAAATGGGAAATTTGAACTAGACTCAATCAAGACCCCTTTTTTAACTTCAGGGCTTCTCTGGCCCTTCCAACTGGGGTATCAGGCTAAAAATCTACCCTGGGAACCATGGAGACTGTTAACTAGGGCAAGCCATGTGGGTGGAGGGACCACTGTGGTCCAGAAGGGACCAGTGTGGCTGGTCCAGGAAGAAGAAAGCACATCCAGGCAAGAAGAGCTGATAGCATCTTCACCTGCTGGAAGCGTGCAGGGAAGGGAATAACAAAGCCACGGTTATGCCCGGCTGAGGAACTGGGCTTTCTCCATTTAGGCCACCGAGGGCTCTGAGCAGGCAGGACTTGAGCAGTTCTGTGCTTAAGCCAGCATGGGGGGAGGCTGGGGGGACAAAAGATAAGGGAGTCACGCCACAGGCCAGGGACAGTATTGGTCGTCCAGGATAATTAGAGGAGTTCATGGGGGAGACTGAGCATTGCAAAACGGTGTTCCCCCAGGGCCCGGGGGCTGCAGTAACCTGATGCACAGGCTCATGCTAAGGTGTGCATCCTGGCTATGGTGCCAGCTGGCCTGAGCCTGGGTTCCAGGCTCCCCAGCCCTGTGACCTAAGCCCCATGCCTCTCCTTACCTACTCCAGGGCTTGGCGTCCTTGTCCATACAGTGGGGTTCATCACAGAACCTACTTCCCGGGTACAGACTCAGGTACAGAGCACCCTTCTAAATGTCATCAATCTTTATTTTATACTGTGTCTCCTTTGGGTCCAGTTGAAACTTGATGTCACAGAATGGGAGGCGGCTCCATGATGGAGTAGGGAGGATTCTCACCCTCCTTGACAGAAGCTATCCTGCCAGTGTGGCCTGGGAGGATTACACTGTCAGGCTCCAGGCCCCACCACTTCTGGATCTGGTGGGAGGGCTGATATTTTCCACACCTACTTATGAAAACATGAGGGTCAGAAATCACCTGGTGGGCACCTGCCCATCGAAGAGATCTCCTCTCTCTGCAGGATCAGTGACTGCAATCTCCAACCCTGAGCCCTGGGGGAAGGAAAGGGAAGGAAAGGGAGGCTCAGGCTGTGATGGTGTGGGGACAGGTCTTCCAACATGAAAACCCAGCAAGTGGCCGAGAGAAAGGAAGCCAGGTTCTAGCTCTGACCCCATCTCTCTTTGCAGATGGATCTCTATTCTACCTTTCTCACTTTGGTCCAGACATTGATACTTTCCTATTTCAAACCATTGTCTTATGAAGATCATTTGAGAATCTATGGATATGGGGGTTTGGAAGATAAAGAGCTGGAGCTCTCTCTGTGTGAGATGGGTGCTTAGGCAACCTCTCTCTGCCATCTCTTCAGGACAGGTGACATTTAACTTTCCCTCCCGTGGTCTCATGGACAGGGCTGCTGATGTCTGCTTGTGCTCTCCACTGGGGCTTTTGAGGAAGATGCTTCTTGGTTATCTTGCATGGTCTGGTGGGCAGCCAGGAGCATCCTTAGGTCACTCTCCAGCCAGGGTTTCTTCTTTCTGCTGCAGCCGTGACATGTGATCCATCAGAGCCGTGAGAAGACCTGGGGTACAAGTGTGATAGAGGCAGTGTGCGTTCAGAGTAGAAAAGGGTGCAGTCTTGCATGAGAAGTGGTGTGTGGGCTCAGAAGCTCGTGTGTGAAGTGGGGATTGCGATCTGATCGTGACCGGTTGCTCTGTCTCTGAATTGGGGAGTGATGACGGTCCCGCAGGCTGTTGTGAGGATGGAATGGGGTAAAGCCTGGGGCACTGAGGAGTGTGCCTGGCTCCACTAGTAAATGACCGAACCAGGCAAGTCAGTGATGCACCCAGCACCGACTTTAGGACATCAATTCTCATAGGAATGTTGCATGCCAAGTTTGCAAAGCCCATTCTGATGCAGCGCTGTTATGGATGAAGAAACGGGTCCCCAAGTTCACATGACAGGGAAGTACTGGAGCTGACCCTTAAATGCCATGACCTGCAGACACCTGGCCCTCTGGAGATGCCAGGAGGGCATCTAGGAGGGGACATGTTGAGCAAAGGCAGAAAGCTGGAATGCATGTAAGATGTGGGTCAAACAAGAAGTGGTCTAACTTGGCTTTAGTGGGTGTTTGGAGAGGATGTGGCAAAAGCAGATTTTGGCCAGATTTTGAGGGGCTGTGAGAGCCAAGCTGAGGCTAGACTTCCTGTGAGCACTGAGGTCCAAGCAAGAGTATCACTGGTAAGAAGTTAACATTAGCTAATTGGGAAAGGGACAAGTACTGGACACCAACTAGAAGGGAAGAGCAGAGCACTTTCACTTGTCTACTGACTGCCTGGGTGGTGACCTAGCAGAGTCCACCTAGAATTAGCACTGTCCTTGTGGCACAGGCCTGTAGTCCCAGGTTCCTAGGAGGCTGAGGAAGGAGGGTCAAAAATTTGAGGACAGCCTCAGCAACTTAGCGAGGCCATGTTTCAGAATAAAAAATAAAAGGGGCTGACGATGTACCCCAGTGGTAGAGTGCCCCTGGGTTCAATTCCCCATTCCCACCACCACCAAAAAAAAAAAAAAAAAAAAAAAAAAAAGCCTTTCAGCCTTCACCATCTTACCCCCAGCCTGAGACTCTGGTCAGTGATGAGAATTTTCTCCTTGCAGGACGGAGGGAAGGGCAGCCAACTTTCTGATTTATTCATGGTCATTGAACTTCCCTGGGAGAGGGCATTATGGCTGTCCCCGTTTCCTTTTTCTTAGGAGTTTCTTCTTTTACAGGAAGATCCAGGAGGACTTCTTTTTGCACTGTTGATTCTCATTTGCTGCTAGCACAAAATAGCCATTATGCTAAGGTGGCCTATTTTGGGTTGCACATTCTGACCCCCTACGGATCAGAAACATGTTCTGTGGACAACCTGTTTCCAGCTGTGGCTCTGTCCCTGGGTTTGGTGAGGTTTTGTGGGTTCCTTTGAGGGCAAGGAGGGATAATCTGTTCTGTGGCTCTCGCCCACCTCCTGGTGGTATTCTGGCAAGCTCTGTTACTCCTTGGCGTGTACACCATCACTTGCTTTTGGCTTCTGTCCTTGCCTGGTGTTCTCAGTGTGTCAGTCTCTCTCTCCAAAAGGCACGAGAAGAGTGTGCATGGCAAACACCCAGAGGGACCCGTGTGTGCTCTGGCTGCCAAAGGCAACAGATGAGAAGGGATGGAGATCACCTTCCACACCCTAACCACTCCATCCATCCTCCACTCCTTCTCCGTTTATTCTCTGGGCATTTGTGGGCCATTTCCTGTGTGCACTCTGCTAGCCACTGAGATACTAGAATCAGGCTAGCATGGGCGCTGACCTTTTGGAACTTGTACTAATAGTGAAGGGGAAAAAAAGAACTCTGTGGGCCCATCAGATTGGAGGCTTTCCATTCACCATCTTTGCCACATGGACTATACCTTTGGACTGGTTCCCCAAAATTAGTATCATGCAGCAAAACTCATGGATTGGAAATCTAATTCCTTCCTGCTGCAAATCTTGGGTGCCCGGGACTCCTACTTTCTGATGCTTCTACAACTCGGGGCTATTTGGGAGGCTGCTGGTGGAGTCCACATGAGGAGATCATCCTAAGGCCATGTACACGGAAGGTATACAGAAGCCACAGAAACCAGTGGCCAGCCTGCCCTGCCCTTAATTGTCAGGATTTGAATGAGCTTGAAAAAACTGTTTTCTCAGCTCTGCTTCCTCCTGAGATAGGCCTCGTTATGTTGCCGCTGTGTTTTGAGACAGGAAATGTAGTCACCATCACGCTCTGCTAACTTCTGGACCTTGGTTGTTTTTAAAGCTTACAGCCTTTAATTTAATAGCCAATTACCCACGGTGCCACAGCCTGTGTTCTGCAGCATGTGTTTGGCCAACAGGGATGCCGACGCTTACCACCACCCGCCTCCAGGGGCATCTGGGCAGAGACAGCATGAATGTTCCCTTCACAGGCACTTTCTCCCGGCTTCTCACTTCCCCTAGTTGGTGGGAATTAAAAGGCTGTCAGGCTGAGTTCGTGAGCTGTGCAAGTCTTACTCTGCATGGGGAAAGTCATCCCTGACCCTGACCCAACCAGGACACTTGAGGCTTCTGTACCGGTTAGGAGTTTCAGTGGCATAACATGACTGATATCAGGGACCCTTTCCAGACCTCTCCCTAGTCATTCTTCAGAGGACTTAGGGTTCCCTGACACCACATGATCCCTTGGGACAAAGTCTGGACTAGACTGGTGGGAGGAGACACAGGTGGACAGTGTGACAGATAGACAGACAGTGTGACTTGCATGAAATCCCCAGGACACAGCACCAGAGCTGAACAGAGCAGATACTCCGCAGGTGTTTGTGGGATTGGGTTAAGTGGTGGCAGTGCCAGGCCTAGATGCACGCTGACTGGCATGTTTGGCTGCAGCAGAGAGGCATCCCTGTACTCCGCAGTCCTGAGTGTTTGCCTGGAAAGTGGAATTGTCCTTGCTTGACTGGGAGTGGCAGTAGGGAGTGGCAGGAGGAAAATGTGTCCTAGGTTGAAAGAATAGCTTGTGCAAAGATCCTGAGGAGGGTCTGTGGGCTCTGTGGGAGGTCAGAGTGGCTGCATTAGGGGAGCAAGGGGCACGATAGGAAAAATGGGTTCTGTGAGGGGAGGTCACATGGAGCAGGGCATGGTAGGTGCTTTCACTCTTCATGGAAGGGTGGAGCAGGGTGTTACAGAGTTTGGAGCAGAATCATAGAGCGACCTGCCTTAGTTTGTAAGAGGACTATTCTAGCAGTTTCCTGATGAATAATGAAGGGAATTAGTGTGGAAGCAGGGAGAACAATTAGACAGCTGCTGTAATAGCCTAGATTAGAGATAGCAGAGCCCACGCTGGGAAGGGGGCGGTGGAGGTGCAGGATGGGCTTCCATTCTGGGTGTGTGTGCTGTAGCGCAGCAAAAGGGATGTCCCTCATGGACAGAACATGGGTATGGGGGGGCAAGAGTGACCCCAGCGTTTTTTGGCGGGGACAGCTGGAACAATGGGAATTGCACATAGGCTCTCTCTAGTTTAACCCTGGATCTGAGGCGTCACCAACGTTTCCATCAATACCCTGTTGCAGAATGGCGCATTTAGAGAGACTGTGTATATGGTTTGATACTCCACCACCCTGGGAGGTGGGACCTTAATCTCAACTGAGAAGAGGAAGCAGAGGTAGAAGCCTCCCCAGTCTGAGGGGGATGCAGCCTGTTGCAGGCACTTTAAAAAAACACATCTCACCCCTGGGATTTTATCTGGGTGGTCACTCTTCACCTCTGGCCTTGGCCTATTTTCTGATGTCATAACTAAACGCCACCCAACGGGAAGTTTACAAAGAAGAGAGGTTTATTTAGCTGGTGGATCTGGGGACTAGAAAGCCCAAGAGCAGCGTGCCAGCACCTGCACATGTCTGGCGAGGCCTTCCTGCTGCAAGGCAACATGGTGGACGCAGTCCACAGGAGACAGAGCGGGCGCTAATACCCACACAGGGCCACCTCATGGCCTTAGCTAATTCTACTCATTTCTCAGAGGTCCCACTTCTAAATGCCATCAACATATGAAACTGGGGGTAAGTTTCTAACATGAATTTTGGGGGACCTGTTCAACTATAGCCCCTGGTCTCTTTTGCTCTGTGACTGCATGTCCTCTCCTCCCCTGGATGACTCGTTGCCGGAGGTCAGAGCTCTGCTGGGGATTAACTCCGAGTCCATCTAGCTCCAAAGCAATCGCAGGGTTCTGGAGGTCAGAGAAACTAATTATCATCCTCACAGTTGGTCCCCTGGAGGGGCCAATGGAAGCTATAAGCTGTCTTCTCACAAAGGCGTGCACATGTGAGCGTGCATTATGAATTCACTGAGCCCCATTCGTGAAGCAGGAGGGCCTGGCCAAGCGTGCCCACTCACTATCTTGTAAAACTGGTACAGTAGATACGTGAGTTTGGTAGCTGTGGCACTCTGCCCAAGATATGAATTCCTGAACTCAGGAGCTGCCAAGAATCAGACACAGGTCTTATAACCTGTCCAGATCAGTTACGTTCAACGATTCTTCTGCTCTGTGGTGGAGAGCTAGTTTCAGGTCCAGAGAACGCGCCTGTCTTTAGGAAGCCAGGGCTGGGGGTGGGGGGGTCTCTCCTGCAGGAGGCAGCGGAGAGCATCAGTGGCATTCACGTCTGCCTTTCCCAGACTGGAGCACCACCTTCTGGGTGATGTTAGGTGGCTCCTGCTACCACCCGTCGCGGCTCTCTGCATTTTGGGTGGCAGGGTCTGGGTCCTCCCCAGAATGTGAGCTCCAGGACAGCAAGACCATGTCCTCGTCTCTTTGTCCCACATGGGGCAGGGGCTCCGTCTGCAGCAGTGCTCGATGGGACAGATGGATGAGTGGACAGATGGACACATGGGCTGGGGAGGAGGCTTTTCAGTTTTGGTGGCCTCGTAAGGTTCAGGTGGACTGAGTCGCCTCATCTTGTCCTCATCTTGCCACTTTATTCTCCTCGCTGCCGAGAGGCTGGGTCCCATAAGAACACAACAGAGGCTCTCCCCAGAGGCTGGACCCCTGCAGGTGACACCTCAGGGACTCCATGAAGAGTCCCCCCAACCTCTCCTTCCCCTCCCTGCTCTGTCAGCCCTCCCACCTCGGGGCTGCTGAGTCCTTCCCCTCGCCCTTCCTCTGCCCTCCAGCCTCACTCCCCCCACGGGCTCCCTTTCCCCCGAGAGCCAGGCTGTAGGGCTTGCAGCTTGGACTTCATTATTGAGACAGCTCCCTGCTCCCAGAATGTTTGTTTTGTCTCTTCAACTCAATTTCATGAAAGCTGCAGGAGCGCCCAAGCCACCTCTCCTCTCTCTACTCTCCCAACGCGACGGATCCGGCAAACAGCTGGAGACGCTGCATTTGGGGTAGGGAGCTGATTGGATGGATTTTGTTCTAAAGCCCCTCTTCCAACTCAATGGGGTGCGTGTGACTGCAGGAGTGTGTAAAGTGTGTGAGTGTATGTGTGTATTCTGTATCCTCCAGGAGTACTGGAAAGGAGACAGTAGAATTCCAGCAAGAGGCTTTAGAGCAGAACTGACCAGCCTTGAACACTTGATGTTTTGGGTCAAAGGATTCTCTGATATGGGGCCGTCCTGTGTGGTGTGGGATGGTATGTTACTCTGCTTTCTGTTGCTATAACAAAATACCTGAAGCTGGATACTTATAGAGAGTGGAGAGGTATGTTTTAGCACAGAGTTTCAGGGGCTAAAAGTCTAAGATCTAAGATGGGGTGACTTCATCTGCTCAGCCTCTGTGTGGACATCTTGGTGCCACAGAGTGGAGAGTGGAGAGGAGACTGGAAGTCAGAGGCCAGGCAGTGGCCAGCTGGCTGTGTTTATAACCCCCACTCTTCCAGGAACAAACCGCAGTGTCATGAGAACTGCATTAATCATTTCCAAGGGTGGCGCCCCCATGATCTAACCACCTCCCTTAGACTCTAGCTCTTTCCAGCACTCTTACTACCCCACCCTGGCACCCAGCCTGCAGCACCTCAGCCTCTAGGACACACTCAGACAATGTGGAACTATAGCAGGGGTTGAGCAGCCCCTACAGCCTCTACCCACTGGGTGCTGGGAGCCCCACTGCCCCCACTTCACCCCAAGTTGCTACAAAGACAAACTTTCTCCAGGACCCAAAATAACCCTTTACTGTGAGTCACTGGTTTAGAGAAGCCGGGGAATCCTAACTCTCCTCTTGTTGGCTGGGGATGTCACTTTGGCTCACTAAAGACAGCACAATGATGCTCTGCCCAGAAGGTGGCTGTCACCACCCAAGAGGGGACTGAAGCTGCCAGCAGCATGCAGGGACCAAGTGCATCTCCACTAGGGAGAGGAGGCGCAGCGCGGAGGCTGTGCTCCCACCGCTGCCTGTAGAGGGATCTAGCCAGCTCCCTCCTCTCTGCCACCCTCTGCATCCCACACCACCTCAGTTTCCTTTTCTGTAAAATAAAGATGGCAACAGCTGTACCCACCCTAAGAATCGTGCTGAGGGTTAACTAGATTGTCTAAAGCCCTCGGGAAGGTGTCCGGTGCAGGGGGTGTTCTAAGAGCCTGGCTCTTGTCATTCCGAGCGCTGGTCCCCTGCCCCTCCTCCCTCTCGTCCTCCTCCATCTCCATCCTCTGCTGCCTCCTGGTTGGCCAGCTTGTGCCTGGCTTTGAGCCGGGGTTGCTGCCGGGTCTCCACAGTGGCCCTCCCTGGTGACATCAGGATACAGACGCCCCGCATTTCACACTGCCTGCGCTTTTCCATGTGTGCAGTGCCCTTGGGCCCACCTGCACCTGCGCTGGGTCTCTCTTCCCCTGGAGTGGAGGCTCTCCAGAGCCCGCTCCGTCTGAAGTGAGCTCCAGGCAATTACATTCTCTCTCTGTGTTATTGTGTTTGTTCCCCTTGCACAGCCACTTGTCCAAACTCTATTAACACCTGGTGTTGGTTGAAGCTCTCTTTTTCAAACATGTCAGTAAATGGCAGGGCCCCCAGGAGGACCCAGTGCTTCCCCACGGGTCACAGCTGGCCGGCTGCAATACAAATTAGCAGCCGGCTTGGTCAGCATCTCTTGAAGCAATCCAAGAAATACAAGGCTTATAGCCAGAAGAAGGGACATGCCTGTCCTTCAAATCCAATCACATCCCTCAGTCCAATGAGTTTTTATGATCTTGTTTCTTCAGTGGGTTGGGCACTGTTCTTGGCACCAGGAGCTCAGTACTGAAGATGGACTCAGTCTGCACCCTCTCTGAGGCTGAGGGAGACACAGGACATCAGCAAGTCACACACATATAGGAAAGTGTGATGTCACCCAGCACAGTGGCTCATGCCTGTCATCCCAGCTACTTGGGAGGCTGAGGCAGGATGATGGCAAGTTCAAGGCCAGCCTCAGCCACTTTGTGAGACCTTGTCTCAAAATAAAAGAGGAGGGACTGGGATGTATCTCAGTAGTGAAGGGCCCCTGGGTTCAGTCCCCAGTACTGTGACAAACAAAAGAAAAAGGGTGACATCAGCAGTGGGCTGGTCAGGGAAGCAAGAACTTTGGATTCTGCTCTGAGTTTGAATCTACTCTCCACCATGGCTGTGTGGCCAAGGGCAAGTTCCAGACCCTCTCTGTGAGATTCTTGTAGGTTACATGGAGGGTAACACCCTGGAGCATTGGCATGAAGATGAATGAGTAGATACAAGTAAGATGATAAGGCTTTGGCCTGTCTTACCTGTCACTCTAACCTCAGTACCCACAACAGTGCCTAGCACACAGCACATGTTCCCATCAGTATCTCAAAAAATCATGGCAGGGCTGGGGCTGGGGCTCAGCAGTAGAGCGCTCACCTGGCATGTATGAGGCCGTGAGTTCAATCCTCAGCACCACCTACAAATAAATAAAATAAAGGTATTGTATCCACCTACAACTAATATATATATATATATAATAAATTTTAAAAATAAAACCTAAAAAATCATGGCATATGTGCTTGGTATAGAATAGATACTTAATAAACATTTACCATTTTCTTGGAAAGCAGTGTTGTGTTCAGAGGTTAGAATTTAGATTTCCCTACTGTCTGTCTGCCTACCTATCCACCTACCTGAGTGCATCAATCTATCTTGTAGAAAAGTTGTTTATCCTCCTCCCTGCGCCTCAGTTTCCTCACTTAGAAGCAAAGGGAGACTTTGTATTTATTTCCTAACATGGCACAAAATGTTTTCTTGCCTTTTCCATCCCTCACTCCAAAGTCCAGAGTGGCGAGGTCCTCGGTGAGTAGGGACAAAATGACCTGCTGTCACCCTGGTCAGAAAGAAGGGCGGATCAGAGATCAGCAGTCACACTTCGGCACTGAGTGGCACCCCGACTCCACTTCCTGTTAGTCATTTAGAGGAGTTAGCAGAACCGGGTATTCATGAGCCAAGCCACTTCCTTTGTCAGCAGTGTCTGCTCTCCTCCAAACGAAACCTTGAGAGCCGAGGCCCTTCTGCAAAGGCAGATACGATTTGCAAGTTAAATGGCAGGCAGTCGCTTTCATTTTCACAATCAGTGAGTCCTTGGGATGGATACAGATCTCCCCATTTCCAGATCTGTCCAAGACATCTTAAGCCGATCAGTTGGAAACTTTGCACCTGACATTGGTGGGCAGAGGGTGAGGGACCCCTGAGGAACACTGAGGGGTCCCTCACCCTCTGCAAATCCCAGTGTGCCCCGCCCTCCCTTTGGGGCACTCTGGGGAAAGCCCAGGGGGTGTGTGGTTTTCTGCTTCTGTAAACCTCAGTTGCCTCCTGGCCCTGCCAGCTCTTGGCCGAGTCCCTAGGCAGACCCTTAGGGCTGAAGGAAGAGGGAGGACATTGGCAGACTGGAGTGGGTCCAGGAGACCGCAGTCTGTGGGGCAAGAGCCTCTGCAATCAGGTTGATGGTGGAGGCCATGTTTAAGCAGGAGAAAGGAGGCCTCAGAGGCCAAGGGCTCTCAAGATTTGCTCTTGGACAAAGGATTGATGTTACTTGATGTTGACAGACAGTGCCATTGGCTACAAGCTGCAGGGAAGTGGTTTTACAGGTGACATAAGCGTGGAAGGAATTGGAGTTGTTCCGAGTGGACGCTCCAGGGGGGATTATGATGCCACTCAGAGGGACAGTGACTGCCATTTATTGAGCACTTACTGGGGCCAGACATGGGGTCAAGGTTTTTATGTGCATTAATCCCAGGTGAGCCTGGCAGGAGCCCTGTGTTGACAGAGAGGAAAATCAACCTAATCAAGAACAAAGATAATTACGTTTACTGGGAGGCAGAGATTAGGACTGCAATCTAGGGAAACGCAGATTCCAGCATTCTCAAATGTGCTCCCAGGTTTTCCAAAACAGGGCCTGTATTTATAGCTTTGGTCCATGAGGGGGGCATGGGACATCATTGGAGCGTCGGGCATCGTGATGCGTACTAGCAAGGGTCAAGCCATTTTGTGAGAAAAGGCATCGCTGTCTCCTCAATGTCTAGGTCATTCACGGGGAAGCAGGGAGGTTTCACAAGCAGCTAACAAAAGCTAGTGGACTGCAGTGTGGCCCAGGGCAAAGGTCAGCAGCGCTCTGGGTGCAGGTGCAGAAGTCTGGCCTTCAGTGGCTCAGCATAGGGGTGTCTGAGGCCAGAGGAGCAGGGCCTCCCAGCCCCACTCTAGGGGCCCTGAACCAATGCTGCTCTGTTTTTCTCCTCCTCCTGGGCACCTGGGAGGCAGGGCCTCTCCTCCACGGCACAGCTGGAGAAGTGGAGGCCCAGAGAGGGGAAGTTGCTGTTCCAGGCAGGCTGTCCCTGACCCCGCTGGGCTTTCACAAGGACTACAGAAAGACACTGTCCTCTCTCCTCCTGTGGATGCAGTACGGCACAGGGCACAGGCGTTGGCAAGCAGATAGAAATGGGGTGCCAGCCTCCATGGCTGTCCTGGGGCCTGGTGCAGGACCACAGCTTGAACAGCTGCACTCTGTGATCCCTCAGTGGACAGTACTGGCCTCATGAGCCACATCCGTCTAACTCCAGGGACACTGGCTCATAGCCTGCAGGCCTGAGGTTCTCTCAGGATAGAGACTCCCCATCAATGACATAAGCACCCACAGAGGAGGGGGGGTGTGTGGGGGGCATGCCCTGGGGATGAACTCCCTATGCTCACTGCCAGCGAGATACCCTAATAACCCCATGAGACAGGTACTGTCAACACCTCCCTAGTAAGAAAGTGAGAACCAGAGAGGTGCATTTACTTGCCCCAAATCACACAGGCAGTACACGGCAGAACTGGGTTTCCTTCTATACTACTCTGCTCTCTTTGATGTGGTTTACACAGGCAGGTGTTAGGGAGGGGGCTGGGAGAGAAGAAAGGAGAGAAGAGAGAGGGACGGAGATGAGTGGGGAGGGAGGGATAAAAGCAGAGCTGGGCACTGGAGGTGGTGTCTGTGATCCAAAATAATCTGTACACAATCCAGGGATGTTTCCCCCAGGGTGTACAGATCACACCATCCACTTGGATCTTGGTCACTTTGTCACTCAAACCACTGTTCTTGTCCTCAGAGATAAAGGGAGATACCACAGGAAGACATAACCGCAGAGTAAAATATTAGTAAAGAGCCCAGGCCTCTACTCCCAACTCCAGTCCTGTGTGACCTTGGGTTAGTTAACTAACTTCTCTATGCCTGAGTTTCCCCATTCGAAATTTGGAAATAATGCTTTCTCCTTGGAAAGAGTGCTGTCAGGTAGTATAATGAGCAAACGCATGTGGAGAACTTCATGTCTGGTAGTATAAAGTTTTGATAAACATTAGTTCTTCTTAGGATTATAACTCACTACCAGATAAGTGGGGGCTTGACGACCTTTAGTTTCTCTTTGGGAGGAATAACAACCTGTTTAAGGTGCAGTTTTCTCAGCTCATTCCCCACCTCCCAACCTTGTGGAGTAGGTCAGAGATGCATAACAAAATCTCTTTTACAAATGGGGAGTCGGGTTGCCCCGGAAAGGGAGTCCATGCCTAGGCATGTAGGGGATATCTGTCTGCTGCTGCCTGGGTGTGGGCAGCCCCAGGGCTGAGGGCCCTGTCATGGACTGGAGCTCACACCAGCTCTCCTGGGAAGGTACACAGAAGGGACCACTGGCTCAGGCCTCTCCATCTTCACAACAGCCTAGGCAGGGGCTGAGGGCCACAGCTCAGCTCAGCTGGCCCCACCCCCAGGAAGTCCTCTGTGGCCCTGCTTGGGTCCAGCAGCCCCCTAGGGTGCTCTCTAAGCACCAGGCCACGCATCTGGTCACTGCATGTGCACCTCTCAGGCCTCCCCTGGCTGCAGAGCCCTTGCCCTCTGATCCCGTCTTTCTGGCTACTGTTGATGGAGCGTCACTGTGCGCCAGGCTCTTTACCAGATGCACATCTCTGTCTTTCCCATAAAGGACTTTTGCCACAGTGACCTTGGTGTCCGAGCTGGATGCTAACCGGGCTGGACTGAGGGCAGGGGCAGGCTGTCCAAGGCTGCCATCTGCTTCCGCTGTCACCAACACACCCCTCCTTCTGGCCTGCAGCTTGCTGTGCTGCTGGGGGTTAGCCTGTGGCCCTCTCACTTCTGCAAGCCTCACTTCTTCTTGCTTGGTGCTTGAAGGTCAGGCAAGTTGAGTTTCACTTCCTCACATCTTTTCTCAGCTTGTGCCCAAGCCCTAGTGCAGCCAGAATTCCAGGTTGCCTGGGGCGTGCGGTGTCCTTCCCAGCCCTTAGTCTCCAGAGCATTCCACTCCCAAGCCTTTCCTCTTTGTCCTCTGGGGGAGGAGCTACCTCTTTGGCCTTTTGGTATTTTTGACCAATGCCCTCTGCATGGGTGCCTCTCTACCCTGGGAAAGTTCAGAGGCAGGGAACACAGGCAAGCTCTAGGTGTCAGTCAGGTCAAAACAGGTAACTGCATTCGGCTGCCTCTGGCTCTGGAACCCATAGCAGAGACGTGGGCTCCCTTCTCCAAGATGGCTCCCGCAGTGGGTGCAGGCTGGGTGCAGGCGATGCTCAGGGGGCCCCAGCACTGCAATGGTGGGCCGCATCCTCAGGCTCTGGTCCTCCTTGGAAGCTCCAAGGGTGCAGAGCCGACTCCTAGTGAACATGGGAGTGAAGGCCACATTCCTGAAGGTTAATGCTCATCTCTGTAACCCCAACCTTGGGAAAGGGCCCAGAGTGTCTGGGGAAGCAAGGAGGGCTCAGGGAGGAGGCGGACTCCGGCCTCAAGGTTTGGCCTTCATGAAGGCTGAGGAGCAAAGGTTGGCTGGAGTTGGGGAGGAAACAGATCCAGCTTACTTAGTGAAGGTCCGTGGCCTTGGGGGGTGGGGTGGGGGAGACTGGCACTTGGGTTGTCACTGGAATAGAGCAATTAGGGAGCAGAAAGCAGAACATCTCGGTGGCTGGAAGTTGGATGCTTATTTTCCTGGCACTTCCTAGCCTGATGGCTTTGTCCAAATTGCTTAACCTCTGGCCATCTTCATTTTTCTTGTTAGGATCGCAGGGTTGCTGTGAGGTTGGGAAGCGATGCACAGCTTGGGGTGTAGCAAGAGCGCACTCCAGAGCAGACAGAACCAGCCCCTCCTGAGCTCTGAGGAGGTCCGGTCCAGGGAGTAAGGGGCGGGGCGTTGGAGCCAGGAGGGCCTGGATTCCCCACTGTGGCAGGGAATAGGTGTCTGCATTGGTTTTTCCATCCTACCTGGGCTTCCTGGGTGTGGGACAGCCTCAGGCAGGGAGAGCAGGAGGGAGCAGAGTCCAGGTACCACAGGCCTCACCTGACTGTCTCTCCCTCTTCCCTTTTCCAGCCATATACAACTTCCAAGGCAATGGAGCCCCCCAGCTCCCGCTGCAGATCGGCGATGTGGTGCGAATCCAAGAGACCTGTGGAGGTGAGTCCTGTCCCCGCAGACACAGGCCCTGGATGGTGGAGCCCGCCGGGTGCACACCAGGCACCTTCACTGTGCTCCAGAGCTGCTCCTGGGATCTCTGTGTGTGAGCCCAGGGCCTCCTCACGAGGAGCCACCAACTGCAAGTGGCTAAACCTGCATCTTTACAGGACACATACAGACGTTTCTTGCTGTTCCATACGCCGTGCAGCATCTTCCATAGCGTCTGCCTTGTATTCGGCATAGTAAGTCACCTAAAGGTGACTTGGAGTAGGCAGGAGAATGTGCCTGGGTTATACGCAAATACTATGCAATTTTATAAGAAACTTAAGCAGCCGTGGGGTTTGGTACCTGCAGTGAGGCCCTTAGGTCCGCCCTCCAGGACACTGAGGGATAACTGTAATTAGAATTTCCTGAACAAAAATGCTTTATTATTTTAGGAAATTCTGTTCCACAACCAAGTCATAACTGGGCGGCTTAATGTTTGTTACACTTACTGTTTGCCACAGCCATGGGACCGCTTGGCCTGTGGCTCCTTCTGGATGCACTTCTTGATTAGTCATAATGCCAGTGCGAAGGAAAATCAGCATTATTAGGACTTGGGAGGGAGCCATAAATATCTTCCTGGTTCCAGGAGGTCCGCTGTGCATAGCCGTGTGATTTGTGTACTGCGCAAATGGGCCCAGCCAGGGAGCAGGGATCGCGTCCTTGTCACGCCCCGTGCTGGGCAACTGGCACCTCTTTCTTCCCACAAGGGCGTCACCCCCAAGTGAAACCAAGTGTCTCTTTGTGTCTAGCCATGGTGATAGTGGCAGGAGGGGTGCTTCTTACAATTTACACAAGGCTAATGGCTTTGGATTCATGAGTCTGGCAGTTGAAACACATTCCGTCACCTGTATCACTGATCAGCTTGTACTGTGAGCTTGTCCTGGGTATAAGAACTGAATGAACTTGCTAACCTGTCACCTGTGGTCAGCTGTCCCACCCCCACCAGTCCAGCTGAATAGCTGTGGTTCTCCCTTGCTACGCTTGCCCATGGCACCCACTGCACAGAGGATGCAGAGCATGTGTTCCCTGTGCCTGGGCAGAACAGAGGAGGAGGACGTGAGAGTGGCCTGAGCTTCATGGAGGTGGAAGTGTCCCTTCCCCCAGTGGATCCATCAGATAAAGCCCTGGAAGGGGAGAGGGGTGGCAGGAGGCAGTGTACTGCAGGGTAGGCCTCTCGTTGGGAAGCATGTGGCCAAGGGAAAGGAGGTTCCTACAGGAACATGTGTCTTCAGTCCATTCCACAAACCAGACACTTCTCAGTTGCTTGCAGCCCTGGAGGTGGTACCACCTGTCCTGTGGGTGGATGTGAGGATGCAGGCACAGAGCCCCCAGCCTTCTGCAGATGGTAAAGAGGCACACACACACACACACACACACACACACACACACACTCAGTGCACAAATGCACATACTGCTTGGATCGCAGAGGGTGTTCAGGGTTGGCTAACTCCATCCTTCCCCATGATGTGGCACGCCATCTAGACGGGCCAGTGTGTAACCTTACAACATGGTCCAGGTGGCCTGGAAGCTGAGTGATTGCCTGGAACAAGTGAGGCCAGCATGCCTTGCTGATGTACTAAGTTTGCTCAGTTGGATGAACCTAGGTGTCACGCAAAGGCAAAGAATCAAGATAGAACCAGGCACTAGTACTCTGCTCGGTGTCTCTTGTATGCTCCATGGACTAATGCCTAGGGACAGGCAGGAGACCTCCATCTGCAGGTGAGGAGATGGGGAGAGGGAAGTGGCTCCTCCCCAGGTCACCTGGGAGCTAGTGGCTGTTTTCTGGTGCCTGGACCAACACTCGGCCATTAAGGCAAGATGGCAGTAAATCACTGAGTTGATCTTAAAGCAGGAGACAAAAATTTTGGTCACCAGCTGGTGGTCCAGATCTACCAGCTGGTGGTCCAAGGGGTGGGCTGTAAATCTACACCCTCAGGCCCCCTCCCGAGGTGTGAGTACACGTTTTATAGGCTAAAACCATATTAAAGCGTAAGTGGCTGTTGCTCTGATTCAAAATCATAAACAAACGTCATGAGATCTAAAATCATAAGCAGAAAAGAGAGTGGGCCAAAATGTCCCTAGTTGTGTACAAGTTAAAGAATGGTTACTAACCTCTACACAATCAATCTCTGACAGGGTACACTGTCCAAGAAAAATGGGAACCAAAGAGAGAACACTTTACATTGTATAAGAATTGCCATTACGTGTTGCCAAACAGGCTCTGGGTACAGAGGTAGGGCTTTCCCTGGGAGAAGCATGTCCCGACTATGGATGTGGGAACCCCATGTTAGTATTCATTGGGCAGTAGGAATGAACCTCCTTGTAGGAGGTACAAATATGAGAAAAAAAAATACTTATTTTTTTCCTCAATTAGTCCTATTTGGTTGACACCTTTCCCCATATTTAATGACATCCAAAGGCTTAAATCACATCCAGTGAGATGCTCACTTCCTTCCTCCGTTTCCTCACTTTAAACAAGGAGGCCTGGAGAGGACATGGGGATGAGAGGACATGGAGGACCTGGGAGAAGGTGCCCACTTCTCATCTGTCTTCTCTACTCAGTCAAGCCCAATGGTGGTCATCAGCTCCTGTACAAATAGTAATGCATCTGGGGAACGAGATGCCAGGTGCTTCTGATGTTTTGGTGTGAAGCTGCTAGGTTGTATGCATGCTATGCCCCACCACGGTTTTTGGGTGGAGAAGCTGTACCATGTTTCCTAAAACATCTCCCACCTCCAAAGACCCCTCTAGTCTATCCTGTCTTCAGACCACACAGGCCATGGTGGGCGATATTCTCTGGGGTAGCACAGCTTGCTTAGGTTCCTCTGTGTAAGTCCTTCGGGAGGGATGTATGCGCCATGCTCAATTAGTCGCTACCCAACTCCTCTCTTTGAAATAACCAGAAAAGTCACTTCCTACCTATTGATACCTACACACATCAGGGTCATGGGGTTCCATCTTAGGGATGAAGGAAATGGGATTTCTAGACAGTGACTCACCCAAGGAACTTTTAGGTTTCAAAAAGGAATAATATAAAACCAGGGGAGAGGGGAGGAAGGTTGGGGATTGAGGACTTTTCACTTTTTCAAGCGATGGATGCAGACTGGTGGTTGGTTTTTGCTATTCTGTTCTGGAACCAGGACCTCACTGCCTACCATTGTGAGACTTCTCACCTGGAAGTGTTTGGAGCTCCTTCACATCAGCCCATGCACATGACTGCATTACTGCTCAGGCTGCAGAGGGCTCCTCCCCACCATGAGATTTCATTCACTGCCTGCAGGGTGGGTGCACAGGGCTGTGGAGCAACTTAGACACTAGCAATTACATGGAGGGTGATCTTGACCCGCCCCCAAGTTCTTTGCTCTGGGAACAAGTGGGGGACATGATGACATCTTGAGAAGGGGTATTTTTAAAGCACCACTTTGTAGGAGCTGTTTCTCTCTTTGGCTGTGCGGTAGAGGCAGGTTGATGTGGAAAGGTCTCTGTCTTCTGGAGTGACGGTGCTCTGTCATTGGGAGTACCCGGAGAGGTTTCCTCCTTTGGAATGAAGATGAGGCTAAATGTTAGCAAACTTGCACCACGTCTTCTTTGCTTTGTTGCTATAGAAATAGGTTGAAATGGCTTCAAGAAAAGAGCAGTATTCCAAGTCTGTAGGTACTGGGAACAAAACAGAAAATATGCCTGATATATTCTGGATTATAGTTATTCTTTTAATTGAATTTTTAAAGAAGAGAGGACGGTATCTACTGTTTTGGACCCTTATCTCATGTCAGGCACTAGGAAAATTCTATATTTTCCCCTTAACTTAAGCCTGATAAGACAGGTACCCTTGTTATTTCCATTTTACAGAGGAGAGGAACGAGACGCAGAGAAACACATTTGCTTGTCAAGCAGACTGTGTATCACAGATCTCCATGCAGATCCAGGCTTTGATTCCAGAGCTTACTCTGTTGTTTTTTTTCCAAATAAATTTTATTGTGGCTATTTAAGGTATTCAACATGCTGCTAGGTGATAAATGTAAATAGCAGGTCACTCCAGTGAGACAAACTAACATGACTACCATAGTATTACCCATTTTTTTTTTTTTTTTTGGTTGTTGCTGATTTGGGGACATGAGAAGCTAAAATATAATCATTTAGCAGGAATCCAAAAACAGTGCAGTGTTATTACCTGTTGCCCTCGAGTTGTACATTAGATTCTAGACTCATTTGTCCTAGTTATCTGCTACCGTGCAAGCTCTAACCTCCATTGCCTAGTTTCCTCTCCACCCCCCACTCCTGCTGCCCCTGGTAACTAATGTTTTATTCTCTATCTGTGTATCTGACTCTCTTTAAAATCTCTCCCATCAGTGAGATCGTGTAATATATCTTTTGATTTTTTGTGGTACCTGTCTGGTTTTATTTAGAATGTCATCCAGGCTCGTCTATGTGGAGGCAAATGTCAAGATCTCCTTCAAGGCTGGGTCATACTCCATGATATACATATGCTTTGGTGTCTTGCCCATCCACCCCCTGGTGGACACTCAGTCTGATTCATAACTTAGCTATTGCAAATAGCACTTAGTGAACTCAGGAAGGCAGCCATCTTTATGGGTGGTGTTTCTATCTCCTTTATGAATCTGCCCAGAGGAGACACTGCTTGGTCATATGGTCCTTCCAGTTTTGATTCCTTTAGGAACCACCATACTGTTTTCCATAAGGGCAGCACCAGCCTCCATCTCCACAAACTGTGCACTGGGATTCCCTTCCTCACATCCTCCCAACACCCATTATCCCTTGACCTTTGACAATAGCATCCTAATAGCCAGGCTTTGTGGTTTTGATTGGCATTTCTGTGATGATGAATGATGATGAGCAACTTCTCACCATTGGCTGTTATTAGGTATTCTCTGGAAAAATGTCTGTTTGTATTCTTGGCTCATTTTTTAATCAGGTTATTTGCTTTTTCTACTATTGAATCAGGTGAGTCCTTTATACATTTTGGATATTAACCTCTTATCAGATATATGGTTGCCAATATTTTTTCCCACTCCACGGGTTACTGTTTAATGTTTTTTTATTGCTTTGCCAAATATTGTCAGTCACAACTCACACTAACTACTGACAGGAACTAACTTTTATCTGATATTAATATTATACATTTCAACATAGAGAAGAATCATGAAACTTTCAAGGACCCATGACTCAGATAAATATTAATATTTTGCCATTCCTGCTTTAGACACTTGTTAAAGTAAAAATCTCACATGCAATTAAAATCTCCTTTGATCTCTCACCTATTCCATCTTTTTTTGTACTGGGGGTGGAACCAAGGGGTGCTCTACCAGTAAACCACATACCACCCAACCTTTATGCTTATATTATATTTATAGACAGGGTTTCACCTAGTTGCTGAGGCTGGCCTCAAACTTGCAACCCTCCTTCCTCAGCCTCCCCAGTTGCTGGGATAATAGGTGTATGCCACCATGCTGGGCTCTGTCCAGGTTTTCATGTATTTACCAGATGTGTAGACTTTCACATCATGTTTTAAAATATAGTTTTTGCAACACTCCTGTGAGGGGAGGTATTCTCTTTCTCATTTTATTGAATCGAACTCTAAGGCTTGAGTGACAGACCAAAGATCACACTGCCTGGATTGGCAGAGGGAGGACTGGATTTTGAGGCCATGGATTCTTCTTTGATGTTCTGAGATATTTTGAATCTTCTCCCTCCCTTGACTGCTAGATTACTTGAGAGTTTAGGTATTTTTCGTATTAGAATTTGGAATGCAGATAGGGAGGATGGTTTGAATAGCTGGTGCTTTATTCATGTCCAAAAGCACTGTAAAAATTTTCCCTTTCCTTGTGTTCCTCCCACCCTCATGAACTACGTTCTCAAACCCCACCTCCTCATACGGTTAAGTTGGAGGTTAGGACTTCAACTGAATTGGGGAGTGATACAGACATTCAGACCACAGCAATGCATTTTATAAGTCTTATGATAAAAAACAGAAGTGGCAGTCTCACGGACAGGGTTAGTAAAAATATCTCTCATTATTATTGAACCGGAAGGAGCGTTGAGTTTTGGCAAGTGACAGGATCTGATCAATGCTGTCTGACACTTACACTTGAGCAGGGTGTCCTCTCTTCTTTTTTTCCTGTGTGCCACTGTAATCTGCCCCATCAGGTCTTGGAGCACAGTGAGAAGCAGCTGAATGGTGACCAGGTCAGGGACTGATGCCGAGGTCAGAGGCCAGTGACCCAGCAGGAGTGGGGATGTCAGGAAAAGTCAAGAAAACTGTCCTCCTGCAGCAGATGCCTCGGGCCTGGGTTGGCTCCTGTCAAAGAGTGTGGGGATCCCTCCCTGTCTTGCTTAATCCCAGCGCAGCAGGTGGAGATGGTAGTCAGTGCTTCCCTTTCAAGATCACTGGGGATCTGTTTCTGGAAGCACCAGGATAGTGCCAGCATTATGTAATCGCAGGCACACAGTTGGTGCTGGTTGAACATGAGTCTGGGAACCTGAGTGTGGATGCTGAGGGAAGAGCCAGCAGATTCCCGGGGCCAGGAGTGGGCCGAAGCTGTTGAGAACCTGGAACCCCTCATGGTGTGCACACGTAACTGAGTTCCCTGGGTCACAGCAGGCAAAGTCCTTGGACCCAGGAAGTCAAGGGACCCTGTATAGAGTCCCTTTCACAGAGACACAGATGTGGGCACCAGCATTGGGTATGGACTGCCAGTTCCCTGACATAGTCCTGATTTCTGGTGGCTTTGGTGGACTTGGCCATCAAGTCAGTTCAGATACGTGCAACTAAGGTAACCTCAACTAGATTTGTGCTCTTCCTCCATCAAAATGCCTGAACAGTTTCAAGGGCTGGCTTTGAATTCACAGAAACTTGGACTCAAGCGCTGGCTGCGTGATCTTGGCCTGCTACATCAACCGACTTGGATTTCAACATCATTTATAGAGCAGGAATGATTTTACTTAGCTCACAGAGCTGTCCTGTGGATTCAGTGACATAACGCAGGCACAACACTTAGCATACAGCTTTGCTGGCTTCAAGCCATCAGTGAAGGGTGGCTAGTAATGCTGTTTCAAAGATGCAGCTACATCTAGCTGGTGGCAGGGGGGTGGAATTGCCACCAAAGGGGGTGGCTGTGTAGTGAATGCAGGAGAATGTTACTTCTGCAGTCAGAGCCTTGTGTTTAAATTTCAAGCCATGTGACCCTCAGCAAGTTGCTTAATCTCTGTGCCTTTCTATCTTCATTTGCAAAACTGAAATGATCATACAACTTTTATAGAATTGTTGTGAGGATGAATTTATAACTGGAAAAAACAAAACAAAAACCTTTACCAGAATTCCTAGCACACAGCAAGCACTTAGTATAACTGCAGTTGCTAATTAATTGTTTTCAATAGTAATTGACAAATAGAGTCAACTGAAAATAAAATGTGGTGCTTCATGAAGAGCTTCCCTCATTGAAAGTACCCAGTTGGAAAGTATTTGGAAAGTGGAGTCTTTGGAGGCTTCGGATGTTAAAGATGATGGGAACATTGTACCCACCAAACTCCCTTCCCACTGAGACAAAAACTGTGATGTCATGGAGGCTTATGTTCAAATCCTGACACTCTCAGTCACTAGCTGTGTGATCCTGTGCAAGTCATTTAACTTCTCTGGGCCTCAGGTAGGCCACTTTCTTGTAAATGGAACCAAAATATATGGTCGTTATGAAGATTAGAAGGCTTCTATATGAAGTGTCTGGGATGTCAGTTTATTCCAAACCTTATGCTCTTCCCCTCCCTCCCTAACTTCCTGATTTCCCTCTCCCGGTCCTCTTCTTTTTCCCTCTTCCCTCCCACTTTCTGTCACTCAAAGGAGAAGCCACAATGAGCCTCCTTTGCTTTAGCACTTCCTTTAGGTCCCTGCCTTCGAGCTGGCTGGTGACTGTGAGGGTTGACCTTGCGTTGTAAGGTGTTTGGGGGCTTCCACGTGTGTCTGTTGAGAACACTTTCTGGTGACGATCTGTGAGCCCAGCAGTGACAGTGTGCTGATGCGTCACTCGCCTGGTGCTTTTGACTTACTAAGATGCCAAATGCCACTGCCCGGCTGTGCCCCAATCACTTGCGAGCCCAGCAGACTCACCGTGGCCATCAGTGCTGCCTCTTTTGTGAGAGGACTTTGTGCGTGTGGATTTCTGCTGATTGAATCGTTGATATTCCCATGAAGGGAAGAATCCTTTAAAATTCTTGTCTCTCTACCTGTCCCTGAACTTAGCTGTTTTTTAATGACTGAGTTGAACAAATTCAAATTTAGACACCATTTGCTGCTGCTAGAACTGTCCATATTATTTGGGCTGTTTGCCAAAATACCTGAGACTTCCTGTGCCCCTGCAGCAGCAGTTGAAATCACTCACCTGGCCCCCAGGCCAGCAGGTAACAGGTGAGGGAGGAGCAGAGGCTGGTGGGTGGGCAGCTCCTGTTCTCTCTGAGGAGCGCTGCTGCCCCTAGCCCCTGACCATGGTGGCCAAAGGAATGAGGACGCTGACCAGCATCACTGAGGCTCCTCGTTCGGCAACAGGAAGGGATTTACATCTTAAATGAGAATTCATACCCCATTTGAATCAAATGTATGATATGTCAAGATCATTGTATTGTCTTGAGCAGCTAATAAAAAAAAACATAAAAAAAAATATCTGTGTCCTTCCCTGGTGTATCTTTAGATGTTGCTTTGAGTTGTTGGCAACCAATCAGACTGATTTCAAAGACAAGGGCTTCCAGACTTTGTAACAAAGGCCTCAGGCAGTTTGCAGTGATAAACAGAGAGAACCAAAGCAAAGCAAAGCAAAACAAAAATGCCGGCAACAAACCTGTAAGAGTAAATGAGAGAACTGTTTCTTTGTTTTCTCTTTGCAGACTGGTATAGGGGATACCTCATAAAGCATAAAATGTTACAGGTAAGGTCACTTTCTTTCCCTTTGGGACAGTGCTGCATGTCTTCAGCCACCACCCCACCTGGGCAGCTCTCGCCCAGCCTGGCTCCTCAGCAAGCTGAGCCTGTCCCTCCTCGCTGCCCAGTGCTCTCTGACCTCCCTCTGGCCCCTATACCTTGGCCCCGGGGCCTCTCCTGGTCTCTGGTGCCACCCCTCCTTGCAGCCTTCTCTGGTGCTACTTGCATTTGAATTGCACTCTCCCTTCCCATTAGTCCCTGTGGGATGGTGCCATTTCTATTTGACATCTGTTTTCTATTGCTGTCCTTTAGAGTTTGGGACATTCCTTTGTCCTCCTCTGCATGATGTAGAAAGGGCAGGCTGGGTCTCCCTTTGAGGCTTCTCTTACTCCTGCCTCACCTGACTCCATCCTCTCATCTCCTCGAGAGCAGGTACCTGCCTTGCCCATTACGTTTTCTCTCCTGGAGTCTAGCAACAGTGACCAGGTGACCCAGTGTGCATTCTGCTTGGTTTTACTGAGGACTTTCTGAGCAATTGATAAGTTTCTCTTGTTAGCTGAGCTTATGCAGCAAGAGCACAATAGAGGCTCCTTTCTTCTTCCCGACATGCTGAGCTGGGAGGCCCCATCCTACTCTACTCTCCCAAAGAACAACAAAGCAAAACCAGGGAAGAGGTCTCAGATCCAGCCAGCCCACAGGACTGTTAGCTCAGGGCCAGCTGTTCCTGAAATTGGGCAGGTCGGGAAGAAGCAGAGGGTCTCTTCTCATTGAAGGCAGTGGCTCCGATGGCTTTTCTGCCAAGACTGCCATCTTCTCCCCTGAGAGTGTGAGCATCCAGGATGGGGTTGGAGCACCCTTTGGGACCAAGGGGTTTTGTGGAATCTAAAACAACTAGACCTAAACATATGGATCTAGAATCCACCCCTGCTCGGACGCTGAGAAGATTCCTTTAAGGTTTTATGGTTTTAAAAGTCAGTCACTGGCTTTTGACAAAAGCTATGAAGACCTTGGTGACTCTCGGGGGATATGTCCTTTCATTTCATTTGATTTTTGTCTCCAACAGGGCATCTTTCCCAAGTCTTTCATCCACATCAAGGAAGTGACTGTCGAGAAAAGAAGGTACCTGCTGCTCTTCGCCATGCTTGACCCTCCCTGGCTCGTGGCTGCCGCTGTCCTGTTGTCTTTGCGACTGACTTGGCAGATGTGCAGGATGCACAGCTCGGCTCTTTTGGTGCCTCTGTCTGTGCCTCTTTTCCTGGCTTCCTGGGAGAGCTAATCTGAATTGCTTGGGTTCGGATCTGATTCTAGGGGGGATTAGTCAGTCTGGAGGAGCCGACTTTTCCTTGGCAGTTGCTTTAGAATCTTATTGAAATGGACTAATCTTGCATATTGAGCACACGAGGAGCCCACCCTGCTGAAGGGGGACAATGGAAGGAAGTCCCTTCTTGTATTTGCATAATGTAATTGGCATGGCTGTTGCCTGTGATGTCAAGAAGGCTCTCAGCAGCTGTAGCTTAATGTACATCTACCCACATCTTATTAAAACCTGGATCCCAATTTCATGCCACTCTCTTTCTCACCCTAAATAGAAATACTGAGAACATCATTCCTGCAGAAATTCCTCTGGCGCAAGAAGTGACAACGACACTTTGGGAATGGGGGAGCATCTGGAGACAGCTCTATGTGGTAAGACTCAACCCTGCTGCCCGGGACAGGAGCTTCTTGTGACTTTCGTTTTATTTTAAGTTTAGCATTTAGCTTTGAGTGGGCCGGCCAAGGTGGCTTTGTGATGTAGCAGAGCACACACTACCATGTATGAGGGCATCACGGGCCCAGAAGGGTTAAGCAGCTTTCTCGAAGCTAGACAGCTAAGCTAGTGACAGATTTTTAATAAGTGGGTCCTGGTGTGAGCCTTATGGTTTTTGTTTTGTGGTGCTGGGGATGGAACCCAGGACCTCGGGTGTGTTGGCCAGGGCTCTACCAAGGAGATACACATCCAGTCCCTAGCATTTTAAACTAGTTCAAAAGTTGTTGAATTCAGGTTTGCATATAAATCATCTTGATATCTATAAAAAGATAAAGCTTCTTCTGATGGGGCTTAGCGATCTACATGTTTATCAACTCAGGGCATCAGATTTGGTATTCTCCTAACAGTGCCTTGGGAACCAGTGCTCTCATATATTAATTAACTGATGGCTATTGTCCCAAGATCTATGAAGAAGCTTCGACCCTGAAAAAACAAAGAGCACATCATGCGTGTGTTTTCCCTGTTTTGAAGCAAATCTAATTTAAAATCTTTCTTTGATGCTCCACAGCTCCTAATGAGAGCAATTAGCTATGCAGGCTCTTAAGCTGAATGAAAACAGTCAGTGGAGGCTGCTGCATGTTCCTTGCTGCACTGGGCACACCTTGCTGGCGTGTGTGGCCATTTGTAGGCTACCTGAAATGGTCTTACATGCTGATACCCACATGGACATTTCAGAATGCTATGATTGGCCCACCAATACTATAAGCTTCCTAAATGTCCTCAGGAAAATTTAGTGAGTGTAGTCCATTTTTTCATTACCATCATGAAGTACCTGAGGGAAGATACTTTATTTAGAAAATAGGTCTAATATGGCTCTTAGTGCATGTCCTTGGGGGTGACCTTCTTGCTTCCAGAGTCCCAGGTGGGCACAGAGTATCTACATGGCAAGAAATAGGGCATGGGCGTGTATAGGTTTCTGTCTGGGTTTTCTCTCTCTTCTTTAAAAGCCACCCAGATTCAATCATGGGGACTCCATCTTAATGGCCTTCTCTTATCCTAATCACTTCCCAAAGGCTCCACCTCTAAACCCTACAGTCAGGTGAAATTTCCACCTCTCAGCATCTTACAATGAGGATTAAATTTTAATACTTGAAACCTTTGAGGGACACTGATCATATTCTAGCAGGGGATGAAGGGTCTGCTTGCAGCTAAAATGATTTCCTGTTTGTCTCCACTTCCTCTTTCAAAACATCCATACACCTGTACCATGGAGGCTTGGCACTTTCCACTAAGAAATATTTGACCAGCTGGTCCATCATGCCTTTCACTCCAGGGAAGAACTCCTTTAACCTCTATTGTTTCAGTACCACCTCCATGGTTTGTGCCATCCCTGCACGCCACCTGTGTCGTATTTACTTCAGACCCAGATTGGATCCCTTTTTTGGTAGATAGTTTAGATGACTTATTTAGATAATTAGATAATTTACATAAAGAACTCAGTAGTGTGCTGCACCATCCCAACCCTAGCTGGGGGCCTGCCATGCCATATTCAGTGGGTGCTGCCCCTAGAGTTGGCAGAAACTTAATGTGTTTAAAGGCCCATGAGTTTTCCCTCACTTCAGATGCCAGCCCCAAGGCTGTCACATTTCTGTCAGACTTGGCTGCAATTCAGGGACTCCTGATTCTTGTCCCTGCCTGGGTGCCTGCTGCAGTCCGGCTGCAGCAGAATAAGCGGGGGGGGGTGACGAATGACTTGTGTACGTTGATGCAGCAGGAGTAGGAGCCGTTTATTGTAGGATCTGATCGATATTTATACATTTTACACAGCTTATCTAATTAGCATAAAATAGATACAACAGTCAACCAATCAGGAATCTCTACACTTAATGGCTCGCTTTTGTTACTTCACAAACCACTCCCTCTGGCATTTTGCCAGGCACCATGCAGACTTGTTTACAGACTCTTTAACATTTCTCTGGCAAAATACCAGGTGCCATCCTGACTTGTTTACGGACCTTAACAGGTGCCCTCCCTGCCCCACCTAGGCCCCACAATCCTTAAAACATCTCCCAGATCTCAGGGAACTGCTCTGCCCATGATGGCAATTTCATTATAAGAGAGATAATTCAGGAAGAGCCAAATGGAAGAGAAATGTAGGGCAAGGAACATGGGTCACATAGCTTCCTTGTTCTCTCTGGGTGCATCACCATCCCACCACCTGGAAGCTCCTCGAACTGGTGGGGTATGGATCAAAGTCGCACTACGTGGTCAGAATTCATCAAGTCACTGGCCACTGGTGATTGAAATCTAGCCCCAGCCATTCCATCCAAGTAAGGGTGACCGGGAGGAAGGAGAGTAGGGCTGAAAGTACGACTCTCGGATCCTTTATATATCCTGCAGCTATCGAGGGGGCCACCCAAAGTTGTTCCATTAGAATAAACTCAGGTAGCCTTTGACAATAAAGAAGTGTTCCTGTCACTCTGCCTCCTTTGAGGGTATTTGGAGCATAGCACCAGGCACCAGGGACAAAGACCAAATGTGTGTGGATTTTATTGTGCCACGTGCTCTTTCTCTAGTAGAAAGCCCAAAGGGTCTGGCATGATTGGAAAAACATCATTCAGATACATTCAGGGAAAGCGAGACAGGGCTGCTAGGTGCTTACTGCAGTGCCCAAGGAAGCTCTGAGCGCCAGGCCTTCTCTCTCTGTTAAAAAAAGAAAGTAACGAACTGTAAGGGGTATGAGACATCTTGCCATGGAACTGCATCCTCTTCCCTGCCCCTGTAGACAGAAGGAGGGCAGGGAGAGTGGAGGAGAGTCACCGGGTGGGCCAGTGTCATCTGGGGCTGTATTTTGCACCACCCAAAGCCGTCATGCATCCTGCAGGTCCACACACACACTCCGCTTCAGGGAGTACTGCCATCTCACTGCCTTAAGGACCTGAGCTCTGGGACCTCCCTATAGCAGACTCCCCTGGCATTTCTGTTGAACAAGCCACCTTTGTCAATGAGTCAGAAGTCACCCTTTCTTTAACTAGGAAGTTATTGGGGTTGTGACTTCTGCTGTTGAGAACCCCACAGGTCTGGGGAGCAAATATGTGCACAGCTGAGCTCACCATCCTATCCTCAGTTGCTGGCTGGGGCTGGAGCAGGTCAGAGCCGGGCCCCGAATAGCTGCCCGACCTTGGCACTGCTCACCAAGTGCCCTCAGCACAGGTCATTAAGGATCGTTTCCTTGTTTCCTGTCCTAGACCAGCAAAAAGGAGCGCTTCCTGCAAGTGCAGTCCATGATGTACGACCTGATGGAGTGGAGGTCCCAGCTCCTCTCGGGGACGCTGCCCAAGGACGAGCTGAAGGAGCTGAAGCAGAAAGTCACGTCCAAGATCGACTATGGCAACAAGTAACCTCTTGTGCCCCAGAAAAGCCACTTTCCTCCTGGCCACCCTCCTTCTTCTCTCTCCCTCCTGAGAAGCTTGGTTTCATTTTTAGATGCCTGTTTGCCACTTTCTATTTGGGAGATGGCGGCTACCAAGGGCCCTGCCTGTGTGCCTTTGTTATCACCCCCCCCCGCCCCCCCGGGGACCCAGGGACATGCAGGCAGAGCCGGCTTGCTTACGCGGGGCTTATTAGCAGGCGGGAGAGATTTAGGACACTCATTTAACCTAGTTCCGAGGGATCGGGAGCAAAGTCACCGCTGGTCGCTTTCAGCTTCGTTGTCATTTTATCCCTGCATTTACAAAACGCTCCTTTAAATCCCAGTGTGAGACTTGAAGCCTCTTCTCACATCCTAAATTATCCAAGCCACATGCCACCAACTAACTCACAGGCACAGTGACAAAAGTATTTTCCAGAAAGGGGAAGGCAAGCAGGCATTGGTTGGCCTTTGAATGAAGTTACGGAGAAAGCAAAATAGAGAAAACAAAGTAATTCTTTGAGGCAGGGTGACCACTACTAATAATAGCTGGGACATTATTGTCATACTTGATCTGAGTTTATTTTGCACAGGGTTTTGTATTAAGTGTTTTCCATGTGTTGTCTCATTTAATTCTTATTTAATTCTCATTTAATTCTTCCAATGACTCGACGGGGCATGTGGTTTGATTATCCCAGGGTCTGGGATGAGGAAATGGAGGCTCTCAGTTAAGTGACTTGTGAAGAGTTCCACAGCTAGTAAATGGCAGAACCAGAATGCAGACATGGGCAGTCTGTCCAGAGTTGCTGGGCCTGGCCACTCTGCCACGTGGATGGCGTTTGAGAACTAGGGCTCCCTGCCTCCTGTTTCCCGATTGCCCTCCAAGCTCCTGCTCATGTGTTCAGTCATTCAAACAGCAAGCACGTGGGGAGCACTTATGGTCGGGCTGATCTCCTGTGAGATGTTGGGGCTGCAGAAACTAAAGTCCCTACCCACTAAGAGATCACTAGCCACTTAGGAGTAAGCTGTGAGTTGACATGAACTGTGCCAAGTTTGATGGCTTTGGAAGCAAGGGAGCTCTTACTACCACTTGGAGAGGGAAGTCAAGGGAGGCTACCTAGAGGAGACGGCCCCTAAGGGGTGGTTGGCTAAGAAGGAGAGTGTCCGGCACGTCAGGAGGCTGCAGGGTGGGCCAGGAGCCTAGAAAACTGGGCTGAGGGGAGGTCGGGAAGCCCACGCAATGGGAATGCCAGGAGATTGCCCCAGCAGCCAGGCTTTCTTGCCCTTGCTGTGTGCCCTAGGGAGAGGAGCCAAAGAAGAAAGTCAATAAGTCCAACTTAGAGCACTTCCCACACCAGGACACAGTCCCTCCATGGTCCCCTGTTGGCTTCTGGCAAGCGTGTTCAGATCTGCTTATAAGGCACGTCATCCCCAAGTGACAGGAAGGATTTGCCATGTAGCAGCTGCTGCTGGCGATGTGGCGGCATCTTTAGAGGAGCACAGTTGCAGCTAGGAGTCAGGGTCACATCTGTGACCTTCAGATGCTATTTCCTCCATCAGGACTCCCGACAAGCAGGACCAGGGAGGAAGGACATGGCCGATACTCATAGGAAGCCCTCCCCAATTTCCTGCCCTCAGGTGCAGCTGTGCCAGGTGCGCCTAACCCTTGGCACCTGGGCAGCAGTCACTTCCCTCAAACTCTGCCTCTTTGCTGCCCCAGGGGACTCCTCTGAGACCCTGACTGTCTAACTCACCCCTATAGCCTGTGCCTGGGTCAGGGTCTGCAACAGTGGGTGTGCACGGAGCGGTACCCAAATGGGTGGTGAGGAGGAAGGGGAAGGAGAGGCTGCCTTAACCCAGGCCTTCCTCCTCGCCACCTCCCTGCTCAGCCCTGAGCTTTCAGTTCCAGTCAGCGTCCTCTGGGGAAGTGAGAGATGCCCTGCCACTGAGGTTGGGGGCCCCACCAAAGGGCCCCTTGCTTCTGCTTCTCTTCCCTGTCCACTCAGCTGCAAGTGAGATGAACTGGACACATTACCATTGGCCTGGCATATTGGGGCCTCAGAGCTTCACTATGGGATGTGAAACCCTGGAGGCCCAGAGTCTGGGCAGAGCTGCAGCGGTAGTCAGAGGAGCCCTGGAGCAGGTTCAGCTCAGCCCTGAGCTGAGTCTTGGAGGAGAGGTTAGGGTCAGCCTGTTCTCTCCTTCTTGTGTTCCTTCACTCAGCACACTTTTGTTGCACACCTGGTAGGGCCCAAGGGGACAGAGGTATACAAAATATGGCCTCTATTTTTAAGGACAACAGCTATTAGGAGAGCAAGCAGGGAGAGCTGGTGATAACTTACTGGGTGTTCTCCGCACACCAGGTGCTAGCTTTTAAGTACTTTCCATCTATTAGCTCAGTTCCTTAGTACCATGACTTTACGAGGCTGTCATTAGTATTCTCCCTATTTCTCAGAGAAAGGGAAAGAAGCTCACAGAATGATTGGGAGCTTTGGCCCAAGAGGCAGTGGGATTTGAACAAGGGAGCACAGCTACAGAGTTCGGGGCGCAGCCCAATGTGGCTCTGTGAGTCCGTGAAGGGAGGTGCTTCAAGAAGGCAGGGAGCATGGACGAAAGGCCCGAGGAGGCAGGGCGAGGGCGACACTGCCTGGAATCTGACTGGAGAAATGGTGCAGAGAGAGAGAGAAAGTGGGGGAGACAGAGGCAAGTAGACAGGGCCTGGACACTTGAGGACCGAGGGCCAAGTGTTGAACTTTGGACCTGCTCTGAGTGCAAGAAGGAGCCACAGCAAGAGCCACTCTGTTTTCTTTACCTTTTTTAATTTTCAAAATGCTTAAAGTGGGAGCTTCTTTCTCACCCTCATCTTGGATTCATTTGATCACTTTCCTGAACAGAGAAGAGCCACAGGGCGACTTCCTGAAGAGAACATGTCAAACTGCTCCCTCCCCACACCAACAGCTGCTGAGCCCAGGGGGGTGGTGGCTGTTGAAGAACAGCCTCTCCTGACCTCCGCCCCAGCGATGCTGTCAATCTTGCCACTTGACTGTTATAGCTTCCAAAATTCCAGGCGAGGCTGGTAATGGACAGACTCTTTGGTATCCAAGGAGTGAGGAATCCTCAAATGACTTCTCCAAATCCCAAGATAGCCGGATCCTGGGAGGATGTTTTATTCATGCATTTTAGAACCAAATCCACTTTGATAAATTTTGAAGAGAAAGAGCTAGAGAGATCTGGGCATTAAATTATGTATCGGCTCTGCTCCATCTTTTCCGAGGTCACAGGCACCTCTGCTCAGCATGAGCGGCATGCGATTGTCCCCCGTGAGCATCCTGTGTGGGAGCGTGGCCCTGCAGCATTCTGAGTCACATCTCGTTGGGAATTAATTTCCTAATGAGGGTGGACAAATGGACGCTCCTTTGCTCCCTTCCACTTGCATTTTGATGAGATGAGAGATGTGCTTCTCAATTTGATTCTCAAATAAGAGATGAAGACCTGGTCTCCTTCATTTGTCCTTGCTGCCCTTCTGGAGTCTGGTACCAGGTGGAGGTGCCCGAGCGGGACCACTGTTACATTCCCAGCACCTCTGTGAGCCACCTCCCCTACCTGTACATGTGGGCAGCTAGGGTTCTGCCACTCAATGCCAAGTGCAAGAGCAGCTTCAAGTTAAGGCTGCCGTAACCCAACTGCCCTCCCAACCCAACCCATAACTGCTCCTGGGCTCCTCCTATCCAGGAAGGATCTTCAGAAGTTAGGAGTGCAAACCGCATGCTGGTCTTCACTAGCTCTGTGACCTTGAGCAAACTAATCAGCCCTCCCCACCCCGCCCCATCCCCAGTCTGGATGTTACAGCATTGCCAGGAGGATTAAAAGCGTTGTCACATGTAAAATATTTAACGTATGCGAACTTATCCTAACTGCTTTGTGAGTGTTTGCTGTCAGCATTGCTGATGCCAATCAGAATGAGACATGCTGCTGAGACAGATCAATATCTAACAAGCTTGTGGCCTGCAAGTCCAGCGGCTGAAGAGCAGCCATGGGTGACAATCAATATATCTGAGATTGCTTTCTCCCATGGCTATTTTCAAATTTTTATTGAATACTATTTGAGAATGTGTGTTTGTGATTGTGTGTGTGTGTGTGAGTGTGTGTGTGTGTGTGTTTATAAACAGTAAGCACGTGGAGATAAGCACATTTGTCTTATCCTGCCTTTGTCCCCTCCTGTCTTCCCAGCCCTGACCCCCCCCCCTCTCTCTCACAGGTGACCCTTATTGGTCATGTGCTCCTTTTTTGTCCAGATCTTTCCCTGTTCCCTATTACTTTTATACACATACCCATGTGACACATCCGGCCTGTTTTTTTTTTTGTTGTTGTTTTATTGTTTGATTTTTTTCCACATAAAATACACTGCCATCTTTCTGTATCTTTTTTTCCCTCTGATACATTTATGTCATTAAACACATCAAAATTACATCATCCTTTTAAGCCCTAGGTCTTCCATCACAGATCAGCCATTTCTCTTTTGAGATACACACACACACACACACTTTAACACTTTGCTGATGTAAACTGTGCTGCGACACACACCCCTGTTCTTCCTGCTGTGACATCACAGGAAACACCACATTGGAGCACTGTATGGTGTGCCCTGTCCTGAGAGAGGGGTTCAGCACAGATCTGCCCCCCAAGCTGTGTCCCAGGCCATCTGTGTGCAGCGTGTCTCTGTGACCATGAGGTCCTCAACCGCTTGAGCTTCCTACTAAACACTCCTCACTAGTATCCCACAGGCCTCCCCGATCTCTGTTCATCTCCAGGTTTTGCTTTTCAGAATCCTTGAGCTCGATCTGATTGTCAGAGATGAGGATGGGAACATCTTGGACCCTGATAACACCAGTGTCATCAGCCTATTCCACGCTCATGAAGAAGCAACTGATAAAATCACAGAGCGCATCAAGGAGGAAATGGTGAGCTTTGCTAAAGAGGCTTTGGCCAGTGAGGCAGGCATTTAACACACCATAAACTTAAAATAATAGGCTAATTAACCAGACTGTGTATTATTCAAGGGGCCATCTGTCCTATGACCTGAAATGATCAGTAATCACACACACTTTATTGTGTTTTTGTACTCAGATCTGTAATTCATTCAGCATGCATCCCAAAGGTAGTTAATTGCCAGGCAAGATTCCTAATCTCTTGGAGTTTTTGAATTCTAGAAAAAAGACCAAAGAGGTAGTAAAAAAGTAAATAAATAAATGAAAAATCAATTCCAGATGGTGATACATTTCTAAAAGGCAATCAACCAGGGTTTTGTGAATCAGGAGCTACTTTAGAAGGGCTGGTCAGGAAAGGCCTCTGTTGAGAGTAAACTCTGAACAGGAGCCTAAGGGATATGCAGGCACTGCCTGGGAAGGCCTGTGGGCTAGGCAGAGGGAGCAGCAAGTGCAAAGGTCCTGAGGCAAAATTGAGTTCTGCATGTTTGAGGAATAGAAAGCCCAATAGATGGGGCAGTGATTTGGAGAGGTGGGTGGCAAGATCTGGTTCTTGAAGGAACTGAGTTCCTGACATTAGGAGTCACTAGGCTTGGTCCTAGTATGATGACAAGCCAAGAAGACATTTCAAGGAGGGGTAAAAATATAATTTACACTTTAAATGTATGTATTATTTGAAAGCAAGTTTACTTTCATTTTTTTAAGATATAATTTGCACATAGTAAAATTTACTCATTTTAAGCTATACTTTAATGAATCTTAGTAATATAAGCTGCTGACTCATCTCCAGCACATACAGAACACGTAGAACAACTTATAGAACATTTCCATGGCCCCCAATGTTTCTTGTACTTCCTCCTCATCTCATGAATTTGGGGAGTTTCAGTGTCGGCGTCCTGTGTTAGACTTCTTTCAGCTCAGCATAATGTTTTGGAGGCTCAGGTTATTGTGCATATTAATGTGTTGGCCCTTTTCATTGTCAATTGATATACTACTGGCCAGTTGTGTGTGTGTGTGTGTATAATTGTGTGTGTGTGTGTGTGTGTGTGTGTGTGTGTGTATAATTTTAATGCTGCTAAGAACATTTGCAAACAAATCTTTGCATGAACATGTTTTCATTCCTTTTGGGCAATACTTCACAGTGGGATTCCTGGACCATATGATAAGTGTATGTGCAACTTTTCAAAAAGTTTCCCAAAACAACTGTATAATTTTGCACCCCCACCCCCAGCAGCATATCAGCGTTCCAGTTGCTCTACAGTCTTTCCAACATGCAGTGTTGTCAGTTTTTCACTGCAGTTATCCTAGCTATTGTGTAGTGATAGCTTTACAGGATTTTTATGATGATTTTAATTCTCATTTCCTTGCTGGCCCCTGAGGTTGAGCATCTCTTAATGTGCTTACTGGCCTTTTCCATTTGTACCTTCTTTTGTGAAGTGACTGTTCAAATACTTTACCCATTTAAATTGGGTTGTTTGTCTCATTAATCAAAATTGTCAAATTATTTGTATGTTCTATGTATAGTTTCTTTTTCTGCGGCGGGGTGGTGGTGGTGGTGGTGATACCAGGGATTGAACTCAGGGGCACTGAACCACTGAGCCACATCCCCAGTCCTATTTTGTATTTTATTAGAGACAGGGTCTCCCTGAGTTACTTAGTGCCTTGCCATTGCTGACCCCAGCTTTGAACTCGCGATCCTCCTGTCTCAGCCTTCCGAACAGCTGGGATTACAGGCATGTGCCACCATGCCCAGTCTAGATATAGATTCTTTATGAGGTGTGTTTTACAGACTTCTTCCAGTCTGTGCCTCACCTTTTCATTTTAAAATGCACCTTTCAAAGAGCAAAAGATTGTGGTTCTGATAAAGTCCAGTAAGCATTTTTTTCCTTCATGAAGAAATAACTTCATGAAGAATATGGGGTCCATGATGGTGTTTCCCAGAATAGGAAGATTAAAGTCAATAGAGTCAAAGTGACTTCATTCAGACTGCAGAAATTTGACAGTAGAGCTGCATGTAGTGCTGAAATATTTAGGTTTAACCCTGACTGACTCCTAATATCCAGGACTGTTTCTGTTGTCTTAAGTGATGCTGAGCTAATATTTTCCATCTTTCTTCTTCCTTCCACCACGTAGTCAAAAGACCAGCCTGATTATGGAATGTACTCCAGGATCTCTTCTTCTCCCACCCACAGCCTCTATGTCTTTGTGAGGAACTTTGTGTGCAGAATTGGGGAAGATGCTGAACTCTTCATGTCTCTCTATGACCCCAACAAGCAAATGGTCATAAGGTAGGTACGCTCAGCATTGCCTGACCTCCGTGTGCGTGGGAGGTTGGAGTTTGGCAGAGCACCCAGCATCTCTTCTCCCCACCATCACTTGTGGAATAAATTCCCACATGGAGGAAAAGCAACCTGAGAATGTGGAAATCATTCCTTTGGAGAGCCTGGGGGTCAGATAAAAGTGTGACTTCCCACCAGACTTTTTCCACAGTGCAGTTATAGTTACAGGGTTTTGTCAGTAGGTTTTGATGACAAGAAAACAACCAGAAATTACAAGATTCACTTGTCACGTTGGATAGAGCAATACCTAGTTTTATAGGAGTTGAGAAGTGAATGAAGAAATCTCCAAATCCTCCTTAAGGTCTGTCCATGTGCACAACCTCACCTTTGTGTTTTCATTCTTCTTGACCTTAGGCTGTTGACCGTTCTTAAGCCTGAGTTTCACATTCACAAAATATGAGTGCTACCCTTTCTTTCTGGTTTTAATGAGAAAAGCCTGTAAAGCATGGGCCTGGCACATGCGCTCCAAGAGGCAGTGGTTATTATTATTGCTACTTTGATTAATTGCTCTGGGAATGGAGGAGGTGAGGGAACTTCTGGGTGCCTTCCTTAAAGAAGGGAAAACACCTCTGGGGATCACCAAGGAGGAGACTGTGGAGCACCACCAGCCCCCACAGTCAACCCCCTGACCTCTTCTGCGGTTCAGACAACCTTCCTCTTAGGGGACCACTGCCTGTCCCATGCCCTGGAGTTTAGGACCAGTGGTCACTGGTTGACATATTAAAACAGAGCTGAAGCATTATCTCTCTGTCTTCATGGGGAAAAAATGGAGACATGGACATCTTCCTAGCTTGGTTGTTGCCACATTGCAAGTGGCGGTGCTTCAATCAATCACCGCTTCCCTGAAGACATCTCAGAGGCGTGGAGTCATCTAAGAAGACTGAGCTGAGACCTGCAAATAATTGCATTTGGTCCTCATTACTCCCTGCCATCTGGATGAGAAAAGGAGGACCAAGGAAGCCCAGCGCCCACATAGAGGTCCACATAGTTATAAATGGCAGAGCCGAGATTTATACTCAGGTCTATCTGACTTCAAAGGCAAACCATTGTCTGTCACCAAGAAATGAGTTGCATCAAAAAGCATAAATGGTTTTCACCAGAGCTTCAGTACCACTGGAGTAGAGAGCTATGCTTGGTGGCTCACCCAGGACCCTGAAGTTACAGAGTCAGCCCAGTACACCTCAGTGCATATGACACTAAGAACAAGTTTTTCTGATCCCTCAGAACCCACCTTATAGTGGCTGGTGTCAAAGGTCCCTTGCGGTTCCCTGACAGTCACTCCCAAGGCTCCTGTGAGAAAGATCCTAAAAACATTGTCAGAACCCTCCCTATCTCTTAGAAAGCACGAGGACTCCTTACTGCCACATTGACGAGGGTGCCCGGGCCACTGACCCCTCTCAGTGATGGATGGCCTGAGCTAGCTTTGTGGAGCAAGGAGATGGCAGTTCTGTCTCTGATGCACCACCCTGGGTGACATGCCTGGTGGGGCATGTGGGAGTGATACCTCAGGAGCATCCCTTGGGGTGGAGGTGGGGTGCGAGGTGAGCAGGAGGAGCAAGAGAATGAAGAGCTATAAAGACAGAAGGAGGAGAAATGAGAGAAAGACGGGGAGAGGAGAAGGGTGGGGGGTTGGGAAACACTTGCTACAGCAGTCTGACCCTGCAGAGCTGCTCACTCTCTAGGAAAGAAATCTCCACTCCTGCCTGCTCTAGTCAGGGTTTACCTGGCCCTGGCATCAGAATTGGGGCCTCCTTAGCATGCCCTGATGTGGGCTGGAGAGAATTTTTCTGGGCCTGATCTTGTTGGGTTGGATCGAGGTGAGATTCGCAGTGGATTCCTGAAGAAATCTGGTTTGAGAAATTGAAAGTAAAGTTTTGTAGGGCAAAGCAGTAGCAGCTTGGGCATCAGGCCATGGTAATCTTTGTCCACATAGGGCCCAGGAGGGAATTGAAATGGGCCTCCTTTCCTGTGAGGAGGGCATCATCAAAGGCGGTCCCACCTGTCCTGGTGGCTTGAGCCTTCAGGTTTTATTACCCAGGTGTTCCAGGCAAGGATGGATGGGACCAGCTCAGACCTCTAAATTGCTTTTCTTATTTATGATTGCATTTCTCCTAGAAGAAAATTGCTGGCTCCTGCTGTTTGGATGTAGCAGGCTGGGTCACTAAGGGGATGGCAACATGTGATGGAAGGTACTGGAAAATGCCTATGCATTTCAATAGGAACAGTCCATAAATAACTAGTAGGAAGGAATAATATTGATATAGGTTCATGATTGCTTTTTTTTTCTTTTCTCTTCTTTCTTTCTTTTTTTTTTTTTTTTTTTTTTTTTTGGGGGGTAGAATCTCCCTAGTTTGCTGTGAATTCCAAAAAATTCTTTTTTAGATTACTGAGGAATTTTTTTTTAAAGGATGAAAAAGTTACATGTAAGTTGACTTTTTAAACGTTGGCTAATCTGAGGCTGTGCTCATTTTTGCTACTGGTTCCATTTCCTTCTTGAACTTTACTCAACTGCCTTCATTAATCTTCCAGGGATGAGTGGAGAGAAAGTAAGATGTGAGCGGCAGAAAGCTCCTTAGAGGGAGGCGGCCCCCTCAGCTTTGCTGAAGTCACTTATCACGCCCTCTGGAGCTAACTTTGGGTTTAGGGTGTTATTTATTTTTTTCTGATTCAAAATAATGGCATTTATTTGGCACCAAGTATATGGTCCTGGAGGGCCTGGAAAACCTAGCCACTCCATTCAGCGAGCGGTGCCCTGCTTGTTTTAAGTTAGACCCGTGCTGACTCCCTGTCTCCTTGGCGTGGCTGTGCTGACACTGTGATCACACTGGGTCTGGTGACTCGAGGGGGGTGAGATGGAAAGCGAGTATGCATCAGTGTCAGGGGATCCCTGCCTGATGGGACTTGCTCAGTCCCTGTCCCCTCAGGAAAACCCTCAGCAGGCTCCATTATTCTCAGGGTCCAGTCTGAAGCCTTTCATGGCCTACAAGGCCTACATGGTCTGGCCTCTACCTTTTGTCTTACTGCTTAACCCTTGAATCTGCTTCTTAGTTGCATCAAGCACAATTTCACATAAATAGTAGGACAAATGCATTTAAATAGTTGTTTAAGAGTATCTTGGATGGTGGCGAAGATCCTGCATGAGCCACCACAGAACGACATTCCATTCAAGGAAACACTCCTGCCTCAAACACTCCTGATTGAAAAGAATTCAAATATTTACTCAGTCTCAAAAGTGGGGAGACGGGGGAGAGCAATATGTTCATAAGGTCCAGAAAAGCATGCCGAAATCGTTTTGCCTCCCATCTCTTTCTTGATAACCTTTCAGCGGCTCTTCAAAAGTATTAAGCACTTGTTGCAGAAAGTGCTCAGCGGATAGGGGAGGAAAGAGGACATGGCCACATGTGTGTCCGTCATTCTTCCCTTGCTCCTCTAAGGTCGGTTTGCCAACACAGCTGGGATCTCTCAGAGGAAAGGACCATGCCACAAACACTAGCACCTCGTCAGCTGCCAGGCTGGTGCAGGCACATAGTAGGTGCTCGTTGAATGGTTTTGACAGACAGCCGTGGAGCCCCTGCAGTAATAGGCTACTGCTCATCTTCCCACAGTGAGAACTACTTGGTACGATGGGGCAGCAGGGGCTTCCCGAAGGAGATCGAGATGCTCAACAACCTGAAGGTGGTCTTCACGGTGAGTGTACCCCTCTTCTTGTCACCACGTCCACCTCAGGGGGATCTGATCTTGGAAGTATGGCTGATCCATTGGTCAGGAGGGGGCGTGGCCTCAGTGCAGGGCTGGGTTCCCAGCTTGATGGAGGGAGTTGGAACTGGCAAAGGCCTTCTGTACCCCGAGGAAGCCTTCAGGAGGACAGTTCTTCTCCTTCTCTCTCTCCCTCCCGCCCTGTCTCTTTCTCACTCCTGTATACACAGAGAACAGCACACACCTCCTGATCAGTAGTGCCTGGTACTGGGCATGGTGGCTACTATTCTGACTTCCCAGTTAATTCATGGTTAACTCAGCTTCTTCCTCTTTTCACTTTGGGCCTTTCTGGAAAACTTTCTAAAATGTGTATGAAAACCCAGCGCTTCCCTACAACATTGGCCGCCTTGGTAAATTGGATATCGTGAACATGATTGAGTCCTGGATGACTGAAAGTCTGGGGTGGGGGGGGACTTGAGAGTGTCCTTCGGAACACTAGTGCCCACTGGGCAAGGCTTACCTGTAGAAATGCTAAAATTTGTCATTTGGAAGATTTATTTCTAAGAATAAACTCGGCTTTTTCTGCTCTGAGCAGGGGGAAGCAATGGAAGAAAGGGGATAAATAACAGTTATAATTTCCAGCAGAGACTGCTCTCTTGTCCCTTCTTCACAGGCCATGTTAAGAGTGTGACCTCAGGACGCTGAGGTTATGGGTATCATTTCCTTCGGGGAGAAGACCACCCATGGGATTTTTCACTGTGTTGCCTGCATTAGCACAAGAAATGGCAGAGGTGGAGCCAGGGAGGGGTTTGGGCATTGACCAAATGGACGCACTGGGCCGGGAGTGACCGACACGCTAGATTAACCTACCTTGCTCTATGATAATTTCCCAGTTACAGCCCATTAAGTGCAATGTCTCCTGTCGCCTCGCGATAGATTGTGGTATAGCTGATTTATTTTGTTTGTTATTTCCTGAAAAATAGGCCAGAGGCGTGGGATAGGATCATAGGTCCTAAATGCTTAGACAGAGTTTTCTTGGCATATACAAATGTGCCTCAATTCTGTTTATTATCAGTTAGCAGGAGGAGCCTATTTGTTTTCTTGATAAATAGGAGTGTCCCACGGGGCTTCCTGATTAAACCATGAGACAGATGCTTCATGAGAGGGAGGAGGACGGGAAATCAATCTGTTCTTCCTTTGGCAGAGAATGCATCCCTGATGTCAGTAGGAAGGAAGGGCATTGGTGTCACGTGGTGTCAATGACGATATGGGTTGCCTTCATGGAATTCTGCCTGGGCCAGGGCTCTGCTTCTCAGAACCAGGGAACTCGAGGACTCTGGTTCCATGGTACTTCTCTCTGTTGAGATGGGGAAGTCCTCATTTTGGGAAGGAAGGTCATGGTGGTCTCATGGCTTGTACTGATTCTGGGGTGATCCAGTGAGCACCTGCTAGGTATGAGCTCTCTGCTGGGTGCTGGGAGACAGTGGTGATGGAGTCCTTCCTGTCATGGTGCAATGGGTGGAGGGTGTTAGATAATAAATAAGTGGATAACGAAGCAGGAGCCAGGTTGGAAAGCACTGCAGACTACATAGATAATCAGAAGTGAGTGTCGAGACCACGTTTGCCTGGATGTTCCTTTCAACTGGGTGTCGTGGTGGTGCTCCCGGTAGACAAGAGCCAAGAGCTGGCAGCCATGTGCCTGGCTGGCCTCTGACTCTCCCCTCTGGATGTCAGTTCTGTCTAGTCTCCACTCTGGGGACAGATTTTCTGCTCACTGGGCTCACAGAGCTGGCGTGTGGATCTGACCGACAGTTGATGTCCCCTCTGTCTGCCTCATAAATATTCCTGGGCCGGGCCAGAGGAAAGCAGCATGTGCCACGGGTTCCTTCCCGGAGACTCAGCCCATCTGGGGTCGCTGCTAACACAGGAAACAGGAGTGGACAGTAAAAGGAATGTTAACATCGCTACTCAGATGGTGCTGAGGCTCCATCATCCTGCTTCCCCCAAACCTGGCAGCTGAACTTGAGAACTTCACTTGATTGGTTCAACAAAAGTTCTTCTAAGTAGAATGAATTGGGAGACACTGCAGATTGGAGCCCAGTTCTCAGTAAGGATCACTCACTTACACACCCTCCAGAGGAGAATCTGCGTTCCAGCATTCTGGGCTAAGCTAAGATTCTCCAGGGCCAGGGAGTCACTGATGAAGCAGCTTTTAGAGATATGGCATCTTCCTTTGAGCAAGTCACAATCTTTACAGAAATCAAGGTGGATGGGGCTTCTGTAGGGACTTTATGGGTCTATCTCGTGTATTGGTCAGCTAGGGATGTCACAACCAAGTACCACGGATTGCTTGGCCCAAGCAACAGGGATGCATCTCTTCACAGTTCTGGAGGCTGATGTCTGAGGTCAAGGTGTCTCCCCTCATCGTTAACAGTGTGCTATTTCCTACCCTATTAGGTGATTGGCTTTTTACCAGCTTCTGGCCTCACCTTGTGGATGTGTCCTCCCCCTGTGTCTTCACATGCTCCCCCCTCGGTGTGTCTGTGTCTTGATCTCTTATAAGGACACCACTCATGTTGGATAGGGACACATCCTATTGACCTCATTTTAACTTGTTACCTCCATAAAGATCTGTCACCAAATGTAGCCAAACTGCAGGGCAGGGCCGTAGACCAGAAACCCCGACTGGAGGACAGGACATCAACATATGGATTTTGGTGTTGGGCTGGGGAGGGGACACAATTCAGTCCACCCCATCTGGAGCCCTTCAGGTTCCAGGGCCTTGGTGGCTCTAAAATGGCTCTGAAAGATCAACCTAGATACTGTAGAAATAGGAATGATCCTAAGGGGAGGAGAGAAGTAATTAAGGATGGAGGACATTACGAAGGAAGCAGGGTTTTGAGGATGGAGAGGCTTTGGATGTGCAGAAGAATAAGAGGCAAGTGTTTGAGGTGGGAGGGAGGGGAGGGTCAGGAAGAAAGAAAGACCCAGGGTTGAAAGCGAGCCTCCTGCGTCTGTGGTGCAATAAAGAAATCTTTGTGACAAAAATAGAGTCTGATTTTCAGAGAATGGTGAGGGACCAGTTGGCGAGGACAGCTGGATATATTATGTCTAGGACCTTTCATGTCAACTAGGAAAGATTAGCACTGCTAATAGGGTAGGAAATAGCACACTGTTAACGATGAGGGGAGAGAAGTAGAAGAAGAAATGCGGCTTCTAAGGACAAGTTGTAGGTCCTCTCAGGATGGCTGGGAGGAAAGAGCCAGGCAAGCCAGAGCACAGGCCCTTCAGCCATTTGGATGTGATGTAATTGGGATCTTCAACCCAGATGGCCCAGGGCACGGTGGGGTGCAAACGATAAGGGGGGTATCAGTCCCATGCGGCTCCTCTTTCCCCTTACCCCCTCTCCCTTCTGAGCTTGCAGAAGGAGAAGCAGGTGTCCACCCTCCAGTTGGTGAAGGACAGCCCTTGCAGGAGTTGGGGTTCTCCAGAGAAATGGAGCCAGTGGGCTTGCTGTTGGGAATCTGCAGGGCAGGCCAGTAGACCAGAACCCGATGGGATTTCTAAACTACCGTCTTGAGGCAGAATTCCTCCTTCTCTGGGAAACCGTCACAGCAACACCTAGACCCGAGTTTGGCCAGTCAGCTACACACGGTAGCTCAGCCAACTTGGCACATAGTATGCAACCACACAGCTCCGCACAGGAAGATACAGACCATATGTGGGACTTGCCTTTCCCCCTCCTCTGCCCCACCCCCTCCTCTCACACCAGCCTCCCAGGAGGATGGAATGGCTGCTCTACCTGGGCCCTGGCTTGGATAGAAGCAGATGCCTTGTCCCCCATGCACATGCCAACATGAGAATTAACTCCAAGTGGGAGAAACGTGCTCTCCTGTGAGGGCTGAGGGTTCTCTGCTCTGAGGCCAGCAGTGTGTCTTATTCCTTCCCGAGAGGATCCTAGGCCAGGATCCCAAAGAACACTGAAGCCTTCAGATTTAGTGGGGCAGTTGGATGCAGAGACACTCGGGGGGTCCCTCTGGCATGCCTCCATGATGGTGAGGGAGCTGTGTGGGAGTCAGTGTGTCTGTGGTCTCTGGAGAAGCCGTGACTGGGCTGAAAGCCCAGTGTCTTCAAGGACTAAGGTCATGGCCTTAGGGAAGCCCTATTTTTCTTTGTGTCTCAGTGTCCCCATCTGTGAAATGGGATGCAGAAATAGTATGTACTCCAGAGAGCTCTTAGGGACCAAATAATGACATAGTGGACACTTGGCACAATGCAGAGCACATTGGTGGAGCTCACCAGTCCAGCTTTCCTCCTTCTAAACACACAGCTAAGCACAATTTCCTGCCTCCTTGGAGGCAGGTGTGGCCGCATACCTTGCTGTGGCCAATGAACTGTGAGCACAAATGATGATGTGCATTTCCTCTGGGTGGAAGTTTTAATAACCAGTGAATTATTTGCTACTGTGTTGGGTTTTCATTGCTGTGACAAAATACCTGAGAAAATGAACTTAGAGGTGTAAAGTTTTATTTGCCTCATGGTTTCTGGGCCTGTGATGAGGCAGAATATCAGGTGGAAGGGTGTGGCAGACCACAGCTCCTCCCCTTCTGGCAGCTGAGAAGGAGACAGAGAGAAAGAGAGAGAGAGAGAGAGAGAGAGAGAGAGAGAGAGAGAGAGAGAGAGAGAGTCAGTCAGTCCCTGAAAACATACCCCTAGGGACCCACTCCTTTCAACCCAGTCCCACCTCCTACAGTTTCCACCCCCTCCCATAGTCCACTCAGATCATGAAAGCATTAATAGATTGATGCAGTCAGTTTTCTCATGGTCCAGTTGCTTCCCCCCAAACCCCACCTCTAAGGATTGCTGCATTGAGGACCAACCTTCAACACATGAGTCTTTGGGCGACATTCCAGACCCAAGCTATGACAGCTACGTTCCCTTCCCCTACTCTGGGAACATTTGAAGCAGCTGTGCCAGGGTAGTACCATCAGGCAGGGCCCACAGTGAGGGAGGGAGCAGAGCTCTGGCCGTGGGCATGGGACCTGCAGCCTGCATCTGAAAGCAGCCCCTTCTGTGTTGCAGGCTCTGAGACAGACAGGGGCTGTTCAGTGACACCACAGCCCGACCCATGTATGAGCTTGATGTGTCCAGTCAGTGGTGGCTCTCTTTTACTGCCCCCTTCTTTTGCCTTCTCTCCCAGAGATGCTGACCAAGGATGAGACTGATGGAGTCCTTGGTAGCAAAAGCTACTTCTGCAGGGGTCACCTGCCTCTACAACCACTGTCACTCCTCTGCCCTTCTCTCCTTCTACCAGTTTGAAGTGGAACACTTGGGTTGGAGCACAGAGTCCTGTCCCTCAGTATTCTTTCCAAGCCTCACCTGACTTCTGTGCAGTGGGTGTGATGTCTTGTTTCCTACCTTTTCCAGGACGAATTGCAGGTTTGGCCCAGGTACACCAAGTGTCACACGCATCCCTCAGAAATGCCATAGTAGGTTTGCTCGTCTCCTTGTCCCCAGTCAGCGCATGACATGTGTACTTCTCCTTTCCCTTCTTTCCAGGACCTTGGGAACAAAGACCTCAACAGGGATAAGATTTACTTGATTTGCCAAATAGTTCGTGTTGGGAAGATGGATCTTAAGGACACTAATGCCAAGAAGTGCACGCAGGGGCTGAGGAGGCCCTTCGGAGTGGCAGGTACTGACACTCCATACCGCTGACTTTCTGGCGTGCCCGTCTTCGTGGTTGAATTTTAAAGACTATTTCTTTGCGCCCTTCCCCTGCCTCACCCCATCCCCCCACACGACATATGCCAGACATATGTCTTAATAACTAGGCTTTTGGTGACTAACAGAAATACGCTTTTGGTGACTAAGCCTGGATTCACATTGAGCGCCGTGAGTAATGGATTCGGGGTCTGGGGTTGAGCGTTGGGAGTCACGTGCCGTCAGAGCAGACGGTGCCTTCGCGCCCCAGGGCTGCGGAAAAGGAAGAACATGCAGGAGAGATCTAATTACCAGGAGCAATTCCTTCTAAAAAATATCCAGGACAGGAAATGCAGTTACACGGAATGAGTCACCCACCTCGGGTCTGAATTCCACGGGGACCTGGTGAGTGGGCAGGACCTGATGTCCCGCAGAGGCTGCCTACAAGGCAGCTGTCCCGGGTTTCAGGGCACCAACGTTCTCATCCCACTATTTGGCTATTACTTGCACTATTATTTACCTAATATATTTCCTTTTAATTAACCCACTTTATTGAAACTAAAACACATTTATCTTAAATGATAGTTTAAATACCTGGGACATGGCAATTTGATATGCCACTTTTATTCTTTTTATTGAAATATAAATTTTTAATCGCGTACCATTAATAATCCCTGTGTACCCTATCTGAACTCACTTCGGGAGGCCCCATCTTCTGCAATCACAAATCCACCGGCTTTCCAGCTCGTCTCCTGGTGCTCCTTGTGTAGTGGTGGAGTGGAATAGCGTATTGAGCTACCTGGATTTTTAGCCTGCGTTGACACTCGCAGGCCCGTCAAGTGACCTGGGGCCTTGGTTTCCCCCAGGGCCTTAGTTTCCCTGTGTGTAAAAATGAGGGTCTTGGACCTGGAGGCTCCATGGAAGCCCCTCCTGCTCTTCAGTGCCCTGGTGCTGTATGCAGACGCTCCTCCCAGCACAATGGTCCTGCAAAGGCAAGGAGGGTCCCCGTCGTGTGTGGCGTAAGAAGCTTCAGAGGCCCAGGACGCCTCTGGAATTGCAGGGTTCAAGGATTCTACAGTCAGGTTTCTGTGCATATGAAAAATGGTGCATATTTCACTGGATTATCAAATTCTGCAGGAAGTCTCTGTACTTGGGTTCGGTAGGCACAGTAGCTATTAAATGTATGTGACAAATGCCAAGCTAATTGCTCAAACCCGTGTCTCTGACTGCTTCCTGTGGCCTCTGCTAAACTGCTTTGCCCAGAGGCGTCTACAAGGGTGCTGTGTGCTCAGAATTGGCTGTCCACGGGCTGTGCCTTGCTGGGCTGCTTGCCCCTTTAGACTTTCCCAATCCCAGCCTCCCCCTACCTCATGTCTGACAATTTGATCCCACTGCTGTCCCTTCCTCGGATCAAGGAGGGAGTTGAACCATCAGCTCATCTCTCTTCTCTTTCTAGTTATGGACATAACAGACATCATCAAAGGGAAGTCAGAGAGTGATGAAGAGAAGCAGCACTTCATCCCGTTTCACCCGTAAGCGATGGCCCGTGCCTTCCTAGATCCTTCCACCATACCCTTCCTCCTGGAGAGCCACTCCAGTGCAGGGGGGACCCCTGGCTAGCAATAGGGCAATCAGGCTGGGCCTCTCTAGAGGAGGGCAGGGTGATCCATGCCAAGCTCCTCAAAACCCACCAGCTGTTACTCAACAGACTCTTCCTGAAGCCTGGCACAGCCCTGTGCCAGGCAAGGGGGATAGAGTGATGGGCAAGAGCAACACGGCCCTGTCTTTGTGGAGCTTGTCCTTTAGATGGCAATTAAATAGATAATCAGAAACAGATTCATGCATTCATTACAAGCGTAACAGGGACCTCAGAGCTGGGATGCATCTGCATTCTGGCAACCTGTATTGAGGAGTCCCATCCTAGTACTCATGGGTGATACATCCATGACTTGAGGGAGGACATTGAGGAAGGTAAATGTCCTTCTGTGCTCTAAAAGCTCTTGGAGAAAGCAGGAGAGTGTTGTCAGTACTCAGTCACCCCCACGACTGTTCGTGTACCAAGGCCAGTGGCTCTGGGGAAGGAGTGTGACTGGGACCTCGTGGGAGAGACAGAAGCCTTAGCCACCCGTGGAGCAGTGTTTGGGTTGAGGGCTTGTGGATCCTTTCTTTTTAGGAGTCTTCCTAGGGATAAAAATGACCTCTACTTAGAACATTGAAATCCCCCAACTTCAGAGCGTTTTGTGAGTGTGTGAAAGGAGCCCTGTGCTTCCCGATGGCCCATGTGCACCCTGGGTGAACCTCTAGGCTGGCTTTCCAGCCATGGCACCAGGAAGGCTGGGCAACTCCCTGGGGTACCCTGGACAGAGGTTGGATGTGCCCTGAGGGCTCCATGTGCTCACTGTGCTCCCTTCCTCCCCAGGGTCACGGCTGAGAACGACTTCCTTCACAGCCTCCTGGGCAAGGTCACAGCCTCCAAAGGAGACAGCGGAGGGCAAGGTAAGGTGCCAAGATACTGAGCAGCGGAACCCGCCCCACACCACCCAGAAGCCTAATTCCCAAGGAGACAGAGCAAAACCCAGACCCTGGGGAGCTCAGGCTTCCTTCCAGATGGGCCACTGGGAGCACCAGGTCTGTAGGGAGGGGAGCACCGGGTCTGTAGGGAGGGGAGCACCGGGTCTGTAGGGAGGGGAGCACCGGGTCTGTAGGGAGGGGAGCATCTCTGAAGCAAACGAGAGGCAGGTCCTAGTGCCCAGACAAGGAGAGGAATTGGTCGGTCCATTCTCTCCAGTGTGTCAGGCACTTTCGTGGTGACCTTGTTTTATCTCACCTTACTCAAGTCCCGTGAGGTGGGCCCAGAGTCCAGGGTTGGGTCACTGCATTTGGGGTTCTATGTCTGCTTCCAGTGGTCTCCAGAAAGGACTGATGGCGGAGTGGGGTGGGGGCCGACTGAGAGAATACCTTGCAGAAGCTCACCCTCCCTTCTAGGCCTCTGGGTGACCATGAAGATGCTGGTGGGTGACATCATCCAAATCCGCAAGGACTACCCACACCTGGTGGACAGGACCACTGTGGTGGCCAGGAAGCTGGGCTTCCCAGAGATCATCATGCCAGGTGGGACCTTCCCCTAGGACAAGCTCTCGGGTCCATTTTATTTTTAAAGAGTCTACCCTTTTCCTTTTTTTTTTTTTTTTTTTTACTGTCTTCCTTTTTCTCTCCCCGAAAGTAAACCACTGAGAACAACTTCTGTATATCTAGAAACCTCTGTGCATCCACGAAATGAACACAAACACATAAGTACACACACGTGCGCTTTTTTCTCCCGCAAGTGGGCTCTCACTTCATATATACGATGTACCCTTACTTAATACGCTTTTTATACTGTTCTGCAACTTGCTTTATCACTCAATAATTTATCACGGGCATCACTTCTATTTTACTACATGTAGAACACTCTTTCTGGGGGGAATATTGTCATTCTCTTAAATTTTTAAACCTTTTATTGCCAAAGGAATCCATGCTCACCATAAAATATTCAAGTGGCCCCGTAAAGGTCTAGAGTGAAATGTTATGAGCTCCCCCACGTCTTTGTCTTTAGACGTAACCACGACTATTAATTTTTTTTTCCAAATGTGCCTGTAATTTCAAAAGGTGAGATCGTGTAATAACACTCTTTTGAAACGTCCCTTTTGGTCTTGAGCGCGAGGCTTGGTCTTCCGCCCGCCATCCCTCTCCCTGTCTCACCTTCTTCCTCAGTTGAGGGCTGGTCCATGGGGTCTGGATGGGATTTATTTGATCTCTATAATGAGATCTCAGCTCCTTGTGGGTTCCCTTGCAGAATGTTTTATTCTGATTGCCCCTCCTTCCTGAAAATCCTGTGTCCGTGGTCCTGGGGTACAGGAAAGCCACTCTCTTCTGGATGGGTCTATTCCTGGGTTTTTCCTGGGCCCTGATCAGTTCAGTTGAAGCTTTACTTGGCCTTCCCAGAAGGTGTCACTAGAGGATGGAAAGCAAGGGATCTTCAGGTGGAGGAAAACATGGCCACTTTTTGACCATGCTATCCCTTTTTTGGGGATGGATGTCCTAGCGTCCCTCCATCCCTGCGCTCCCCACTTCTGCATTCTCCCGGCAGGTAAAAATGCCTTTCCCCAGCAGTTCTGATTTAACATCCTAAACAGCGCTGCCTCCCCTCCAGCTCTCCTCAGAAGCCTGTCTAACTCTTTCTCCTCTCTCCCTCCGCCTCAGGGGATGTCAGGAACGACATCTACATTACTCTCTTACAAGGTGACTTTGACAAGTACAACAAGACCACGCAGAGGAATGTGGAAGTGATCATGTGTGTGTGTGCCGAGGACGGCAAAACGCTGCCTGTAAGGGCTCAGCCACGCTGGCTCTGGGGGCCGGGGCTTGGGGGCGAGGGGAGTGGGGATGGGGGCAAGGAGCGGGTCTGGTCATAAAGATTCGCTTCTCCTCTCCCAGATTTGGCTCCCTCAATGCCAGGTGCCTTTGGGATGGCTCTGAGTGATGTGGGCTACACCTTCGGAGCCTGGTTAACGTGGTGTCACACAGTGAGACCTCATGTTGTCACTCCTTGGTGCCCAGGCAGTTTTTCAATGCCTGTTTCTTATCCTTTATGACCCCTTCTTCTTCTTTTTATTTTTGCTTGGCCTCTGCTTATAGGTTAGCCTTTTGCAGCTAAAATGTTGTTCTTGTTGAAACCCAAGCTGGTTTATTCAGGCAAAATCCATAGTAAGAAAGAGGATCAATACAGAGCCTTGGGCTGGTGTGAGGCTCAGATGTCCTCAAAGCAGACATTCCTGACACTTAATCCAGCTCCCCAGCACTCAGCCAGGAATCCGGGTGGAAAGCCTTATTCACAAATTGGTCTCCAGAGAGCTCACAGAGCCTACTCAAGGATGCGAAGCACATGGCTATATTTATCCAGCATATGTCCCGGACAATATTTGTCGTGTGTTTACATTTATTTACTTACATTTCCTGTAAGGTTGTCAGCAGTTGTGTCCAGTGTGTAGGAGGATTTTTGCTTCTCAATTCCTCCTCTTGGAATACTTAGCCGAAAATAAGATCAATTCTCAGTAGAAGTTTCAGTGCAGGATAAGCTTCCTCCAGAGCCACTGTAGGGGATCCCACGGTCCAGGCAAGCAGAGCACTGATCAGAGAGGGGCACAAGGGCTAATAGCCATCGGCTCTAGCCTTGGGGCCTCAGCTCAGGCCTGGTATTGTCACCCTCTCCCTCAGAATATCTGGTGTCCCCAGGAGAACTCCCCTCTGCCAGGCTCTGCCATACTGAGATGCCTTTCCACCCCATTACCCTGCCTTTGAGAGATGGGACTGAAACCTTTCTGAGTACAACTCCTCCTCCAAGGTCATCAAGTTAGCAGGTGGCAGAGATGGGGTTTGATTCCAGGTTCCAGGTCTCCTCATCACCCATCACCGTCACTAGAGGGCCTACACATGTTTTTAAAATGCTCCCAGTTACTTCTCATTTGAAAAGTGAGGCTGATAACTCTTCTGCCAATTCTGGGATGATTCAGACTTGTTTTATAATTGTGAAGAAATCCCTGCTGGTGCCTTTTCGTTCACAAAACCACCCTCATTAATTAATATCTTCTTGAGCAAAATCCCTGCGTTTACCTCATCCTCTTATTGTCGGATGGTGAAACTTTTCTGAAAAACAGAATAAGTGAGAAACACTTGGCTGAGAGGAACACAAAGGAAGAGCAGAGGGTTTTTATCTGAAAGGAGAAATTGCATTTCAGGAATGTATAGACAGTTGCTTTGAAGTTATTTTTATCCAGCTATCTGGAGAACTTTTTAACCTCAGCCTCATTTTTAAAACATGGATATGCCGGCCTTGAATGTTGCCGAAGGACAAATTAGAGGGAACAGGCAACAGGCAGGCGGCCTTCTTATCTCACGTCGGAACCATTTTTACCTCCACCTTTGCGTCTTTCAAGTCACACCCTGGCCGCTTAGATGCAGTTATCAAAGATGAATACATAAGCAGGACTTCAGGAGCTGAAATGCATAGGTAACCGTGGGCCATGGAGATAATTTGCATTTTCACCTGTTGGGGAAGTTATGGGGAAGTGCAGTTGACCAGCTATTGAAAGTGGCTAAGGAAGCCCGTGGGAGGCTTTTCTTTCCCTATTTGCAGAAATAAATATTACGGTCTAATTAAGTGTCACACAGCCCACTCAAAAGCTCCTGCTTTATTTGGTGGGTTCCTGTGGGAACAGTCCCTGAAGGGAAGTATCGATTTCCTCTCTTGTTCTAGGTGCTGTCTTTGGCAGATTAGGGCCAGCTAGCGGAAAGGGTTAGGCTGCCCTTGGCTCACTTTGGGTCCTTAGGTCTTTGCTCAGGTGGGGCTGTAGCAGAGAAGCTCATGAGCTATATAGTAAATATGGATAACAGGAAGGAGGGTAACCTTGAGAGAAGGCAGGCCATGCCAGGCAGCCCTGGAAGGGAATTCAGAAAGACAAACCAGCCTGAAGCAGGTTCCTAGAGGAGCCCAGAAGCCCAGATGCTGCCTGGCCCGGAAACCTCTGTTTTTCTGAGGCCATCCAGCTTAAGGTATTGGAGGTAGGGACTAGAAACAGTGTGACCTGGTGCTCAAGATCATGACCCCTGGGGCCAGGCCACCAGGTGCAAAGCCCAGTACAGCCTGGATCAGTAAAACAACTCTGAACCAGTCCATGACCTCTCCAAGTCTGAGAGTCTACCCAAAACTGGGATGAGCAAAGACACCTCACCCTTGTGAATATCAGATGAGTTGACCACATCGTGGGTGTTTGCTGAATCCACTCATTATTATTAGAAAAGTGTCATATGCTTCAAACCCGATTCCCACCTGCAAACGCTGGTTGACATCTCCCATGACGTGGCACACCCTTGGTCAAGTGCATTCGCAGCCGTGGCGCATCTGCCTCGGGTGATGCCTGTGGAGTGACAGGAGCCTGGTTTCCCTCCTCTGTGGTGTCTCTGCCAAGGCCACGTCAGTATCACAGCCCCCCCAACTTCAGGATTCTCCCTCAGGTTTTCCACTGACCTGGAGTTCCCGCACCAGCTAGGGGCTCTCGGAGGGTGGGCAGTGTGGACTGTGGCCAAAGTCTCACTTGAGATTTATATGAATCTACATCCTCCCTAGAGCTAGGCTGTGTACTGGCTGGCTGCCCTCTCTCTCTCTCTCTCTCTCTCTCTCTCTCTCTCTCTCTCTCTCTCTCTCTCTCTCTCTCCACCAGCCTCCGGTTTGAGCTTTGGAGTGCTGAAGTAGAGGCCAATGTCTTTGGCTTTTCTCTGTATAAAGCTGAGAATTTTTTTTTTTTTTTTTTTAGCCATAGGAAATAAAAATTTTTTATCATCAGGATAGTTTTGTGACATTCAGTTGCCTGCCATAGAACAGTTTTATTTTCACCTGAGATATATGTGTGTTTTCAGACTTTATAAGCTATGTGGGATTCACGGAAGCAACAGAGACGATAAGCCCATAAATGTCACCAGATATGAATATTTGCAGGTAGAAAGAGTGTAGGTTGTTATAGAAGGAACACTGGACAAGGATCTAGAGGACCTGCCACTTTCAAGTGAATTAGCCTCCCAGGGCTTCAGTTTACCCACCTATGCAATGGGTTTGCATTAAGGACTTAGCATGACGCTGGATGCCAAGTGGTCAGCAAACCTTTGGAAGCATGTTTCAGCTCATTGCCTCAAATAGTTCTGGAACTCAGCTCACCCTTTTCCTATCCACTGGACACCGAGAACTTTTCAGTGAGATGGACAGATTTTCCTTCCCAATGTAGCTTGGTTTCTGGGGGCCACAGAGGGCCTTCCTGTGGCCAACTCTGATGGCTCAACATACTGAGGGGTCAAGGATTTATTGCAGAAACTGAAGGAATCTGATGAAAGGCATAGTCTCTCCCAGGAGCACCTGCCTTGCAATTATAGGGGCTAGTGCTTCAAAACTAGTCCTAGGGATTTGAAGTGAAAGATTTATCAGTCTAGTATGAAAACCACCCTAGGTCCCTTCTGGGTCATACTAGCTTGATCTTGTGTTGGGACCCAAACTGATGGGATGGAGAGAGAGAGAGAGAGAGAGAGAGAGAGAGAGAGAGAGAGAGAGAATGAATTAGGGATTTGCTTATACTATCTGAAAATAATTCCTTGTTATTTTTGAGACTCTGAGGGTGATTTCTTTTTTAAAAATTTTTATTTATTTATTGATATGTGGTGCTGAGGATCAAACCCATTGCCTCACACATGCCAGGCAAGCACTCTGCCACTGAGTCATGACCCCAGCTCTCTGAGGGTGATTTCTATGGCAAAGAATAAATATCCTACATAGGTCGGAGTGCTCTGCTTGCTCTCTGCTCAGAATGCCTTTCCCATGTTTCTGCTCAAAGCCAACTCAGACTCTTTCTTAAAGATGCTTACCTATCACCAGGCATGGAGGTGCATGCCTGTAATTCCAGCAGCTCAGGAGGCTGAGGCAGGAGGATAGTAAATTTAAAGCCAGCCTCAGCCCTAAGCAACTCAGTGAGACCCTGTCTCAAAATAAAAAATAAAAAAGGGCTGGGGATATGGCTCAGTGGTCAAGTGCTCCTGGGTTCAATCCCTGCTACCAAAAAAAAAAGTTGCTTAAGTGTCATCACCTCTAAGGGGTCTTCCCTGAGTTCAGTCTATGTGTGCCTGCCATCACATGGCACTAGTCAGGACCGGGGAGCTCATGTGTCTGACCCTCTCCACCAAACTCTGAGCTCATATCTGGTTCAGTTCCCGGCTCACCCTGGTTCCTCCAGAGCTTAGTGTGGGCCCCAAACGTGCAGAAGATGATCACCACTGCAGGCTGAATGGAATCACCCTCCCCAGACTCATTCTTCATGGTGGGCACCCCGTTGTCTTTCTGAAGCTCATACTGTCTGCCACTGCCCAGCGAGTGCCCTTTTACTTTGGTGCGTCAGCAACCAAAATCCATCAGAAAGGGTTTCTGCTTGGCCAACCTGAGCCTGTTTGTAAACCTTGTGCACATCCACATTTAGGAAACAAATAGGATTAATAAGACTAGCAGCCTGCAGTGACTCGGAGGCTGGTTACCATTTACAATGAGGCGCCACGTCAGCGACCGGCATGCTCCAGTGGTTTCCAGAATGAAAGTAATAGAATTTCTGTGGTTAAGCAGCTGTCACTCCTGGGCCAGGGATGCTCATGTATAAATCTGTAATGTAGAAGGGTCATGATAGGGGCCTGGAGAAGGGTCAAGGAAGGCAGGGTTACTCTAGGTTCTAAGACTGGCTTTGGCCTTGGAACCAGTGTTGCCCAAACACAGGAAATAGCAATTCTATAGTGTTTTCTTTCTCTCTCTATTTTTCTTGGTCAGAATGCAATTTGTGTGGGAGCTGGGGACAAGCCCATGAACGAGTATCGCTCCGTTGTGTACTACCAAGTCAAGCAGCCACGCTGGATGGAAACAGTCAAGGTAATAATAATGATAAGAGCCGTGAACGTGTATGTAGCTGTTACAGTGAACCAGGCATTTTTTTAAGTATTTTAGTTTAAACGTTTATTTTCTGCCCTAGTCCTGTGAGGTCTGCATTGTATTTCCCTCATTCTACTGGTGAGAAAATTGTGGCCCAGAACTAGTGAGTGGATTGTCTAGTGTCACTGCTGGTCATGTCAGGGCTGGAACCCAGGCAGCCTGGCTCTGATCTGAGCTCTCCAGTGCTCCTTGAGGGGACAGGAAGTGGACTGGAGCCCTTATCATTCCTACTCCTTTTGATTCCTACTCCTTTTCATGAGAATGTGCCAACAAGTTGAGCAAGACTCCCAGAGAGTTCAGGATTCATGTTCCTGCTCTACCATTAATTCCCCAGCTGTTTGACCTTGAGCAAGTCATTGGATCTGTCTGTTGTGATTTCCTCATCTGTACAATGGGAGCCACAGGATGACTGTGAGGATGAAGTGATTTAACCACCCAACGCTGTCAGAGAGTCTTGGAGGAGTGTGGGTTTGATAAATGCTACAAATGCCACATGTTCTCGGCTGTCCTGCAGCGTACCTGCTAGTTTTCTTGGTGTAGAAAACCAAACCAGATCTGCAGCTCCTTTGAGCTGCTCTTCCAGCCCTGGCCCCTTGCCCATTTTCACTCTCCCCTCTGCAGCTTCGCGCCTGCTCTGTGAGGTAGGGAGTGGAGGAGGCAAGGATACAGAGATTCCAAATGCCTGCTGTGGTCCGCCAGGTCCTTCGCAGATAGTGCCCCCCTTCGCAGATAGTACTGTGTGGTGTTTCATTAAAATAAAGCTCCTGGATAAAGTAAATGTGAGAAATACTGAGAAGTGGCAGAAAGTATAGATATCAAAGGCTTCCTTGTCTCAGGTTCTCAGAACCCTTCTGATGGAAGCATCTCTGCAGAGCTGCAGGAGGAGAGAGTGTATTTCCCAGACCTGCTCCACCATGGAGCTTTTTCTTTCCCCAGCGGCCCATCCCTGGACTAGCGCACTGTTGATCACACTTTGAAGATCCCTTGTTCTGCTCTAAGCATACGGGAGGCTTGATAGACCCAAGTGATTGTGAAGAACACACAGGAATATGTTGTCATTTTCTTCATGGAACACCCAGCTCAATTCTGGGGCCAATTTTAAGTCTACTTACCTGGAAGGACACAGAGTGACAGAGCTGTCTTCAGCCCTGGGGTGCAGTAGAAGTCGCCACTCGTGGGGGCATGGGGTCCTCTGAGGCACCTTCAGAGGATCTGAACAGCACCTGGCAGGTGTCTGGTGGCAAGTCAGGCAGTAGACATGTCCCCATGGACAAGTGCTGTGGTTCTCCGATAGCCTTTTATTGGCTATCCTCTCTTGGACAGTGCCCAGCCCATCAAACTGTGCTGTTTTACCCATCAGGGAGGAATGCCAGAATTTTCAAGATGTGAGCTTAAAGCGGGCCGTGAGATACCTGAAAAAATGCCCCTTTAGTGGAAGTGGCTGTAGACACAAATCACCACATCATCATGCTACACGGGAAAGAATATTCTCCATTGGAATATGAACTAGGAATTAATTCATTGAACAGTGAAACTTGATTCTAGCTTTGAATATCTCTGCCTCATAATCAGCAGCAGCCCTTACTCACCTGTGCTGACTCAGGAGAGACACACAACTTCCTTTTTGCTGATAGCTATTCAAACCCCAATAGTCTGGCCTTGATACATCTATTCCTAGTTTCCTGTGGGTCTACTTATCTTCGTTCTTGTCAAGATGATGACCTGTCCAACTTTGGGGTCAGAAAGTTATTGGACCGGGTAGGTCCTCTGTTCTGTGTGCTCTCCTGCACCCTAGTTACATCTCTTTGCTGGTTATTGTCATGCAGTATTTTATATGTCACCCCACATGGACATATAAACTCAGTTCTCTGGGTTCAGAGATGCTACCTTCATCAGTGTGGCCAATGCCTCACATCTTGTAGCTTCCAGGAACCATTCCACATTCACTGAGAGGATGAGTTAGACCCAGGAGACTCTCAGTTCTTTTTCTGGGTGTGAAACATAGAACAAGACCTCCTCTGGCTCAGATTTTCTTTTCTGGAAGAAAAATTCCTGCAATGTATACTTTTTGGTTTTTTTGTTTTGTTTTGGCTTTTAATAGTCATCTGTACTGTGCAGACCTTTAAAAAATCAGTGTTTTTCTTGCAGGTAGCTAAGCTCCTCTGCATTGGCCTGAATTGCACACTGCAGGAAGCTGTGGGGCTCTGGGAGGTGGGGAGTGCAGAGCCAGCCAAAGCACCTCAGTGAGCGGTGCCAACAGACCCTCACCCTACAGTGGTGCTGGTAGATGCGGATGATTGTCCTACCTTTATATCTGTATCTGAGGAAGCAGAAGTATCAGACATGTGTCCCACCAAAGAGGGGATGAGCCCTAGGATTTTTCCAAATATTATTGCGTTAAAACACTTTTATTAATTGGCCTAAATGAGAGTCCTCCAGCAACCCCTTAATGGCCACTGTTAATTTGCTAAGCCCTGCTGCAATTGCCAGAGCTCCTGGAGTGTGTAAGGAAATGTGCACTGTGCACTCTGCAGTGCATCAAATCCTGTGCTAAAGTTATGTGACTTTTATATCAATTTGGGGAGATTCATTTTTCCTCACTATAATTTACGGGCCTCTTTTCATTGGCTAGGAGTGCAATTTGCCAAATGGATTACATTTGGTACTTTATTTTCTCTTCATAGCTAGTTCTTATGTAATTTATTTACAGTTCATCAGCTTGATGGATGGGTGGCAAAGCAGCACGCTGAGCCTCAGGTTAAATGGTCAGGCTGCCTGTGGGGTGGGACGGAGGGTTGTGTTTAACTCGTGGTCTCCTGAGCTCTGGTTTCTGCCTGCTGAGGTGGCCGTCCCGATCGAGGACATGCAGAGGATCCATCTGCGATTCATGTTTCGACATCGGTCATCCCTGGAATGTGAGTACCCAAACAAATGGCGTCCCTGCGGCTCTCCTGAGACATGGGCGGGATAGCGGGGTGGCCCGCGTGTCGTTTTCTTTTCTGACCTCACTATGCCGTTTCCAGCTAAGGATAAAGGGGAAAAGAACTTTGCCATGTCCTACGTGAAGCTGATGAAAGACGACGGGACCACTCTGCACGATGGCTGCCATGACTTGGTTGTCCTCAAGGTACCGTGAGTCAGAGCCAGTGGCAGTGAAGGAGGTGCAGGAACCAATGGGTGATGGCAGGATTGCCTAGTGGTTAACAGCAGGAACCCCAGGACCACAGGCCTACCAGCTGAGTGGCCCAGTGCAAACACAACTCCTTTGGGGCCCCGTTTCCTCACCTGTGAGCCGCCTGTGACTCATTGTGAGGATTATGTGAGATGGTGCTTGCAATCTGGGTGCAAAAGAGAGCTCCACAAATGGAGAAGGCATTGTACATTTGGAAATGGGCTCTTGATTCCATGAGGACCTCTGTGGGACATGCAGAAGACCTTCAGGGAACATTTGAGAGAGGCTGCACTGTAGCTAATGAAGAAATATTACAATCTGGATCCCGATCATGCTGCTATGTAAATCTGGAATCATCTCACATGTCTTCCTGAGTCTCAGTTTTCTTTTTTTAGGCAGATTGTTAGTCTGTTTGGTGTTATGATTAACAAAATAACTGAAGAAGGCTACTTTATAAGGAAAAGAGGTTTATTTAGCTCACAGTTTCAGAAGTTCAAGAACATAGTGCTCAGCTCCGGTGAGGCCCTTCTAGCTGTGTTACATCATGGCAGAATGTGTGTGAGGAAGAGATTGCGCACCAAATTGGACACCAGAGAGGCCAGGCATGGCTAGAATCAGGCTTTTATAACCACTCTTATCTCTAAAACTAAGCAGCATCCCATGAGAACCACCTTCATCCCTTCTGAAGACAACGCCCCCGTGACCCAAGGACCTTCTATAGGCTCCACCTCTTTTTTAAAAGTTATGATTATTTCAATGTTTATTTCTTTTTTAGAATGGAATAGCATAGCCCAAAATGAAAATAACCATCTCATATACCTCTACTTATAAAAATAAGTAATTTTGAGCTAAACAAAAGAAAAGAAAAATCACATAAATATGAGTTTCAGGACTTGATCAATTTAGGCAGCTAATTTAAAAAATTCATTTTGTCCTCCTCCTTCCCCAGCATGGTCTACAAATCTTCACTTTTAATTCATAGATATGATCAAAAGCAGTGTCTGGAAATAGATCAGATTATTTCTGGGATAGACAGCCTCTAAGAGGGTCCCTGGTGACCTCTGCCCCTGGGTGGTAACCTCTGCCCTGGGTATTCACGCAGGCTCCACCTCTGAAAGCTTCCCTCACCTCAACATTGCCACCCTGAGAAGCAGGCCTCCAACATATGAATCTTGGGCATTAACCACACCAAACCATTGCAAGAGTGACAGCAGTAACGATGACAACTCAGTCAGATCTCAGACACGACAGGGCCATGTAAACGTGAAGGGCGTACAGATGTCCACTGTTAGGTTTTCACAGCACAAGACCTGCACTGTATGCAGGAGGTGGGGAGGCGTTTGCCTTGACCTGGCCTGTGTGCTTCCCCTCTTGGGACAGCAGGACGCATGGGGAAGTTGCTTGCTGGATGCAGAGCTTGTGGATGTGACCTACATACAGCATGGCTGAGTCACAGGTGGACCTTTGCCTGGGCTCTCTACCTGGGGGCTGCAACCGCCCATTGCCTGTGGCCAACATGACCTTCACTGCTCATCACATGGCGCTTTTCTCTGAGTCTCTGACTTTTCCAGAAGCCCCCTTTCTTCTGTGCAGCCTGTGTTCTCTCATTCATTGTGCCTTGGAATGTAAGCCATTCTTCCCCAACCTGCTGGGAACTCCTTGGGGCAGAGGACCAGTCATAGCCAGTATTCCTTTTACTTGACTTCATTATACCTTAGTTTCCTCAACTGTAATCTGAGAATAACAAAATCTGCTTCATCCACTTGAATGAAGTGAACTAAGGCACACAAAAGTCTTGGAATAGCTCAGGGCAGAGGAAGGGTCTGATCAGGATGGTCTCCTGAGCACCGCCTCTGGTCATTCATATTGCCTGGAGAGGCACGTGCATTTCTTTTATTCTGCTATGTTCTCTGCATTATCCCATTGAGTTTGGGAGTATGATGATCCTCAGTTTACTTGTGAGAAAAATGGACACGGAGAAGCCAGAGAATGAATCCAGGATAAACAGAACAAGCTTCGGGTCCAGGGCTTCCTGACCTAGTGCTTTTGCCATTCACTCCCAGGTTAAGCTGGATTCCCTAGTGTCCTGGAGCATCTTTTTCTTTTAATCATTTCAAAAAAAAAATTAGGATGGATTAAAACTGCTATCTGGGAATCTTCAATTCCCTTTTCTGCTTTAAGATGCTCACGGAGGCTCCAGCTGGTTGATCGGCCCCTTCTGCATTAAGCTAACTAGATCCCCACGTTTGTGGCGGTACAGGCCTGCCTCGCCACCTGGTCTTCACGGCTTTCCTGATGATCTTCCTGGTTGCTTCTGACCCTCCGCAGCTCACAGCATGTCATTTGGCCACTTCAAGCTCTGTGTAGATTATATGAGTAGTCTTGGCTTGGGACAGTAACCAAAGTGTCATTTCCAGGGGGACAGCAAGAAGATGGAGGATGCCAGTGCTTACCTGACTCTTCCTTCTTATCGACATTATTCGGAAAACAAGGGGGCCACCTTGAGCCGGAGCTCCAGCAGTGTTGGGGGGCTGTCCATCAGCTCTCGAGATGTGTTCTCCATTTCCACCCTGGTGTGCTCCACAAAGCTCACCCAGAATGGTAATGGAGCCCACTGGGAGTTTTGTCTGTGGGGTGGGTGTGTGTGTGTGTGTGTGTGTGTGCATCGATGCACAAGCCCAGGTGCGTGGCGGCCTGATGGTTTGATCAGTAACAGTGATCCGCTTGTCCCAACTGTGTTTTAGTGGGCTTGCTGGGTTTGCTGAAGTGGCGCATGAGGCCCCAACTGCTGCAAGAGAATTTAGAAAAGTTGAAGATCGTGGATGGAGAAGAGGTGGTGAAGGTTAGTGGGATTTCACTTCCTGTGTTCATCCACCAGTGACAGAAATTTAAGTCAAGGGCAGCTCCAGGGAAGTAGGCGGGTGGGTTTTCCTCACCATGGTGAATCTTTATTGGGAAATCCAGTGGGGAGACTTGGCTTAATGGCACTGAATATCGAGTATCAGGAAACTCTGGTTATGCTTAATCTCTGTAACAGATTAACCTGGGTGTAGAGCCCAGCTCTCCCATTTACCATCTTTATGCAATAATACTATGAAATGACATAGGAACTCATGGAAAGGACCATGGACACCATGGTTATTATGAGCTTTCAGTGATGTTATTAAAAATAACTCAGTGCTGTCTCTTACGAGTTAATACATAATAAATGAACGAAAGCACACAAAACTTACAAAGTTCAATAAATACTGATAGTAATTATTTTGTTATGTACATGTTGCTATGTTTAGTAGTATGATCTCTCAGTACTACATGCATATGCACATTGTTAGAAATGAAAAGTTTATTTGTAGTTTGTCTGCTCAGAGAGCACTATGCCTTGAAGGTGGGAAAGAGAAAGACGTCAGTGCTTGCACTGTAGGTAAAGTGTGCAGAAAACCATGCAAATGCCTGGGATCTACAGGGTGGTGGAGAGTAGAGAGTGTCTAAGGTGGAGGTCTGGCTAGAGCAGGCCGCCTCTCCAGCCCCATCAAGAGGTCAAGTGTGGGGACAAGTGTTTCCCATGGTCCTGGTCATCATGTTTCCACCAGGAATTTGGTTCAGCTAGAAACCCTGAAGTTAGATGTCTTTATGTGGTAGCTCTGGCTTTTAAGGGATTATAGGAAATATTGACTCTTCCCTTAGGAGGGAAGGAAATCAAGTTTTATTTAATTGCACAACCCTGGAGAAATGGTGGTAGAACTTCCAGATCGATGCTTCAATGGACGCTATTGACCCACCCACCCACCTAGCTCAGCACTGACAATCACACGCCCCCAGACGCCCCCTGGAGAAGGCTGTTGCTACCAGGCAGTTTGGAGAAGTCATCTGAGGGTGGGGGTGGGGTTCCACTGCATTCTTTCTTTTGATTCTTCTTTTTAAAAAATGTTTGTTTTTGGAGTATACTATCCCTGCAACGCAGCAGGCACCAGCACAGCTCAGGGAGATTTTGTTCACTGCCCACGGCATCCATCCCCCAGATGGAGATGCACGACACTCGCAGAGTTGCTGCGGACCCTCTCGCCCCCTTCGCAGTCATGAACCCGTGTAGGGGCAATGGCTAGGCTGGCTGCTCTGTTCATGGATGGGCTTTTCCTACTCTTGAATTTTCTGAAGCTGGAATGAGAGAGTGTTCATTTCTGTGTCTGACTTGTTTTACTCACATCCTCGCGGTCGCATGACGAAGCGCTGTGTCGTGTTCTATAGTGTGAAATTGCTACTGTGCATGGACAGCCAAGTGGCTCCAAGTCCTGGCTCTTCTGTGGGCCTCTCAAACATGTCCTGGGTGCTGTGCGCTCGTTCTCTTGGGTAGACAGGTGAGGGTGGGGTCCCTGGCCATCTGCGCTCCCTCTGAATGTGACCTTGGTTCTTTCGTCCAGTTTCTCCAAGACACTCTTGATGCCCTCTTCAACATCATGATGGAGCATTCTCAAAGTAATGAGTATGACATTCTCGTCTTCGATGCCCTGGTAAGAGCGTGGGGACAGGCTTTCATGTGTCTCACTGTAACAGTAGAGAGAACCCATGTTGTCCATGATCTTCTCCATGAGTTCCTTAGAGCCACGGTGACCTTTGGCAGCCAGACCCATGAGTGAGCTGTTGCTTCCTTTCACTGGTTTCCAGTTGTTCTGAAAGCCAAGGGCAGAGTGGGGCAGGGGGTGTTTTCAGGTTGATGTCAGCCCAACCCTGGTGGGGAGCACACAAGGCCAGGTGGTGGGAATCGTCACCTCCATTCCCAGGAGTGTGGAGCCAGTCCCTGGCCAGGCTACAGAACACCTGACACTTCTCCACTCTCCTGTCATGTCCTCTGATCACATCTGCTCCCACCAACCCAGAACCTCTGGCCGTGGAACGCTGCCCAGATCTTTTCTCTGTCTTCCCGTATGGTCCCTCTCATGTCCCCCACATTTCCTCAGTGTCACGTCCAAAAAACATGAGCAACATTGCATCGGGGTTTGGGCAGTCAGTAAAGTCTCCCTGTGTTGGCCCGTGTCTCAGACATTTGCAATTTAAAAGATGCTCCTTGGAGATGAAGGTGGTTTAATCAGGTGCTTTTCACAAGGGTCCCTTACAATGTGCCTTACAGGACAGATGCTCCCTAACTAAGGGCTCCTTCCATTAAATAACTAAGAGAAGTGCTGAGTGCTGCATGGCTCTCCTGGAGAGTCACAGTGCACATCAGTGTACCAGGTCTCTGCAAAGTCCTGTAATAAAGACGATGTCTAACGGTGACAACATGGGGTTCCTCTAACCTACCTGACTGTGAAAGCTTTTATCTTATAACACCTTAAAGCACATTTTATGAGCACTTTTTGGAGAGACAATATTATGGTGAAAAGTATTAATCGGGTCTGGGGTTGTAGCTCAGTGGTAGATCACTTTCCTAGCCCTTGTGAGGCACTGGGTTCGATCCACAGAACCACTTAAAAATAAATGAATGAAATAACGGTTAAAAAAAGAATTAATTGTTTATTAGTGAACATGTCTTTATGTGGTAGCTCTGGCTTTTAAGGATTATAGGAAATATTGATTCTGGGCAAACAAATTTTGATTAAGGGGTACGTTGTACCAGGTAAATACTGTTTCCTGCTCTGAGTTTGCTCCCCCTCTCCCCAATAATTCTTGGCATTTTCCTCAGATCTACATAATAGGACTCATTGCGGACCGGAAATTCCAGCATTTCAACACGGTCCTGGAGGCGTACATTCAGCAGCACTTTAGTGCGACCCTGGCTTACAAGTGAGTCCCTCGCCTGCAGGAATTTCCTGTGCACGTGCTGCCTGCCCTGCCAGGATGCGTGGGGCACAAGGAACTTGAGCAGTTGCCTTTTGACACTGGTGTGTGTGTGAGTTCTCCCTTTTCTGAGAAAACCCAACCCATAACTGGGTAATTTGGATATCCTCAAACATATACAGAATCCCGAGATTGAGATGAAGTGTTCGTGTATTCGCTGAGCTAGTTAGCTATCATTTATGGGACAGTTACTTGTGGAAAAACACCAGAAATCAAGGCTAGAGGGGAAGAAGTACAGAAACCTGGTGGCTCTGGATTGCTGGGGGTAGGGGACCCAGGAGAGAGGGGGGTGATGCTGGAGTGTATGGTGGCAGCAGTTTGGGAAGAAGCCTTGGAAGGCAGGCCAAGTCATTTAAAGTCTGCCCTACTCGTGTTGGAAAAACACACATTTTCCGAGCAAGGGAGTTTCACGGTAGTTACAGGAACATTTTGTACAGAGAGAAAAATGCAAGACTACATCAGCACTGCTATCCCCCCATTGCCTGAGTAGGCCTAGTTTTACCATTGAAGACATTTTTTTTTTCTTATATTTTTCCTTTGCTGGCTTTTTATGGGCAGGAAATAACTTATTCATTCCCTGTAATAAATACATATTTTCAGCAGTTATTTTTATGTTAGCAAACGAGTAGTGAACTTAGCTATACCACCACCTTTAACCTTTGATTGAATGCCTCATAATTTTCTGAGCAAACTAATTACCATGCTGTGGACCAGAAGGAGATGTATTTTGAAAATATTATCTCTTATTCAGGAAACTGATGACGGTGCTGAAGACTTACTTGGACACCTCCAGCCGAGGGGAGCAATGTGAGCCGATCCTAAGAACTCTGAAAGCTTTGGAATATGTATTCAAGTTCATTGTTCGGTCGAGGACATTATTTTCACAGTGAGTACCTGTTATGTAAGAGTGACTGATGAACCCTGAAATCCCTATGGGTGCCAACAGTGTTTTTACTGTAGGTGAAGCTCTTTAAAAATTATAACCAGCTTTCATTTAAAAGAAAAAAAAAACTTAAAAATTCCAATCTAGCCCGAAGAGTTCTGAGGGCTCTAGATTTTATTTGGGAAGAGAAGGAATCCTAAGCTGTTGCAGTGGTGTCTCCCAGAGCAATGTGATTTGTGGTTTGAAGCTTTTCTGTTTTTATCTAAGGTTCTTCATTTGATTTAAGATAATTTTTTTTTGCTCATTCATAATTCTTTTTTTTTTAAATTTTTTATTATTAGTTGTTCAAATATTACAAAGCTCTTGACATATTTCATACATTTAATTCACGAGGATTATGAACTCCCATTTTTACCCCGTATACATATTGAAGATTCACATCGGTTACACGTCCACTTTTTTACATACTGCCATATTAGTGTATGTTGTATTCTGCTTAAGATAATTTTAAGAAAACTTTCCAGGAATGAATAATGCTCATTTGCACTTAGGGATAAATAGGATCTTATTTAAATTTGCATTTTTGAAAAATCCAGAGAGAGAGCGCTGGCCTCAGGCATGGCTGAATCCAGGTCCTCAGTGCCATTGGGACCATCTCTAGCTCTTGATCTTGACTGCTTTTCTTTTGTTGATTGCCTTCTGAGGCAAGTTTTCCAGTGTGCAGCTACTAGAATTCCACTAGCTAAAGCATCCCTAGTTTCCTTGCTATCCCAGAAAAATTCTTTGGAAACAACTACCTCAGGTATGTGTTAAGATCTTAATCAGGTGGCTAGGGGAACAGATAGGCATCGCCGCTAGTTGTGGTCACATGTGGCAGGGTCAGGTCAGCCCCTTATGGCATAGACTTCCTGTGGTGGAGACAGAGCTTTCCCAAAGAAAGTCTGTAACCTTTATTTGGATCATGACAATGGATGACCTCTAAAACTTCACACTCAAGAAAGCATCTGAAATGGGAAGATCTTCCTAAAACACCCTTTGATGTTTCAGGTAATCCAAAAGTAAGACACTGTAAATCCTGTATCCCTTAAATTGGAGTGTGCATTTCGATTTCTCAGACTTGTCAGTCAAATCTCAGGGGTGTTCTTCCAAGTTCAGGGTATACTTGTTAATTATTTGTAAACCAGTAGAGTCCAGGCTTTCTAAGAACTGAGTTTTTTGGAGTTCAATGATTCAGACTTTGTAGTTACAGATTAAGACAAGGATACCTCATCCGTCTTCCCAGTGAACAGTTTTTTTTGATCTATAAAAATATAAGCTTTCATCCATCATTATCTTCTTCTCCAGTTCTTCCTTAGTCTTATATATTTTACTGTTTCTCCTTCTCCTTCCCTCTTCCCTCCCTCCCTCCTTCCCTCCTTTCCCTATCATTTCCTTCTCTCTTCCCTCCCTTCCTTCTTATCTTTTTCCTGTCTTCTTTCTTTCCCGTCTACTAGAACAAAGTACGTTTGTTCAATTGCTTTCTTTTTCTCTGCCTCAAGGGATGGCATCTTGCAGAAATCCTAACTCTTGAGTATAAATTCAGTGCTGAATAGCATTTGGCTTCCTGAAGAGCAGAGTGATCTTTATTTCCTGCTGAATCCCCATCACTTGACATTTGGTCAGAAGATGCCTCTAAGACAATGCGGGCCTCATCTTGAACCCTTTCTCATGAACAGACATGTAGGCTGATCTGCAAAAGAGGGCCCATGACCTCATGCTAGGAGAAAGTCGGTTTGTGTCTTGTTCATTGTAGAGTCCTGTTCACCATGGTCTGCTCTCCAGTGGGGCCTCAGGGCATCAGAAGTGACTGGGTATTTCCCCGTACTGGTGGAAATGTACTTGGACAACCAGAAAATAGAAAGCTCCGTGCTTTGAGATTCCTACGCCAGCTGGTAGGAAATAAGAACATAATTATTGCTTTTAGGCTTATTGCGTCTGCTATTGTGTTTCTGTTTCCTGTTATTCCTTTGTTCTTTTCCCCCCATGTGCATAATTGCAGTGAATCTGGCTCCCATTATTTGTTCCCTGCATTTGTCTTTACATGTACTGCGCATGAACGTTTGCAAGAACGAGGACTCCGCTGTGTCGATAGGCAGGAACTGGGGGACATGGGAGGAAGAGAAGTGATTGAGATGGTGGGGAATTTTTATTTTATTATTTTGCAGGGGAGAGGATTCACTTTACTCTATAGCCCCCCCCCCAAAAAAAAAAAAAGTGAGTTTCTTGTTCCCCTTCTTGCATCATGAGCACCCAGGCCAGCATCTGGCCTGCTCATAGCTGTACAGAAAGCCGGCAGAACAGGTTCTAGTTCCTACCACGGGGAGGCAGTGGTGAAAATATGGGAAATTCCTAAATCGTGGGGAGTCTGTCTAGAAGATCCTGGGTGGCCATGCCTAAGGCCACCATCCACTAGGCTTCTGCAGGATGATCCCCTGGGGGGTACAGAGCGCAGTGAGAAACATTCAGAAAGAGCTGAAGTGATTGTCTTCCAGGCATTGAACTCTCTACAAAGCCCACTGCAGGGTCTTTAATCCTGAAGCTCCCGGCTGATCCTCAAGGCTTCTGAGGTTCTGGAATGACAGGCAGCTGGAGCGACCTGTGCTTCCCTGCTCTGCGGTGGACACTGAGCAGCTCTCTGTCCAACTGGCCAGCATTCTGTGGGGATGGCTGGCAGAGCCTGGACCTGCAGGGGCCCGGGAGTCTCTCCTCCTTCCTTGCTCCTTACAAATTCCAGTCCTGCCACAGGCTGGGGCACAGGGGGCAGTGTGGCATGATGGTCACAGCACACTGTTTGTGCTGTGCCGACCTTGGATTGAGACATGTTTCTGTCCCCTTAAGTGCCTGGCTAAATGAGTGACCCAGCCTCTCTGAGCTTCGGTTTCCTCATCTGTAAGTGGGGATATGCCAGCTCCTGGTGTTTAGCTGATGGGCTGAGATTACATGCAGAGCACTCCAGATGGCATCTGGCACCTGCTCCATACGTGTGATACATGTTTGCTAATGTCTTGTTTTTGCCTAGGAGACAGCAAGGAGGCCTATTTCAAAAGCTCAGGCTTAAATTAGTAAGAGAGAATGTTCCAGAATCTTGATGCTTGCTCAGCTGACTCACCGTGCACCTATCCTAAGCATTTCTTGCTGTTGGTTTTTGGAGGTTGAATCACTTTGGCCTGTTATCCATGCTTTTCAAGGACAGAAATGTGGGGACTTTGCTGGCCCTGTGAATTCACCTTGCTCTTCTGCTGGCCCCCTCAAATGGGCCCTGACCCTGCTGCTCTCCTGTACCCTGGGGGTGTGGCCAGGCCTGGGGTGCTGCCCTGCTGGCTCTGTGTCCTGCCTTCTGCTCTCTTTACCGTCCCTCCTACTCGGTTCTTGCCTTATTCTCTTCTGTGTGGGGTCCCAATCATGGGTGTTTGCCTTTCGGATCCCTCCTTCTCCTCCTCACTCCATACCAGCTTTGCTTTGGGAGAGTCTGGATGCAACAGTGGTTAAGCACAGTTGTCTCCAGGGCTGGCTAATCCTGAATCCCACCGCCGCCATGGGGAATTCTTTCATCTGCCCAAAGCTCAGTTTCATCACAGGTAACAGGTATCACGTGAGTACCTGCCACACAGGGTTGCAGGGTAGCCCGAGTGGGCCAGGGCATAAGGCTCATACACAGTGCCTGTCACAGACCAAGGGCTGTCCATGGTAGCAATTCTTACCTGCAGGGCACAGTTCACATGCCATGGACAGGGATCTTCACAAAAATCCAATAGGACCTCATCTTTTAATGTCATCTCCTGCTAAGCCTCATTTGATCCACACAGCCATACTGAGTGACGTCTTGGCTGGGACTCAGGCTCCTCACACGAGGCCTTTGCTGCCTTCTCCAGTGTCTGCTCACCAGCCCTCTCCTCGGCCACGTCTGCTGTTTGGCTGTGCTATTTAAAATGGCAGCACCCACCCTCGGCCCTCCTGATCCCCTCTTCTCACTCTGCCTTTGGTCTGTTTTCTTCCTGTAGAATCAACCATGGGTTACACTCTACCTACTGATTAGTTATGCCTTTATTCACGGCTCCCCTTCCCTGACTAGGATGTCAGCCACAGGAGGACATGAATCTTTGACTATTCTTTGCAATGCTGTATTCCAAGCATGTGGAACATAGTAGGTGCTTGTTCAATATGAAACTGGACACCATTTCATAGATAAGAAAATTGAAGTTTAGATTCAGCCTCAGGCTCACACAGCAAAGAACTAGCTGAGCAGGGTTTGTCCTCTGCGTGATCTGATTGAAGCAGAGATTGAGAACTGGAGCTTTTGCTAGGCCATGCTAGTGGGCACTCTGATTGGCAAGGAGGAGGGCTGTCCTGAGAGAAGGCACCTGGGACCAGAAAGGTCAGCTCCGTGGGCCTGACATTGCAGGGGGTCAGGTGCTGGGTTACTTGCCCCCCCCCCCCCCGCCCGCCTTGTAAGCACAGTAGGGATTCAGTAGAGAGGATGAGGGCTTGCAGAGGAGAGGTTAGGGAAGTGTCCCCACTACTGTGAGGAAGCTCTGCAGGAATCCCAACTCCCTGCTCAGTACCAAGGAATGAATGAAGAGAAGATGCCTTAGGGGAGGTGCAGGTGAGCACAGGCCCCTTGGTTAGAGAAAGACACTCTGCATTCTGTGGGGGCCATGGCATTGGAAGGGTCCTCCTCCTTCCCCCTACTCCCTGGGAGTCTAGGGCTGTTGTGGCTGCACAGTGCCATTGGACTGAACTGGCTCTGCCACTCCATTAATGGAGGCTTCCCAGAGCAAGCTTCACAGCTCTAGGGACACCCATCTGGCTCCCCTTCCCCTGGCTGAGTGCTGCTGCCTTTCTTCATGTGCCTTTAGCATCATGGATGTGAAACCAGACACTGCTCTCTCTGCCTTTTCGGCTTGCATCTTGTTTTGCTCTGCTCACCCGCTGCCTCCCCTGCCTCCACTTACCCCTCCCCAGCTCTGTTTCCTCCGGTGTGCACTAGTATACACTAGCTCGCCTCCGGGTCCTGAATATGTTTCAGGCAGCGAGATTGTCTGAATGAAACTCAGGCGCGCCCAGTGCAGCCCGCAGCCTGAGGGAGTACAGAAGTCACTGCCTTTTTAAACAAGTGTGAAATTAAGTCCGAGGTAGTTGCTAGTGTGATTTGTTTTCATTGTTTATATATGAACAAATATTAAAATGCAGTCATCTGTTTATGCCGAGCATGGGGTGAAAGGCCTGTCACATTGCTATTCTGGTTTCTCCTGCATGTAATTTGTTTGCATGTTAATGCCATTTATTCCTGTGTAAGCCTCTGTTTTCGGGTTTGAATATAATTTCACTTTTCGATGACAGTAATGGCTCTGTAAACTGCACAATTGCAGTTAATGGAATTATTTTATGATAACATTAACTTGGCATCACATCAAAATGGAAGACAAAACAGTCACCAAAGGGATATTGTCAGACAGTGACTTCTCTGTAATTTATTGTCTACTTTATGAGCTGCTGCACTGCTGAGGGGAGCTAACAGCCTGATTCTCATGAACATATGTGAAAGCACTTTATCAGCTGTTAAGTAGGTTGCTGTTATCTTAACATGAAATCATGAGTAGGCATGAACTATTGAGTTGTTCTCTTTCCAGTTGAAATACTGGCAAACATTTACTGAGCACCTATTATTTGCTTGGCATATTGTTAAGTAGTGGGGACTCTAAGATTAGTGGGTCAGGTTCTATAAGTAGTGACAATGTGGTGGACAAGATAGGCCTCTAGCCATCAAGTTGCCTTCCCTAAGAATGAGCAGGACCCAGCAACAGATGCTTGGAAGTGGTTATTAGGGGCACTGAATGACAAAGTCCACCTGGGGAGGGCCAGTGTGTTAGTCAGGGTTCTCTAGAGGAACAGAATCAACAGAAAGTATAATAATAAATAGGGGATTTGTTAGATTGGCTTAAACGACCAAAATCTGGATAATCCACAATGGCCGTCTGCAGGCTGGAGAGCTAGAGGATCCAGTAGCTGCACAATTCAAGATGCTGAAGCCTCAGAACAAGAGGGACCAATCGTGCTACTCTAGTCTGAGACTGAAGGCTTCTGGAAACTCCATGGAGAATCACTGGCTTTGAAAGAACGAAGGAGTTGGAGTCTGATGTCCTCAGACGATCACAGCAGCAATTAAGAATGCCGCAGTCTGGCTGGGCACAATTCAGGAGCCACTTGTCAAAAGAAACTAACTTTATTTTTAGAACCACACAAGCCAAACAAAACAGCTCCTCAGGAAAAAACCCTCAGAGCCCAACTGCCACCACCGGCTTCCCACAAGCCACACTCCCCAACCACCAGCCTCCACACCTCCCACAATCCTCTTCCTCTTGAGGCCGATTGGCTGGGTCACATGGGCGGAGCCAAAAAGTCCCCCAGTGAGCAGCTCCATGGCCTGAAAGGGCAGGGAAACAGCCCAATGAGCTTCACTGCAGAGGAGCCAATCAGCTAGATGTTGCTGGGGCCGCTGTGAGCCAATCATCAGCTGGCAGTCTGAAAGTTTGCTGGGGCCCCTTCAGCTCATCAGCTGGCAGTCTGAAAGTTTGCTGGGGCCCCTTTGGCTGTGGCTCTCAACATCTCCCCCTCTCTGTTTAAACAACAAGCATGTGGCTTAGGGACCGTGCCTGCCTTAGGTTGTCCAATAGTACATATGGTTCTTACTCATTATCGGATGAGCTGACCTCAAGGCGTCAGCCTCCTGTCTTAGGTTGGTACCATAGTAATTGGATCTTACCCATCACTGACTACCAGTCCAGTATACAGCCACACCTGTGTAGAGGTCTTCGTACCAGTGGGGGGATGAGGTTCTTTGCCTCACCTCTGTTGGCCCCCAAATTTTAGCTGAATGATCATGACAAGCAGAAGGGAGGAAGATACACCAAGCCAATTGATGGCTCCTTTTGGAAAAATTGTACCACCGAGGACACCATCAGCATAAATACCCCAACACTACCAGAAGTCGCTGCACCAACAGATAGTTCACAATGCATACAAGTGATACATAGTCCAGGCAAGTTCTGCAAGCAGTTCAGTGATGGCTATTGCAGAAGCTGTAGATCGGTTTTATCTTTGTCTTCATGCACTGGGATGAAGATAGGAATTCTGGCAATAATGGCTAAAGAAAAATTATATAACATTCCAGAAGGCACTAAAAGAAAACAATTTTCTTAACAATTTACATTGTCTTCACTGAAGATAGGAATTCTGGCAATAATGGCTAAAGAAAAAATTATGTAACATTCCAGAAGGCACTAAAAGAAAACAATTTTCTTAATAATTTACATTATCTTTAAGAGAATTATTAAATATAATGAAAAGGAAAGGTGAAAGTAAACAAACAGATCTGTTAACCTCCTTTTTTGTTCACATATTAAAACAATCCTTAACAGTTGTTTACCTAATTTAAATTTAACCATTTAAATCACGTGAATAAAAAAAAATTATTTGGATCCATTTTTTCATGAGTGCTCATCATATATGACATATGGACATACATACATTCAAACACAAAACACAAGTGTGCACACATAATACATACGACACATAACATAATAGTAAAGGCCTTATAACTTTTTACAGGTGAAATCTCCATTGCAATGTTTAAAAACTCTATAGTCAAAAAATAGAACTGATCAGCAAAACATTAACCTAGGTCTGTATGAGCTCAAAAAAACAAAATATGGGAAAGGGCAATAATAAAATAGATATTGAAAAAAGCATTCTGGTTCTGTCACAGATGTAAGAATAACCAAACTGGAGTTCTGGATATCACATCTTCTTTTTGGTCTGTAGAAATCGCTTTAGTTAATCTGTCTGGAATCCAAATCAGCTGCTGTTCTCTCTCTGGAATCCAAATCGGCTGCTGTTCTCCCTGTGGAAACACACAAACAGACCCCCGACTCCAGACAATTACTGGGTCAGGACCTTTCCATTGTCCTGTTAGAATATCCTTCCAAAGTACCTTGGGCTTATGTACATATTTTGGACACATAGTTGGGCTATTAGCCATCCCTTGAGGGAGTACTTTCCATTCATATCTCTGATCAGGACCTTCATGATTCAGTGCAGGGATAGTAAATGCAAAATGTGGACTATCTTCAGGATGAATTGGAATTGAAAAAAAACAATCTTTAATATCTATAACTAAAACATACCAAGTTTTTGGCAAAGCAGACAATTGAGGAATCCCCAATTGAGCAGGTCCCATAATAACCATCTCATTATTAATGGCTCTTAAATCTTGCAATAATCTCCATTTACCAGATTTCTTTTTGATGACAAAAATGGGAGTATTATGGGGAGATACAGAAGGTTGTATATGTCCTTCCGCTAATTGTTGTTTGACCAGATCATGGGCTGCTTGTATCTTTTCTTTAGACAGGGGCCATTGAGGAACTCATACTGGTCTTTCTGATTTCCAAGTAATTTTTATTGTCTCAGTGGCTCTTTCTGAAAATCCAACCCATGTCTGTCTGTTCCTTGATCTATTTGTATTGGTGCTGCTATACCTTGTTCTTGTTTTCCTAATCTTTTTCCTTTCCTAAAACCTTGTCTAGTCATAATAGTGGGTGCATTTTGGTTGATGTTATTTGTTAATGTCAAACCTAATTGATCTAGGACATCTCGTCCCCATAAATTTATAGGAAGATGATCCAATACATATGGCTGTATAGTTCCTTCACATCCTTCAGGATCCTTCCAATCTAATACCATTGCACTTCTATGGGGATTAGTCACCACTCCTAGGCCTCGAAGCGTTTGAGTGGCTTGTTGTAATGGCCAATGTTTTGGCCATTCTTGACGAGAGATGATGCTAAGGTCTGCACCTGTATCCAGTAGCCCATTAAATTCATGTCCTTGAATATTTAGTTTTAGCATGGGACGAGAATCTAAATTTAAAGACAGCATAGCCCAATCTACACCTGTGGAGCCTAATCCCTTGGAACCTCTTTCTACAGCACGCCTGGAAAATTTATCATGTAGGCTTGGTATTATTAGTAACTGTGCTATTCTATCTCCTGGTGAAATTACTGATATACCATTTGGAGAACTGGCTATAATTTTTATTTCACCTTCATAATCGGGATCAAGAAGAATTAAGGGCTGAGGCTGTAGCTCAGTGGCACTTGCCTCACACGTGTGAGGCACTGGTTTTGATCCTCAGCACCCATAAAAACAAATAAATAAAGATATTGTGTCCATCTACAACTAAAATGATATTTAAAAAGAAGAAGAATTGAGCTTGCATCTGCTGCTGCTTCCCTGTTCTTCCAACTTTTATTCCATCCAAGTCTCCAGCCTGTTGGATGGTGCTGTCCATGCTTAGGGAGGGTCTCCACTTTAGTTTGCTATCCCACCTGCCAATCATTCCTAGACACACCCTCGGTGACACACCCATAAGCCTCTTAATCATCAGTATCTCTTAATCCAATCAAGTTGACAATTCAAATTGACCTTATAGTCAGTAATTCTTCTCAAAGAAGGTGATATTTTATTTATTTATTTATTTATTTTGAGAGAGAGAGAGAGAATTTTAATATTTATTCTTTAGTTTTCGGTGGACACAACATCTTTGTTTGTATGTGGTGCTAAGGATCAAACCCGGGCCACACGCATGCCAGGCGAGCATGTTACCACTTGAGCCACACCCTCAGCCCAAGAAGGTGATATTTTAAATGTTGAAAGGTATTTAAGAAAGCAGCCATTGGAGGAAAAGAGAATCCCACATTCCAAATACATCAGTCCTAGCAGAACTGGTGATTCTGCCTGCTCCTCTAGATCTGGTCTGCTAGGCCCCTTCTCTATGTGTGGCCCCTACCACTTCTCACTCCACCTCACCTCATACGCACAACAATCTTGCAAAGGACAGGTGTCATATGTCTCTTCTACAGGAGAGGAAATGGAAGCCCAGGAAGGTACCAAACAGGACTCCAGGACACAGAGTTAGGCCTGGTCACGAGGGATCTGACACCCTAGGTTCTTTGTACCCTGCTGAGCCCACACGTGAATAGCATGTTTGTAAAGAGGAGTGGGGCTATGATTTTGGATAAGTGTCCCCCACAGGTCCCTGTGTTAAAGGCTTGGTCCTCAGCCTCTGGCATGATGGGAGGTGTGGAACTTTTTTTTTTTTTAATTGTTAATGGATCTTTATTTAATTTATTTATTTATATTTGGTGCTGAGAATCGAACCCAGTGCCTCACACATGCTAGGCAGATGCTCTACCACTGAACCCCAGCCGCAGCCCAAGTATGGAACTTGTAGCTAAGAGGCGGAGCCTACTGGGAGGTCTTGAGGTCATTGAAGGTATGCCCCAGAAGGGGACTGTGGGACCCTATTTCCTTTCCTTCCTTTCTTTTGTTCCCTGGCTAGTTTTTCTCCTGCCATGATATACACTCTTTACCCAAAATCCACGGGACCAACCAGTCATGGACCAAAATAACCCTTCTTTTTTTAATAAGTTGGTCATCTCAGGTGTCGGTTGTAGTGGCAGGAAGCCGACTGGCACCAGTGGCTGGTAGGTGAGGCTGCAGGGTAGGCAAGCTGCAGGAGGGGCATGGTGTGTCTGGACGGGGGGTTGGAGCTGGTCTTCCTCCTCTGTGCAGCAGGATTCGGGCTTAGGTGCTGCTCTTCATCCTGAGCACACTCAGTGAGCCACCCCCGTGGTGAACAAACGAATTCACCGAGATCAGGTAAAGATATCACCATTTATCAAATCCCACATGAAGAAATTAAACTTTTTAAGCACGGGTAATAGCACATGGATAAAATTTATAAGTAAATAATATCTATTGAGAGAGCTGATTAAGTTTTATTTCTCACAGGAGCCGTCTGGAAACCACTGCTTTGGGCAGGGGGAGCCACTGATGTTCTAATGCGGGGAACTAACCTGATTAGGTTCTTGCTGTGGAAAGAGGAGGAAGTAGGAGTTAGCACACAGGAGAAGGCAGGAATAGGGAGAAAGCGGGTGGACCTCAGGGGTAGGGCTCAGCGGGGGGGGGGGGGGGTGCGGGCGGTCATCCAGGCAGGTGGCTTGAGCCGAGATGGTCACAGTAGCTCTGGAGAAGAAGAAGAAGTAGGGGGGTGGTGAGGAAAGCAAACTGCCTTCCTCTGCCCTTGCCCTAGGATGCTCAGCACAGACGATGGCTCCCACCTAATGCGTGTGGTCCCCTGCACCACACAAGCAGTTCGGGCATCCTCAGATGTGATTCGGCCCCGACACTGCCTACCTGGAGATAGAATCAGGTCCCACAGGCTGAGGGCTCAATCCCCAAGACTGTCCCCAACCTCAGTCAAACATGAATGACAGTCTACAAGCCCCTGGTTGTTTAAGCAGTGCTTCTGACCCAATAGGCGTGAGTCAGGGTCCTCGGGTTCAAGTAGGTTGGGTAGCGGCCCTGGTAATTCAGAGAAACACGTCCTATGTCTGCTAGTTGCCTAGGATCCACAAAAGGGTACCAGGGGACACCAGATGAAGAGAAAGACAGGAGAGGCACGTGCGAGGGGCGGAGATCTGTGCCCTGTCCTGAGGCCACCCTCCAGGAGCCTCCGTGTTCAGCCATTCAGGGTCTGAACCCTGTCCTTCAGGGTTTATGGATGCTTTATTTCCTAGACGCGATCAATTACAGCATTGGCCATTGGTGAGAGATTCGATGTTTCTAGGCGCTCACCTCCCTGGAGATTGCTGGTGGGGCTCCAAGTCCCAACCCTGGAATCCTACCTGGTCTTCCCAGTGACCAGCCCCCGTGAAGCTTGCCAGTCACCAGTCATCTCATTAGCATACAAAAACCTCATCTCACTTTAGAAATTCCAGGAACTTTAGGAGCAATGTGCTAGGAAGCAGGGATGAAGACCAAGCTCCACTGTACCATATCATGTAAGGGTTCAGGGATGGCGGGGGTACCAGGACTAACTGAATGCGGTGGTGGACTGGGAGGCCCCGTCAGCCCTTCTGTCACTGAACTTTCTGGACCCTTTGACATAGCATTGCAGAGCAGCCTGGTGAGTATAAAGGAGATGCATGTTTCCTTGGTTTATTTGGTCTGCAGCATGAAAAGTTTGAGATGTTTATTGGCAAAGCCTAATAGAAATGTACATTGGAGTTTGGGAGAGCAAAGAATGAAAATCGAGTTTTTTGAGGAAATTGATCTAAAGAGTCTTTGAAGCTGTCATGCAAGCTGAGCAACACTGTGAAACTCAGGGGGAAGTCCAGGGGATTAGCCCATTGAAAGGATGGCCAGGGAAGAGTCCCAGTGCAGACAGGTCAGGGACTCAGGGCAGGAGTAAGAAGGACTGGAATTCCAGGAACAGCAGAGAAAGCATTCCAAAAGGAGCATTGGCAATGTTGGTCATGGGAGGTCAGGTCTGAGAGCTGATTGGAGGCATGACATTTTGCAATGAGGAGGTCACTGTTGAATAGCTAACCCTTTTCTAAAGTTTAGCGTCTGCATTAGTCTGTTTTCTGTTACTATAATAAAATACCTGATGCTGGATGTCTTTATTAAACAAGATGCTTATTGAGCTCAGTCTGGAGCTTCCATACATGGTGTCAGCATGAGCTCAGCTCTGGCAAAGGCCTCCTGATGGATGGCAGCACAATGGCAGATGTGTGTACACAAGAGGAGAAATCATGCCACCAGGCAAGGAAGCCAGAGTGGCCAGCCTTGTTCTTCTATAGCAACCTCTTATGAGAGTCACTCTAGGAATCCCATGAGAACCATCTTCCTGCCATCCTAGGGCAATGTCCTCAATGACCTACATCTCCCACCAGGTCCACCTCTTAAAGGTTGCCCAGCACCTCCCAAAACCACCACTCTGAGGGCCAGGTTCCAGCACATGAGCCCTTGGGGTTCACACTCAAACCACATCCAAGCTGTTAACTGTCTTTCCTGGTACCCAGCTTGAGGCCATTGGAGTGTGCAGAGGCCTGGGGCTGAAGTGCAGCTGGTCTTCCCTGGAGCACAAGGGAATCCTGTGCCTCTGGCTTGTCTTCTCCTTGCACAATCCCAGGCTGCCCGCTTGACACTGGGCAAACTTCCATTCTCTGCTCAGAGCAGAGTGTGAGACATGGGTCCTGTCAGCTTCCATTGTCCTTCACACATGGCTTAATTTCACAGAACAAGACTGTGCTCTAGACAGTTAAGGGAGCAGACAGGACCTAGGTGTGCATTCTTGAAGGTGGGAACTGTGATCACTTCCCTTCCTCCTTACCTCCTCGCCAGAAGGCTGGGAGCTGGCGTGCCGGCCATATCCTTGCCGAGCACAAAAATGGACTTTTCCTATCGCATGCTGAGGATCATAGCTCCTTAGAAAATGGCTGGGGTGGGAGAGTCATTTACCCAGTAAGTATGTAGATTTAGGAAATGTGTTTGCAAATCCCTTGTAATGAAGCATGCAGATGCCGGCTAAGAGGGTCCTGGCTTGCCAGCAGGGTGAAACTCACCAAGCTAACACAATTGTCAGGAATGACAACAGAATTAGCATGACTACATGCACTCTGTGATCCACTTCCAAGGCTCCCGAGGCAGGCGACACCCTGAAGGAGAATTTGTTTCCTTAATAGGAAAGAACAGACGGCTCAGTTGTTGGCTCGGTGCGTGTTGTGTCTTTGGGTGGGAAAAAAATGGAGAAGATCTTAGTTGCGAGGTGCAGAAGTGCATCTGGCAACTTTTGTCCTTCAACTCTCTAAACCTATCCTCCACCGCCGCATCTGCTCTCCTGATAGCTGCTGCAGAGACGCTGATTGTGCCCCCTCACTCATTCTCCATTAGCGGTCAATCCTGCATTTGGCCAAACTCAGGATGGGACCCTGTCATGTGTAAGAGTGAGGGAGTCTCTGCCTCATGCTAGGAGAGACAGAAAAAAAAAATAAACAAATAAAGCAAGTAGTTGCAAACTGTGATAAACGCTATTGAGGGAAATAAGCAAATTCAGCTGTCCTAAAGGGGGATCCCTTCCAGGACCCCCACTAGTACTCAAACCCAAAGATGCTTGAATCCCTACCTAAAATGGCAAAGTTGAACATAATGTAGCCATATCCTGTGAGCTTTAAGTCACATTAGATTACATATCTAATATAACCTAAATGGTGCATTAGATATGTATTAGGTGTTACACTGTATTGCTTAGGGAACAATGACCAGGAAAAAAGTCTACTCGTTCAATTCAGATCCAGTTTATATATGTATATATACATATTTTTTCTGTTTGAGATTGTTGAGTCTGTAGATGCAGAAATGGGGGAATGGAGGGCCAATAGCAGTTGAGATGGATGGTCAGCACAGTAGCATAGAGGAGGCCCCAGCTCAGAATACCTGGGTTTGGATCCCAGTGTCTCTGACCTTGCAAGGAATTTAACTTCGCACTTTAGTGTCCTTGTCTCACGTGGGGATAGGCTGCGGGTATTATACTGAGTGAGAGTCCTGAATCAGAGCTGTTTGGACTGGGAGGTGGAGGGTGCAGCCATGGGAGGGTGGGGAGGAGGAATTTCAGGGAAGAAAAGAATGAGCAAGATCTCTTGGTAAAGAACAAGTGGGAATGTTTTTAGACAATCAGAATGCTGGGTGGCTGATGGAGGTGGGCAAAGGGGAGAAGAGGAGAAAGAGGGCTCTAGGACTGGTCAGAGCCTACCATGCAGGGGGATGCCAAGTGTGTTGCAAAGGCTGGTGTTCAACCAAATGCTCATGTGTCAGCTACCTGCTGTAATGCTCAGGGAGTAAAAAGGGTTTGTGTCATGCACCACGTGTGACTCAAAACCCCCTCAAGCCTCTGAGGTTCCCCAGGTAAGATACACGTGACATAATCTGTGCATTCTTTCATTAGGTTGGGGGATAGACAGAGCCTGTGCCTCCTAGAGCCGCTGGAGATCCCTGAATCTCTTCTTGCTGTCTCTCAGCTCTGCTCAATGTAGTTGTCTAACAGTCACATTTACTGGATTTTTTTTTTTTTTTTTAACAACCATTAATTCTTTGGCCACCTAGATTTTGGATTGTGGTTTTGGACAGATGTTTTTCTTAAAAAGTTTATGATTATGATTTTCAATTATCTGCTAATATATGGGTCTAAAGATCCATATTACCCAAAGTAGCAGATGCTGCCAGAGCCATTAGAGGTGATCATTAACACGCACGGTGCAGACTGCGTTGGTTGTGGGTATACATTTCCTCAAAAGAATAGTCTCCTAAGGTCCAGTTTTCTGGACCAAATGGTATTAATTATTATTTTCTGATGTCCTACTAAAGGAGCATTCTTGGTGGGGTATGAATCTTCATGTCTTGAGGTCTACAAGGGTGGAAAAAATGCAGAGGTTTCCCGTGATTAGATGCACTTTGTGATAAGCCTCAGGTGATTCATACTATTGTGCCAGCAATTAAGAGCATCCTAAACAGGAGGAGCCACAGCATTTTACAGTGCTGTCCCCTGTCCCCCATTTGATACCCGTTCCTGCCTTGGCCTCTGCAATGTGGAGCCCTCTTCTCAGTCTCCGTTCTTCCCAGATGCCCTCTTCGGAGGTCCTTAGTCTCAGCCTGGCCTTTGCCTCTTGTCATTCAGCTCTTAGTCCCAAACTGCTCCCCCAGTTGCCACCTGTGGGTGGAGAATGCAAAGCCAGCAGGTTCTGACCCCAGGTTCCAGGCCCAAGCACCATCATTTCCTTCTCTCTCCTCTTTCAGTATCTCAAAGGCCATTCAGAGTCAGAACCAAACTCACAATGCCCCTCACAGGGACCCACACTCCACCACCGGGTGAGGCAGGGAAGAGGGACTTGTCCTTGACACCTCATTTTCTCTGATTCCCCGTATACATCTATTCTTGTCCCCCTGGCCCCAAGCCCATATCTACAGAGATGCTTAGATTTACTAAATAGACAAGTATAACACCATAAATATGGAACGTTCCGTGTTTCCCTTCTAATCCTAATTCTTTCTCTCTCCTACTTCACTGGCTAGGATTCTAGGTCATTTTGAATAGAAATGACGAAACAAGCCTGGAACCGTGACACACACACACAAAAAAAACAAAACAAGAAAAAGAAATGAAATTGTGAAACACCTTGTACCTTTAGTAATTTGATGCTGATGTTCATTATGAAGAGATGATAGATTTTCAATGTGATAATTGATGTTCTGAATTTATTTCTTCCATCTTGACTGTTCCTCCTCCTTGTAGTTTTGTCCCCCGATCCTCTATTTTTTTTCAATTGTTTTCAATTTTCTTTTTCACTTTTTTATGAGTTTGAAAATTACATTTTATATTTATTTTGATTAGTGGCTACCTAGATATTTTGTCATTGATATTTAATGTAATAAGATTTAAAGTTAATATCTTTTATATTTCCCTTGAATAATAAAAGGATCACTTTCCTCTTGAATACCGTGCTAATATCATAAAGTTTAACTTTAAAGAAAATAACTCCACAAATTAGATATTATTTTAAATACTCAGTATTTGTTTATATATTTTCACCAACAAAAGTGCTTCGATGCTACTATATGGTACACTTAAAAAATAGTTAAGATAGTAAATTTGATGTTATATGGTTTTTAACCACAATAAAAAAATTAGAAGTTCATCGTTTCTCTTTTTTACCTTAGACCTTTCATTTGTTTTCCTTCTTCTTGAAGTAAATATTTTAGAATTAAGTTTAGTAAATTCTGCAGTAAAGTCTCTCAGTCACTTTGATTTTATCCTAAGATATGAAAGGTTGTTTTCATAGACATAGAATTATAGGTCTGCTTCTCATTTGTCTATTTGTTGGTTCACTGATCTTTGCTGTTTCTCGTCAGGCCTAGCTGACCATCGTACCATTGTTTCTTTGTAGGAGTGGTATTTCTTCCTGTCTGGCAGCATAATTTCTTCATCTTTGATGTTTTGTGGTTCCCCTTTGATGTATTTAGGGATGGTATCTCTGATACAAATTAGTTTTCCTAGATCTAGAGTTTTGTGTGCTTAATACCAATTCCAAATAAATTCCCACTCTTATCTTTTTAAATATTTTCATTTTCTCCATGTAGTCTATTATCTGTCTGAAATGTCATCCAATGCATATAAGCCTTCATTATATTCTCCAGATTTCAAACTTTTCATCTTATCCATCTTTTTTTTTTTTTTTTTTTTTGATTTGGGGGAATTCATTTTGGCTAATTTCTTTGAATCTATTTTTCATTTCATTCATTTTTCTCTTTAGCTATGTCTAATATGCTGTTTAAATCATTGAGTTTTTAATTTTGATAGTTATAAATTTTCAGAAGTTCATTTAGTTCCTTTTCAAAACTACTTTATCATTTTTTAAGTTTTTTATTTCTTGATTATATTTTCAAGCACCATTTTGGGATTTTGAAATATATTAATTATGTTGATCTTATCTTCTTGGTTGTATAATTGCAATAGGAAGCATTTGTGGGTCTGAATCTGCTGTATCTGTTTTAGAGCTTTGCTTCCTTTGCTTTTCTTGGTCTTGTTATTATTTCAATGCTGGTGGTCCAACCCAGGGCCTCATGCTAGGTAAGTGCTCTACCACTGAGCTACATCTGCAGCCCATATTTTTTAAAGCCAATTTTCCTTTATCAGTTGGTAACTGTGTATTTGTGTGTGCATGTGTATGTGTATGTCTTGAGTTACATTTTTATTTACCTCCAAAGAAAATCAGAGTTTCTGTCTTTCACTTGAAGGCAGAATAAAGCAGAGATCTATTTAAGTTAATTTCTCTGCTTGTCGATGCAGCAAAGAACATGACTTTGGAAAAAACAAATAAACAAACAAACAAAACAAAGTGCAGGAGAAGACTGGCTTGTGGCTATGCATTCCCAGTGCAGATGTGTCCACATTCCCTACCCAGTACTAAGGACAGTCATCAGACCCTGCTGACCCAGTGTCCCTTTTGTGTATGAGTCTACCCCTCAACTATCCTTAAAAAGAAGGGGTGACAAACCCAGAAGCCAGCTTAATGCTAGGGTCTCCAGGAAGCAGGGCTCACTCTTTTTGTCCTTCAGTAGACAGCAACATGGAAGTCTCAGGACGCTAGGCTTCGGCAGATGCCTTTGAGGTAAAGTTGGCTTTACTGTTCAGCAGTACCACAGTCCGACTCGGTGTTGTCTGTCTCAGGTGGATTCTTACTATCTTTGACAATTCAGTGATTGGTTTTTAAACCCATCTTTGGTAGTTCTTCCATGGAGAGGTTTCCTAGGGTTCTTGTCCAGCATGCTATTAGAAATGAAGGTCTTCAGATCTTATTCTGTCCTTCAGGGCCACGCACCTGCAGTTCCTGCGACCTGGACCACCCCTCCCTCTCCCCTTTTCTCCACTTTTCTCTTCCTCACCTTTCCTGTGTCATTTCAAGTGTCACTTCTTCAGGGAACCTACCCTTTTATTTTATGGCTAGGTCAAGTCTCTATTTTATGTTTTCATTGCCCACAAAATTTGTCCTTGAAGTACATGTCACAGTTGCTGTTTTATATGTTTGGGGGTCCACTTTTACTTCTCTTTATAGCACATTGATCAGCACACAGTAGGTGTCCAACAAATTTTTGTTGAATAATGAATAATACTTTGTTGAATAATACTCTTAAGGAAACCCTAAGCACAACTACTTAGCCAAGTCAAAGTTGTCCTGTCCTGGAATTTAGAGTCCACTATTGTTTGTTTTTCCTTTCCCTCATTCCTTATAGGTGAGGTGACTCGACTGCTCAGCTCATTTGACTTCAGGCCAGCTATGCACCACTGGGTCAGCAGGGTCTGATGACTGAACCGCAGTCCATGATTTTAAAGCTCACCTGCTTGGGAGAGAATCCCTCTTCTTTTTTCAGCATTTCCTCCTCTGATGTGATTTAATATGAAATCTAGTACCCCCCCCCAATGCAGCAAAATTAGAATGTGGCCTCTCCTAAATCCTAGAAGTCAACACAAGGACCTGGCCCTGGCATGTCCTGCAGCCTGCTTCTGCTGCCTATAGTGCATGCTCAGCTTTTCTGAGCCTGGGCTTTGGCCACCCCCACACCCTGTCCACTTGGGAAGGCATCTGCGGGGCATCTGCAGCAGGTGGAATGTATCCTGGGGCTAGCTCAGAGATAATCTCAGGGCCTGCAAACCCAATGATGATAAGCAGCTTGTCACATGTGGGCATTTCTTCACTTTAAAGACTTGCTCTCTCAGCCCACAGTATTTTTTCTTCCTTATGTTCAGCAGCGACACCCTCCATATCTGTCCTGTGCAAACCACCATTGAATCTTGGTTCCTCTTTTTAAGCATCTGAGTAAATAATGCAAGTTTCTATGTCAAAATGAATTGACCTATTTGCCTAGTGGTGGGGGTTTGGCTTTGCTAATGCTAGCTATCCAGTGCTTATCTGATGCATATTTACATATTTATAGCACCCTGCACTATAAATCCAATGATGAATTGGACAACCTCAGGTCTAGTCTTCATGGACTATTTGGTATAGTTGGGAAGAGAGTCACTGAGCAGATGATCATGTGGTTAAGGCAAGGGGAGGTGTTAGCGATGAGCCTCAGAGCAGGTAGTAAGGTCAACTCCTAGGGGGCCAGGGAGCTTTTCTAGGAGAGTGCCATCTAAGCCCTGGCCTGAACCATGGGGTTTTGGCTTGTGAGGAGGAGGGGTAGTAGGTGAAAATAAAGCCATAGAGAGCTCCCTGACAGAGGGAGCATGACCCAGGTGGACTGCAAAAAGGCCAGAGTGGCTGGCATGCAGAGGCCCAGGGACAGAGTGGCTGGAGATCACCTAGAGGTGCAAGAAGGGACAGACCTTGAAGAGCCTTGAATGTGGGGCCATGGCAAGTGGCCACGGTCTTCAGGGTAATGAGGGGCTGCTACAGGATTTTAAATGGAAAATGCGATGATCACATTTGTGTTTCTGTAGAAAATGGATTGTCAGGGGATGGGCACGAGGGAGGGGAGATTGATTCAGAACCTTAAAGATGACAGGCAATGGAGATTTGGGTGACAGCAGAGGTCCTGAAGCAGGAGAGGAGAAAGTGGCTTTGAGAGAGTGAATTAATGGGCTCCATAACTGAATGACATTTGCACTCTTCAAGATCCATTCCTTCTTACTCCCAAGTCTGGATTGGGTGCCTCTGGGTCCATATGCTCTGCTTGGAAATTCTGGAGGGTGATGTGTCCTATCTTGGCTCTTTTTTTGGGTACTAAGGATTGAACTTGTGGATGCCATCTTGGCTCTTTGACAGTAAAGCCAGTTGGAATCCTGAAGGATTTAGGTTATAGTGTTACTTAGTGGTAGAGACCATGCCTTGCCCTAGGTTAGATCCCCAGTACCATGCATGTACACCATGCCCCATGCCCATGTGTACACACACACACACACACACACACACACACACACACACTCCTGAAGGCTTATCTCAATGTTAAGTAGTTAAGTGGAGATGGGAGAACTGGAGTTGAATGACCTACTGGAGGTCACAATTTTTACTATTGCTGGCTCTGGTCTAGAGCTCAGCCCTGCAGCTCGGACCCCCGTGTTCTACTACACTGCCCTCTGCCATGGGCTCCTCTGGCCCTCTGCCCTCCAGCTTTCTCTACAGAGGTCTCCAGTGATGCAAAGCCAAGAGTGTTTGAATTCAGTGCCTTCTTGGATATTCCCAGATTTCAAAACAAAGAGTTTTATGGCACAGGTATTTTAGAAACTGGCACCATTAGGAAAGAAAATGTTAAAAATTCTATTTACACACATCAAATGTCAGGGCTCCCAGTGGAACAGAGCAGGAAGCCTGGGGTTAATTATCCTCCTCAGAAAGCCTGGACTCAAAGGACAAAGTTCAGGTGCTCTTGGCACAACCACAGTTTAGAATAATAATAACTTGACATTCTTAGGCAATTGTCTCTCTAGATGCAGTCTATGCAGCAAACCAGGAGGGAGGTGAGAATGAGCATCTCTACTCCATACTGGAGAGGGAAGCTGACTCCTGGGATGTGACCTTGTGTTGGGTCTCCTTTTAGCCTGGTTTCCTGGGTGAGAATGAGAGGACACAGGATAGGCTATGGAGAGGATTGTCCTGATACGGGCTGGAGGGAGAGATGCACTCACCCTCAAGAGCAGACCTTGCTTTAAAAAATTAAATATAGCATTCATTTGTTAAAAAATCAGAAGATAACATAAAATTGTCTAATGGGACTCTCGCACACAGTCCCTTTTCCAAGGGATTTTTCTATTATCAACTTAATATATAGATTGCCAGATTTTACAATTTGTGTGTATATGTATGTAATCATTCTGCAACTTTATTTTTTGCTATCATTTATCATGGAAACCTCCTGGGTTATTAAAGAACTAGAGGATGAAATGAAAGAGATGCAATGAAAACCCAATTTCTTCTTGGCACCCAAATTTTTCAACAGAGTATTCCATACAGAAAAATCTAGAAAGGACTCCAATAGATATTTGCTCTCCTTTTAAGTGGTCAATGCAATTTATTTTTCTCTGAACAGAAGCATGGAGGGGTATGTGCATGTGTTTTTATCCTTAGGAACATTGTTTTGAGAACATTCAATTTCTAATTATATCAGAGAAAGAAAGCCCCAAATGCCATTTTTCATGCTAATGGAGAAATTTACTTAGGCACAGAATTATGCTACTTGGGTCCTTTAGCCAAATGACAGAAAGTCTGCAGCTCTCAGTGGAATGAAGGATGGCACGGGGCGCCCGTCACACTCGATTCATAATGAAGAGTTCTCTCCGAGGCTTTGCCTACGTCTTATTACCTACTTACTGTGAATTTATTACATAGGGTCGCCATAATTTAAAAGTAAAGTGGATGTTTTAGATGGATTTTATTTCCTCTCTTTCATATTGCTAACTTCTACTTTTTTTTTTTTTTTTAATTCAGGTGGTTTAGGCATCCACCTGGGGCAGTTTTTCTTCTGTAATTATGTTAATTTCTATGCCTTTATTTAAGACAGTTTTCAAAGCAGGATTCCCCTCATGATGCAGAATTTGTTTTCTTTCCCCTCAACCACAAATCCTTCTTCCCTGGAATTATTTACAGCAGGAAGAAAGACTCTAGTGAAACTTCTTTGCAGTTTGCCCTAAGGGCTGGTCCCTCCTTAAATGTCACCCTCTGGAAAAGTAACAGTTCAGTACAAACCCTTTTATCATTGACAGAGGACTGGCTCCTGTCTGGGCCCTGCCTACTGCCCACTGGGGGTGTTCAATGAAATACCACCACACAAGGCTCTCCGGCCCCAGGGGCTGCTTGACTGGCAACATTAAGGTCATCCTAAGCCTCCTTTACTGCTTCCCTTCCAGAAAGAGCTTCCCTACTTTGTCTTCCGACAAAGCAACTCCTCACATTTCAATTTTGTTACCCTTTCAAAGAAATCTTCTCTGGCCTTTGTTGATCAAGAAAGCTAAGCACAACCTCATTGCACCAAAATTTCACATCTCCATCTGCAACTTCTATTTCAGGTTTATAAACCTTGGCACAGGGAAAGGGGTGGGGGGGACGGTGGGTGACAGTGACCATATACAGGGAAGAGGCAGATCAGACAGGGACCCTCTTCTCAAGCTTTTTCTAGCTTTTTCTATATTTCTGTCTAGTCACTATGACAGAAATATACCTGCTGACCACACTGCAGGGTTTCTCTCTATAAGCAAGATCAGTAAGCACAAGAATGATTTTCAGACAGACTCAGCCACTGGTTTGGCTACAAATTATGCTCAGTGCCAGGTGAAAAGAGAGAGAGAGAGAGATTGGAGAGAGGAGCAATGGGAGAGAAAGAAAGTGCGCTTGACTTCCTGGCTCTGGTCTTGAAGTATTGTGACTTTCGCAGGGTAATCACTCTTCTCAAACCAGGAACAGCTCAGTGGTTCTTTTTGGAAGTCAGTAATTTATACCTTTTCAAATAAAGCAAATGCTTGGCTCCTGGGTGGGAACATCAGCCCAGTCACCTTGGATTTAGAGTTTGAGTAAGGAAAGGTTCCAACCAGTCAGCCAGCTTCCCTCTGTCCTCCCCTGGACACCCAGTGCAGCCCATCCCCCACCTGCTCCAGCTCCTAGCTGGCTGCCACTGAACCCTGTCCCCAAGAGGGGATGCTGCTTGGTGGTTAACAGGAGAAGGGGGTGGGGCAGAGACACTCATGGCCTGAACTTCTGGTTCTGCCATTTATGAGTTGAGTGACTTTGGACAAATGATGCCATCTAACTGTACCTCCGTGTCCTTATTCACTTCATGGTAATAACACCTACATGATGGGGTTGCAGTACGGATCAAAGAATAAATATGGACGCAGCACTCAGAATAGTAAATGCTTAATAATAGCAGCTGTTGGCAGCAGTTGTCTTAGTGGAAAAGGTAATAATAGTAATTACTCATATCATCCTTGAGATCTATGGGTGCCCTTAACATGAGCCCACGGCAATGCGTTCCGGATTCCTAAGACTTTTCTGTGCAGCCACATTGAGGCTGCTGAGATGCGCTTATTCAGTGTTTTTTCATCTGCTGACACGTGTTTGTAACTCATTTTCGATATTCCAGACCCGTCGATGGACAGGTTCCCTGTGTGCTTGGAGTTGACACTCTGATGGAGAAAGCAGTCCAGAGGTTTCCGTCAGCTTTCTCACTGCTGTGACCAAAAGACCCAATCAGAACAACTAGAGGAGGAAAAGTCTATCTGGTGCTCAGGTTTCAGAGGTCTCAGTTCATAGGGATAGTTCATAGATGATCCTTTTTCAGGGAATTAATGCACTTATCAGGTTAAGGCTCTCAAACCAATCATTTCATCCTAAACCTTTCTGCATTGTTTCACACGAGAGTTTTTGGGGGACACATCTAAACCGTAACAAAGTTGTTGCTGAAGATGAAGTTTTGTGATAGGGACGTCTTGGCCTCCATGATGGTGTGTGCAGTGTGTATCCGTCACCTGAGGGAATTTACTAGGTAGGTGGCCTCCCTTCTGTGGTATCCACTGAGTACGTGGCATCCCATTTTGGGGCACGAAGGGGTTGCAAAGTAACAAAGTGGTGTGCTGGGAACTGAATACTTTGCTCAGTTCTAGAAAAGATCCTGGAATCATTTAAAACATTTTTCATTTTAAAAAGCTTTCAACTAATTTGGTCTCGCTCCCAGGCTCCTGAGAAACGAATCAAGTGTGTATCTCTCCAAGAGCAAATTTAGGCAAAGATGGAACTGGGTGAGGGAGGCAGAGGGGGCTGGGCCGAGGGTTGAGGCTGCAGGGCACCTCCAGGGCTGCTGGGGAGGGAGGAAGGAGGCAGGGAGGACAAGCTGTGGTGGTGGTGGCATGGCGGGGGTGGGGTGGGGTGGGCATTGCAGCAGGGGGCATTGCAGGCTTCATTCCTCTAAAGATCTCCTCTTTAAACTGTATTTTCTCTTTAGCATATGCAAAGTATAGATGCTAGCCCCTGTGAAAAGGGCCAGTCCATGTGGATGGAGAACTAGCACAGCGCCTGACCCTTGGCAGTGCTTGGCCATGGTGTCTACCTGTTCTGATTCCGTTTCGTCTGCATGCAGTAATCAATGATCCACCCGTGGGCTCGCCCCTCGCTGACTGGCACATGCTAAGTTCTTACTAGGTGGTGGGTCTTTGTGAAGATGCCCATCTCTCTCCCTGTGGCTTCTATGGCCCAGGAACCAAAACTGTGATGCATTCAGAAGAGAAATTGCAGGTCATGTAAGCATAGCCTGCATGTATTGGGTTGCTGTCTGCATGGGCTAGACACTGTGCCAGTTGCTTTACATGGCATTTGTGGGGTGAGTGTCCCTAATCCAAAAGTCTGAAATCTGGAGTGCTCCAAAATCTGAAACTTTTTGAACGTCATGGTTCCACAAGTGGAAAATTCCACACCGTGAAACTTTGTCTTTTGAGCAGAATTACCAAAAGTGTCAGATAAAGTGACCTTCAGTATATTTGTATAGGGTACCTTATGAGCCTCATAAATGAGTTTCCTATGTGGGCTCCGGTCCTGTCACTAAGATACCTCATTATGTAAAAATCCTCAAATCCAGGAAAAAAATCCCAAGCTGAAACACCTCTGATCCCATTTTTGGATGAGTGGCGCTCTACTTACATTTGATTTTTGGAAAAACTACAGGAAAGGCATCATTTTACTAATTGAGGAAACTGACCCTTAAAGAGATTGTGTTATAGCCAAGGTTTGCTCCCCCCACTCTCCCCGTATGTGGCAAGGCAGGATTTGGAACCCAAAGAGTCTAAGTTTCTATTTTACCTCCAAGAGGCATGACAACAGTCAGAGGGATGCCTGTAAGGGTCGCTTAGAGGAACTGGCAGTGACTGTGATTTAGAAAACAAAATGGGGCCCACCTCGCCTCTGGATACTACAGTGAACCTGCCAGCGTGCCTCACAGCCCGAGTAGCTTTGGTAGGATTCCTCTCTCTCGGGCTGTGGGCTCAGGTTGGCTATCTCAGTTTTAGGCCAAGGCTCGATGTATTTACACGAAGGAGGTGGAAGAGAGCACCGTGTGCACCATATGGGGCTGCGTTTGCGCGGGCGAGTGCTCAGCTGGGCGAGGTGTCTCCTTAATGAATCACATGCAGCTGAGCCTGACTGTATTTATCCCAGCCCTGGGAGCCTGGCTTGTGATGAGGCTTTCGGCCCCAAAACAGCGCTTTGCAGGTTGTTTCAGTTTCCCTTGTGGCCAGGGCCTTGGGGCCCTTCCATAGTTTGCTCCCTGGCAGAATCAGCTGGATTGTTGAGTACCTTTCTAAGTGTTCTAGGTCAGAAAACAATGTTTCTCTCCTGAAGCTGTAACAGAGACCAGGTGCTAAAAAAGGACCCTGGAGCAGCATCTGCGCCCTTGACTTCAAGGCCACATTTAAAGTGCTGCAAATAGATGAGGCTGTATTTGTCTTTGCAAGCTTCTCGGGAGGCCCTGGAATGCCCAGTTGCCCCGATCTCAGCAGTCTGTTTCTTCCGTTAATCTCAAACCCCTGTGTGTTTCTTGCCTTAGCCATTTACTACTCAAAATATCCTTTCTATTTATTTACACTCAGATTAGAGCATTTGCCACGATGATCACTTCTAGGCTCAGCAGTTGTGTTAGTTTGCTTTTCAATTCTGTGACCAAAATACCCGACATGAACAACTTTAAAAAGGAAAGATTTATTTTGGCCCATGGTTTCCGAGGTCTGTGCCCATGATCAGCTGGCTCCATTGCTCGGGGCTCAGGTGAAGCAGAATATCATGGCGAAAGGGCGTGGTGGAGGAAAGAAGCACAGCGGGAAACAGGAGAGGGAGCCAGGGACAGGAGATCCCCTTCCCAGGCACACCCCCAGTGACCTACACCTTCTAACCAGGTCCCCCGTCCTGCAGTCTCCACTGCCTTCAGTGGTCATTCAGCCATCAGTGGATTAATCCCCGGTGAGGTCAGAGCCCTCAGGATCCAATAGAAGCGTAGAAGGAGAAGAATGCTGAGTGCCAGTCCAAGCTATCCCCTAGGACGGTCTGACCTAGAGCGAATTCCATCTCTCTTGTGGATGAAAACAAAATTCAATTTAGTTTGAAATCAATGGAGACTGTTGGCCTACTCTTTTAATAGAGTCTGAGGTCCTCTCTCCCTTCTCACCTTAGTCAAATATTTAAAAGATGGCGATGCCAAGTCACTTCCCTAATTTGTGACTTGGTCCTCTGACTCTTCATCTGTCCAATGAGAGCATGGACAAAGTACTCTTTGGACTTCTCGAGAACTCTTGGTTTCAAACCCCACCCTAGGAAGCAGCAGGAAGAAATTTGTTCCACTCTATGAAGTTGTGACTAGAGGAGGGCTGCAGAGAAACCAACCAGCACTAGTTTAATTAGAGTGCAGTTTGTTGTAAGGAATCTGTGCAGCTCATAAAAGCCAAAAAGTGGTCATCAGATACAGCGTGAGTGAGAACCAGAGCAGTCCCTGAACATGAGCCCTGGAGATCTACCACTGAGATGACTCCCAACAGCCCATATTATGTTTCTCTGTTAAAAATGACGACTTACAGAAAGAAAGAGAACTACCAAAAAGCCATTCGGTGATGGGTGGATGGGGCTGTCTTTTAGCAGAAAAGTGTCACTAGTGACCATCCCTGTTGGTGGGGCAGGCAGGTCCCATGAAGATTACCTGGTCATAATGGCCTCTACCACACACACACCAGTATACCAAGGAGGATGCCCACTGGTATCTTGATACTGGGGCAGCCGAGTCTGGGTGTCAAATACTGATGGGAGGCAGTGGTTAGGCTCAATACTAAGACCAGTGGCTTAGTGGATGCATTGTGATATAGTCTATTAAATGTTTCAGGTAGCTGCAATAGGGGAAAAAGTAACAATTTTCAAAGCAAAATTCTAGAGAGATGGACTATCCATTGGCTAGAGAAAGTAGTTGTGGGGAAGCCAACATGACCACGTTGAATTAAGATCCAGTCTTCTTCTGTGCTTGATCAAGGATAGAATGGGACTCTGGTCCCATTTTTCCACTGAGATGATGTATTAGTTTGTTTTCTGCTACTACAATGAAATACCCAAGGCCAGGAAATTTTATAAAGAAAAGAAGTATACTGAGCTCATAGTTCTGGAGGGTCATGGCCATGGTGCTGACATTGACTTGACTCTGGCTGATGGCATCACGCTGGAGCACAGGTGAGAGGGAGAGTTCATATGAGACAAGAAGCCAGAACATAGCTGGGTCCATTACTGGTCCTCTTAAGAGAGCTACCTTAATCACTTCCAAGGGTGCATTCCAGTGACCTACCGACCTTGTAGTAGGTCCCACCTCTCATACGTCCCACTACCTCTCACATGCGTCTAACCTTCCAACGTGAAACTTTGGGGGATGAATCCTATCCAGACCAGAGCAGGTGGGATTGAGCAGGTTTCAAGCTCATGAGAATTTCCTGTGTTCTTACCTGTGGAGTGGGGTTGACAGCAGGGAAAGTCCTCTCACAATTGGCCGCAGGACAGCAGCTGGTGCTCCCTGGGGCCTAGCTCTGTGCTCAGCCAGCCAGCGTGCAGTCCTCTGCCAGTCCTGTGGCTGCCGACACTGCAGGTGGGAAACTGAGGCACAGGAAATTGAGAGAGATGGTGGACATGGAGCGCTGGGCTCCAGAGCCGGACGGCCACGCTTGCATCCTGACTCTGATTCTGGCTGGGGGGCCAGGCCCTGCTGCTGAAGCCCCACCCTCTGCCAAGTAGGCAGGATGATGGGGCTGCTTGGTGGCAGGGCTGTGAGGAGGGGGATGGCCTAATGGAATCCCAGAGTGCTGGGCACAGTTGTTGACAAGGTGCCCCGTTCCTGCAGGGCAGTGGGGGTCTTCACCCAGAGCTGACTTTCCCTGTAGTCCACACTCTACAGCAGGTATCTGGGGCCCCAGGAGAAGGTCCAGAAATGAGTGGTGTGAAGAGGAGCAGGGAGAGAGAAGGGCAAGCCTGGGAGAAGAGAAGGAAGATGCCCAAGGCACAGGGCCTCTCTGTGACCTTGACCTAGATTCCTAGAAGGTCAACGGCAATTGCCAGCTCCCTGGAACTGATTGGGACAACCAGCTCTGGCTTCCCATTAGCTTCCTACTCCAGGAGGACTTTTGAGATGGCCAGTTAGGAAAAAAGAGAGAAAGAGAAAGAGGAAGTGGCTGACGATGAAGTCGCCGATTCCCACAGAGAGAATGACCCACACTGAAGATGATAAACAGAAGACACAATTAGAGCCAGGAAACAGGGGGGAGAGGGGTGGGGCGGGCATTGTGCAGAGATGGCAGCAAGGTGGCCGTGCTGGTCCAGCTCTGGGCTTCAAGAAGCAAACACACCTGTTAAGCCTGTCAGTGCTTTATCTGAGCAAAGCACCTTTACCAAAGCCCAGGCGCCGACAAGTTTTTGACATGTCAGGCGGTGACAGGAGAGACTCTATATCTGGGCCGGTGACAGGAGTCCTCCTCTGTGCATTTCACACTGGATGCTGCAGATTAGGCTGCGGATATTTCACGGTTGGCGATAAAGCTTGTTTGGAGAAGCCTGGGGCTGAGCAATACTCCTGAGGCGGGGGATGGGTGGTGAGACTTGGGGACCTGATTCTCTAGGAGAGGATGGCTTCCAGGCACCATCACATGTGTACATCAGGAGGCACTGGAAACCTCTGGAAGGATGCACATCAAAATACTGACAGCTGACTTTTTTTGCTTGGGTTAATGATGTTTCCAGGGTACTTTGAAAATCTGATGACCCCTCTGATTCTTGCAGAAGGGTGACATTATCAATGTCCTCTTAGCTCAGCATTCCCTCCTTGGAGGCTCCTGTGCCCTGCCAGGTGGAGGGTTCCTGTTCTGTGGGAGGGTCTCCCTTGAGTGAATTATGCATGCAGCAGCACAGAACACCTCCTTTCCCTTGAAGTCTGCATCTCCTGACCCTTTTTCTTTTAAATTTTAAATGAAGGTTGTAGCTGGCGCACTCTTTCAAAGATGTTGCCTGTTGGCTTGAGAAATAACCCAAATGTGTCTTCTTTCAGGCTTTATGAAGGCAAAGAACAGATGGAGTTTGAAGAATCCATGAGGCGGCTCTTTGAATCCATCAACAACCTGATGAAAAGTCAACATAAAACCACCATCCTTTTGCAGGTCGGTTCACACTACAAAAGAAAAAGAGAAATCTCTGTCTTTTTCCTTGGTCATCCAATAAATAACCTCATGCTGAGATAATGACTACTTTGGGGCTTAAATATGCAGCCTGGTGTTAACTGAAGGCTGGGCTGGCTGCATTGCTGATAGGGCTCCTGGGGCAGGAGGAAGCAGATGCCCTTTTTGTTTCCCATGACTGTAGCAGGGCCTCCTTTTGAAATAGCTCCCAAGCTTGTGTTATCTGGAGGGAAGTCAGTCAAACCTGGTCTGCTCTAGTGGGAGAACAGAAAGGTGGCAGTTTCCTATTAAGGTGGGGCTCCGACTTAATTCTCAATCCCCTTCAGGATTAAAGAGTCTGTTTTATAGACAAGGGGTAATTTGGAGAAATGGGATGTTGAATGTGGGGGTTCGGGATGCTTATCTGCAAACTGTGTACATCTCTGAGAAACCCTGAAGGCCTGCCCTGTGCTTGGGAAGCAGGGGAGCAGATGAATCTGAATGCAGAGGCTGTTTCAGGGGGACTTCCAAGAATCCACTCCTGAGCATTGGGCTGTGTGTGGAGGGCTGCCCAATGCCTCCTGATGGAAGGAACCCAGACACATTTATTTAAATCAATGAGCTAATGCAGATTGTTGCTGCTGCTGGTTTTAAAAATCGACATTATCCTTTTAGTTGCTAATTTAAATATCCATTATGCGGGGGATTGCCCAGCTCTGTTTAGAAGGGATCAGGCAAGTGTTCAGCCAGAGTGGCGCTGAGGAGAGACGGAGGCAGAGTCTGTCGAGGGCGTGTGCTGCTGACGCTAAGGGCACCAAACTTTGCACATCAGAACCATCTGGGGATGTTTAATAAATTCTGATGCCTGGTTTCCACCACCAGCTTTGCTAATTTAATTGGTATGGAGTGCAACCAGGGCATGGGGACTTTCAAAAGCTCCCCAGGTTGTTCTAATGTGAAGCAAAGTTGGGGAATTGCTTTGCTAAGGGCTTCTTTTGGTTTAACAAATAGTGGGAGCCTCTCTCTCTCTCTCTTGTGTGTGTGTGTGTGTGTGTGTGTGTGTGTGGTAAGAGGGCTCTGTCTTGCTTATCAATGAATATCTAGAACAGTCCTAATATATAGCGGATGTTGAACATCTGTCAGGTGGATGGACACACAACCAGGGACAGTGGTAAGTGTCCATTCTGTACATGAGGGAGCTGAAGCTCAGCCCGTTGATAAAGCTTCCACAGGTCTCCACGCTGGGGAGTGGCAGGACCAGCATCCCGATCTCTTCCTGCCTGGCTCTGAGGACTGCGCTGCAACCCGTACTTTCAGCTATCTGTACACTGATCGTTTTGCTCCTGCTGTGGACCTGGATGTCGCCCTGTGATGAATAGGGGCTGTGATCTTGCAGTTTCACTTTCCTTTCCCTCTTGCTGGTTTTTAAAGACATCTTCCTCACATTCCTAAAGCCCCGGTCATTCTTTGATCGAGGGGCTAGCAGAGGCAGAGGCAGCATGGGGAAGCGTGGCAAGAGCCCGGCCTGTGTCCCCCTCTGCCCCCTGTGCATCATTGAGGCAGCTGAGCTTCTGGGGAGGCGCTGCGTGGCGTTAGGATATGAACTAGTGCACTGGGAGAGGCTGTGGGCTGAGTCAAGCTCCAGGGAAGCAGCAGAAATGGTGGCCAACACTGTGGGGAGGAAAAGGAGCAAGGCTCAGAGAGGGGAGGCCGCCGAGGAGAGGTCAAAGCTGCCCCTGTGGCTCAGAATCCGTTCACCGTGACGAACCACATGTGTTCTGGGGGAAGGGAAAGATGGAGGGAGTAAGAAGATGGGAAAAGAAAGGAGGAAGAAAGAAAGGGGGCAAGGATGCGAGGGGAGTGTATGAGCAGTGCCCTGCAAGGGCTGGGTGCACAGGAACGGGCTTCTCCGAGGGCTGAGTGGCCTTGTGCAGGTCATATAACTTCCCAGTGTCTCTGTCCCCTAGCCCGTGACTCCTCCCTGGGTGAGGATCCAGAACACTCTGCCAAGGGGCAAATCGTAAGACTCTGTGCCAGTGCCGAGGACTAACGTGATTGTTCCAGTGTGGGCACAAGGATCTTCTCACCCGGATCCTCATTGTCTGGGCAACTGTGTCAGGAGCCCCGCTTTCTCCGTGATTTGGGCCACATTATGCTAGTTTCCTCTTATGGATTCTACCCTAGAGCCTTGCAAAGGCGTTTTATCTCTTTTAAACTTGCTCTAAGGGCCAAATTTAGCTTCAGGGATTTACATAAAGCCAATGATGCTTTCCACCTATTTACATGGTTGTTGAAAAGTCATCAAAGAGGGATTTAAAGTCATATTCAAATTTGGAGAGCAAATTCAAGTTTGGAGAATAATGTGATGCTGTTTCGGGTGTGAGGAATGAGCTGAAGATTCAGAGAGGTCAAGGCCACGTGACGTCAGCAGAACCCAGGCCAGGAATCTTCTGTAGACTTTGGTGTTTGCCACAGGAGTCAGCTCCTGGGGGTGGGGGAGTCGGGCCTCCACATGTGGGTTTATAACCTGGGAAAGTCATTTCCACTTTCTGGGTTTCAGTTTACCTTAAGATGGGGAGTCCAAAGTTGAATTTCGAGGACAATAGGGATTGAAGAGTGCGATGTAGTTAAGCTTGTGAGACAGGGGCAGGTGCGTAATACAGTTTAAATGATTTTAAGTAATTTATACCTATATCTCCAACCTCTTCAGAGAATAGAAGACTCTGGGGGGTCTTTTACTAGAATTGAAGCTATTCATGTCTTTAACCTTGTCACATGAAGCCAAATAGTGTCAGTACATTCATTTATTCATTTAAAGAATAAACAAAACAAACCCAAATACACATTTCAAGGAGAACAGACTCACATGAAAGGACTATATGGGGAAGAAATGATGGCCAGTTTTCACCTAGAGACACAGCATAAGGTGTCTGGAGGTTGAATTCTGAGTCTGCGAGGGGAACAGCGGGAGGGTGCTGTGATGTGTTAGTCCTGTCTGCCACGGGCATTGGGTGGGAGCATAGGATAAGAATGCCCAGGGTCGATGTTCCTGGTGCAAACTGAGTATTTCCAGCAGGGTAGCAGTTTGGAGAGAACCCTTTACAATGTCTGTGTTAGTTCCAGCTCAGATCTATGCTTTGTGAGTTCCGGGACTTAAGAAAGTTATTCCCCGTCTGAGAAGTTCATCTGGCTTCCGTGAAGTGCATTCTGTGGCCTTCCTTACTGTTCTGAGTTGGCATGGCAGCAGCTCCCTCAAAACTGCTGGTTTAAATTTAAAGCCAGTGGTTCAAAAAGGGCAGAAAAAGCAATAGAAAGGCCTTCTGCTCATCGAGGACCCACCTGAGACAGGCTCTGCCTTATGTTTTTAATTCTGCTAGAGATCTGCAGGAAATCGGTCCTCCACGTCCCTGAGAGGCTCACAAGATTAAATAACTCATTGCAAAGTACCCCTCTGCACAGTGGCAGAGCCAGGTCCCCTGACTCCAAAGTCAATCTCCTTCTCTACACCCCAGGAATGCCTTAGGCCAGGGGTATCCGTGTGCCAGCCCCATGAGCATCATTGGTAAAACCAATAGCAGGTTGACAGGGCCAGCAGGAGACACTTGTGAACAGGATGCAGCTCAAATGTGAGCAGAAGGCCCAGGGTGATGTCGCACACCAGCTTGCCCCTTGTCCTTGAGACCTGTGCCGTCTCACAATGCCCCGGTTTGATGGTACCAGTGGATTGAACAGAACTGGTGAGTTGGATGGCGTATTCTCTTGGCCACTTGATCACCGCACATGCTGACAGACCCACCAGCATGTCAAGAAGGGCAGGGGCCCTGTCTGTTGTAACCCCAGTGTCTGGAGCAGTGGTTGGCACACAGTAAGTGCTCGATTATCCGTCGGCTGAATGAATGAAAGGATGAGAAGCAGCGTCGACCATTTCTGTTGCGTTTTGTTCTGTTTTGTGTTTTATCGTTTATGACATGTCAAGCTACCGAGCTAAAGGCTTTACATAGATTGTTAGCTCATTTGATTTTTTCTAACAAGCACCTTATAAAGCAAAGTCTCTTATCTCTGCTTTTCAGACGAGGCGAGGAGGCTTAGCGGTTGAGTGACTTAACCCTCGGAAACGCTGGCAGGTCTTGGATTTGAATCGAGGCTGTGAGAGTCCGCAGACCGTTTCCTTAGTCATCATGAGGAATAGTAGTTTTATTAAAGACACAGTCTTTGGGCAAAAGGCTGAAGGAGGGGAGCTAAATGACAGCAAAGATGGGTGGAGTTCGGGTCACAGTCACAAAGGCACCCCAAATCAGCAGGCTCCACAGCCCCTCCTTTTCTCTGTGAATATTGTAAATGGCCAAATGTCCAGACTACGGGAGAAAAGCAGCCTGTTCTTTTTTCTGTTGTTCTTTTTATATATACATGACAGTAGAGTGTATTTTGATGTATTAATTATACATAGATTATAACTTATTCTAATTAGGATCCCATCCTGTGGTTGAACGTGAATTCTCTGGTGGGTATTCATACATGATCAGGGGAGAATTGTGTCCGATTCAATCTACTGTCTTTCCCATTCCCATCTCCTCTCCTTTCCCTTCATTCCCCTTTGTCTAAGCCACTGAACTTCTAGTCTTCCCTTCTCTCCCCCTTGCTGTGTGTTAGCATCCACATATCAGAGGGACATTCCTTTGGTCTTTTGGGACTGGCTTATTTCACTTAGCTGATAGTCTCCAGATCCATCCATTTACCAGCAAAACTCAGAAAGTCACTCATTTTTATGGCTAATATTCCATGGTGTGTATACACCACCTTTAAGTGGCCCATTTTTGAGAAGTGGTCCACAGGATGAACCCCAGGTGTAGGGAAATGCCATTCCATGTCCACAGCAGGTTGGGCTTTTCCTCCCAACCTTTCACTCATCCTTTGATTTTGTCCTCTTCTCAACTTGCCCACACTTAGGGGCCACAGTTGAGAATGATGACAGGTGGCAGGTAGGGTGACAGTTTGTCCCAATGAGGAAGATGTATTGACACCGAGAGATCATGCTTTTCCTGCAATCTTCTCGTCAACCCCTAGATTAGGTCACTATGCTCTCCGTTTTCCTGACTAGGAAACTGGGCCACAGAAACTTAGCTTTTTCCAAGGTCACAAAGTAAAGTGGCCTTCCCCTGGACTTGGGGTCAGACTGTCTGCCTCTTCAGAGGGCTGTTCAGAATACTGCATTCTTTTCCTCCTGGTGAGACCCAGGGGCCAACATAATGTGGTGACAGAAAGCATGGAGGAAGACGTGTTCTAGAACCTGCTGGCCTTCTTCCCTTCTTGCTCCCTGAAAGAAAAGAAAACTATGTATTGTTTAATTAATGAAACTGCACTATTGGGTGGTGATTACCAGACCTCTAGTCTTGCACAGCCTGGATTCAGGTCCTAGGAATATAGGTGACGGGCGAGACTCCTGAGGCAAACTCTACTTTCTTGGGGAAATGCCCTCTTTGGTCCTGTTCTGAGGAACCCCTGTGACATTGTGGGTCCTATTCCCAAGGGCCTTGGCCCTCTAGCCTTTGATTAAAGTCAAAGTATGAACATCAGAGGTGTGAGGACAGAGTTTTGAATGCCCATGGCTCTTGAATGAGGAAGATTTCCAGCCTTCTCCCATGGCTGTGCGCCATTTTAAGACACGTTCTTAAAGTTGACAAGAAGGCTGTCTGCTGGCACCCACCAAGGTTATGCTTGCAGTGTGTGTGTGCAGTGTGTGTGTGTGTGTGTGTGAGAGAGAGAGAGAGAGAGAGAGAGAGAGAGAGAGAGAGAGAGAAAGAAAGAGAGAGAGAGAGAGAATCTGAAAACAGATTGAACAGATGGGGCCCCTTTGAGTTCAGGGTGGTGGGTCTGCTGGTTTGGGGTTTGCTGTTTTTAAACAGTGGCTGTTGCTAACAGCCCAGAGTGCTCAGTTCTGGGTGAGATCCCTCTGGGCAGCCATGATTTCCATCGCTGGAACAATGTACCGGAGAATAGCAACCTGGAGGAAATGTCTGTTTTGGCTCATAGTTTCCGAGGTCTCAATCCCTGCTCGGCTGACTCTGTTTTTTTCTGGGCCAGTGTGAGGCAGAACATCATGGCGGCATGGTGTGGTGGGGCAAAGCTGCTCACTTTATGGAGGCCAGAGGCAGGGGAAGAGGGAGGGAGAGACACCACAGACAAAATAAACCCTTCAGATGCGTGTTCCCCCATGACCACATGGAACTAGGCCACCTCCTCCAGCCTCTAGGCCCCAAAGTGCCTCCAGCCAGAGTTCAAGCCTTCAGCACAGGAGCCTTTGGGGTCATATCAGATCCCAAGTACAACAGCCCCCTTGTCTTCTTTCTGGGCCAGTCAACCCTGTCACTGGGTTTGGGTCTTGCTCTCTTCTTGAGGACTGTAGCTAGCCTTCAACAGGAGGTTCCAGAGTCGGTGATTAATCAAGGAAATTACCTGCCCCACCCCCATGACTGCCTAATTTCTGATCTAGCGAGTGTTTTCCTGCAAGTGGCCAGTCTTGCAACCTGCTAGATGTGTGAGGAGGGATGTCAGGAAACTGTATTTTCTTTTCAAAAAAGGGGGCTCTTCATTCTCTTCTTTTCCCAACTCAGCCTTCTTTCTCCAACTGAAACCTCCCCCTTGCCCAGAAGAAACACCTTTCCCAAAACACCATGGCCATCTGCAGAGCAGAGTACGCTGGGTAGGAGCCAGCTGGGCCACTGGGGGCATGTCCACGCTGTGCTGCTTACTAGCTGCTTGGCTTCTGGCAGGTGACTTGACCTCTCTGTGTCAGTGTTTCTCTTTGGTGAAATGGAATGGCAGTATCTACTCGTGGAACAGTCATAGCATTAAGGGAGATCATGCATGTAAAGTGTTTGGCACATATAATGTTTCCAACAATAGTCCCTATGTTAAACCCCTATGATTAATAGTGTATTTTATCTGTGTATGCACATATGTATTGCATCTGTGCATATATGTGTGTGTTTGCTTTAAATATTTTATACACTATGGAATATATACTATTGTTTTATGCATAACAGTATTAATGATGAGAGTAGCAGTCATCTCAACAGTGAAGCTGAGCAGTTCCTAGGAGTCCAATAGATCTGGAAAACTAACCTGTTCCTAGTTCCCAGGTCTCAGAAACATGCAGCAGATAGAGGTCCCCAGTGAATCATAAGCTGAGCTGTCCCCTCTGGGAGTGCAGGGTGGTAGCACCTGCTGTCACCTGCTCAGTGTGTCAGGGGAAGAGCGTGGCCAGAGCCTTATGGCCAGCGCTGGCTGTGACAACAGTCTTGGCCAAGTTCCTAAGTCATAGATAGGCTGTCCCTACCTGAAGAGAGAGCCATGGGCCTGCTGGCTCTCTGTGGGGCTTCGTGGGCCAGATGAACATTAACTCTTCTCCTGTGGTGTTGATAACACCCTAAGTCTCCGGTGACAGTTACTCAGTTGTTCGACTTTATTACCAGCCTAGAGCAGGAGGCTGGGAAGATGGGCTCCTTCTGAAGCCGCCTTCTCCCTGCCCAGCTCCTCTGCACTAACAGCTGCTGTGTGTACATGCAGGCGTCTGTCTGGAACCCTGGGGACTGTGATGCTGTGGTGTCACTCCCCAGCCCGGGAACGAGAAGCAGCTCTTGAACACCAGCAGTCTGCTGCAGACACTGAGCCCTGGCTTCCCCCAACTTGCCCAGGAGTTGTTCTTTTGTTGCCTCATTTGGTCTTAATTACGATAATTCACATTATACTTTGTGGAGGCACCGTGGACCAAGAGCAGGAGTGGAGAGATGAGATGTTTATGGATGGATGCACTTGCCTTGGGGACCTGGTGAGGGCCAGGCATTACGATAGGCATATGACACTCTCTTCTAAGTCATTCTTGTTACCGCACCTGGCGGTGCAGCACATGGGGTGGGGAAATGGGGCTGTGCTGTGTGCATACGGGGCCTGGGTGGGGAGCTGGCTTCACACCCGTGTTCCTGTGGGCTAAGAATGAATGAAGAAATGGTGACAGCTACTGGACCAGCCCTTCTCAGATCACATGGGTCTCTAGACTCTAGAGGTGGGGAAAAAATGCAGCCCGCAGCTGCGTTTGAGTTCGCCAGCACAGCATTTGAACAATTGAACAACTCATTCTTAGAGAGAGTGTGGGTTCCAGTGCCTCATCACTTCCAGCTGCTCCAGGCACATCCCATGTCACTTTTTTCCCTCCTATTTGCCCAGTCCTGAAGGCAGTGGACTTTGCTACATCTGTTTGGTGTTTCCTGATGACCTTGACCAACTAGGTTGGTTGCAGTATACTGTATAGTAACAGCCTATAGAAATGTCATAATGCATCCCAGCATATTAAGTTCCTGAAAAGTTATGCAGTTTATTAAAAAAACTCACTGTTTATCTTTGCTTAAGTTAATATTTTCCAAAATTATTTGATTGTGAACCCCTTTTCCCTGAAGCATACCTAAGCCCATCTTGCGGGACCAGAATGGCCAATAGAATATTGTTTTAGAAACACCAGCCTGTTTTCTCTTGTCATCTAGATTTGAAGGCATAAGGAATAGATCTCTAGGCACAAAATCCAATAACTATAAAGAAAAAGCCTGACAAATTTGACAACATGCAAATTAAAATCTTACTGTGCAAGGGAAGATATGATAAACAAAGCTAAAAGATAAGCAACGAACAATAGAAAAGCAAGAGGAAATTCTTGCAAAAATGATACCACAAAAGAGTTAATATTAATAATGCCTAGAGAATTCTGCAAACCAATAAGAGAAGAATCCCCCCAAAAGAAGAATGGAAGAAAGATATGAACAAGCAACTTAATAACTACAAGTATTCAGTAAGTGTAGAAAAGATGCCCAGCTGTGCTGCCAACCAGAGAGTTGCAAATTGTTCATCAGACTGACAAAAATTAAAAGGGTTATATATTCAGTGTTAGCAAGGTTGTGGGGGAAAAGACAGTCAGTAAAAAGAAATTGGCCACTGCTTCTTTCAAGGTAACTTGAGATCTACTGCAGTTCACATGTATTCATTTTGATGAACTAGTTCCTCTTTGAGCAACCCCCCTGGGATTCTTACCAATACAAAGAGATCTATGTGTTAAATATCATCTTACCACACATTGTATAATTAAGAAAAACTGAGAATAGCATGGAGCCCATCCACAGGGGAAGGGTTGAAGGAGGTGTAGCATACCATTCAGGTACTTAGAATGCTGGCCAGAAATGAAGAGAGCACATGCTGTGATATGGCATGCCAAGGTCACAGTGGCACATGGCTATCTGCAGAAAGCAAGTTAAAGAGCTGTGTATTTGCATGCATGCATGTGTGTGTGTGCGTTCACACACACACACACACACACACAACACATGTACTCGTGCATGATCAAAATCTGGAAGGAAATTCCCCACACTGTTAACAGTGGTCTCTTCTGGGAAGGACAGATTGGGGCTGAGATGAAAATGTGGAGCTTCAGGGATGATTTTCACCCCCAAAACCTTATTTTATGTGATTTATTTTTTGTATATCGAATCCGTGGTACTGATAGTATAAATCATAAACAACAAAAAGAAAAGGATGAAGGGGTAGAAAGAGCTGGCATTTGAGGAAGGGGGTCATGCAGCTTCAGGGTTCCAAGGAGTGGATCTCGGGGCAGCCTGCCTGAATTTGAATCCTGGCTGAGACTTGCCAACTTTTTGACCTTGGGTTAGTTACTGAATCTTAATGTGACTGAGCTTCCTTATCTATGGAAATAATATCTCCCTTGCAGGGCTGTAATTAAGAAGCTAATATATTCACAGCGTTCAGCACAGCGTCTGCCCCATTGTAAATTCTCAGAGAAGAGTCATCATCATTATTTAAATAAGATGCTTATTTGTGTATGGCTAGGAGTAAGATTTTCTTTAAGAAAGTAATTTTCATGATTTTTATTTGGGTCTGATTGCCAAAGGATGATAATACTGATAATAGAAGACCTACAGCATAGAAAATAAAAGAATAAAAAAATGCATACTTCCATTCGATTCTGAGACATTCTTTTCCATCCATGTGACCTGCAAGTCCCTCTGCTGAACTTAGAGTCTGTCTGGTTGCCTGGCAAATGGTGCTGCTGTGCTGGGGGTGGGTGTGGCTCACGTCTCTGGATGTGCATTTATTACCTGGAAGGAAAGTAACAACCCAGCACAGTCGCAGCTTTTTTAGCCGAGCTGTAGCCCAATGCTTGCCCGCTATCATTTACATTCCCACTATTTTTTGCTCATAAACAGACCATGGAGAGAAAATATAAATAACTCAGTCCAAGCCCTTCTTGCCACCAGCAAATCAATTGAAGCACACTATCTTCTAAGAAGAATAAAAATGACCATTTATTGAACATGTAAAATATGCAGGAGGTTCTGCTAGATGCCTCATGCACACTCTTTTCTATTCTTCACAATCCTGCAAAATAAATATCACTTTTCCTCTTTTAAAGACATGGACTCTGACAATCAGAGAGGTTAAGTGTTTTGTCCAAAGCCACATGGCTAAGATGGTGTGCAAATAGAATTTGACCCCAGATCTGCATCACTTTCAAGACTATGATGGTTCTACTGTATGATGGCAGCATCTTAGACAGAAGCCGGGACCTCTCTATTATCTGCAGAAATGTGCAGGCCTGGGTTTCAATCCACCCACAGCCTTGCATCATGTGGCAGGGTCCTGGGTACAGGGTCTTTCAACTCTGATCGGTGTTGTGTCGTAGAGCATCCTTCTCACCAGCCCCGAGTTGCCGGATGTGGCCTCACTCATGTTTATTTCATGTTCCACCCAGGTGGCGGCTTTGAAATACATCCCATCTGTCCTCCACGATGTTGAAACGGTCTTTGATGCAAAGTTACTCAGGTGAGAGCCTATGATGTACTTCCCCCGGTTCTGCTGTCAGCCAGGGATTCAAAGGGAAAGGAGGGCTCTTGTGGGGAGTTCCAGACGGGCGCTCAGTTCAGGGACAGGGTAAGCACGAGGGGCTCCTGCATGGGAATATTTACCTTTTGGTTTTGTTGTGTCAAACTTTGATAAAAACCATAAGCATCCCTGTGAAGCTACAGAAGGTAAACACATAGAGTAAGAGATGTTTGTTTGGGGCAAATGTTTCAAATGGACCTGGGCTTGAAGGTTGCTCAGGTTCTAGTCTTTGCCTCCTAAGCCCTATAGAGGCAGGGGGAGGACACCCTAAGGACACAGGGCAGACAATGGAGTTGGGCTTCCCTTGTGCTTCTGCTTTTTAACTCCATTCATCTCGTGGATGAGCCCATAATTTTAATGTGATTACACTGGTGAAATAGGGGCCTTTGGATCTGATATACCCTCATCTTTTTTTCTTGTCCTTAAATTTGCTTGAGTTCCTAGATCACATAATAGGAGATGTTTAAAAAAAAAAAACAAAAACAAAAAAAAAACACCTTTTTATGTTTAAATACTTTTCTGTTTGAAGATGGTACACAGAGTTCCCACGTGCCCTTCCCTGCTGTCCACAAGGCTCATGTTTGCATAACTGCCACCCATGGATTGAAATTGAGAAATCGTCCTTGGTGCAGCTTTTATAACTATACTCCAATATTCACTTGATATCATTGAGCTCCCATTTTTTCACAGATGTCCCTTTTCTGTCCACGTGAGATCTTTGCCGGCTCTTTCTTGTCCTTCAGCTTCAGGCTCAATGCTAACTTTTCAGAAAAGCTACTTCTGAATACTGTAAATCAATTAAATCCTGGCTGACCCCTGGCTCCTTGTTCTCTGACATAGCTTCCTATTTATCCCCTTTGTTGCATTGATCACAGCATGTTGCTTTGTTGGTGTCTGCGTTGTGTGTGCGTCTCCACTGGAATGTAAGATACATGCCAACTGGAACCAAGTCTGTTCCCATGACTCTCATTTCTCTGCATGTTGCCTGTCACATACTAAGTAGATGCTTAATAAATACTTGAAATGATGAATGAATACCATCATGGTTTTTGACAGGGACTGTTATTCTGTTTTGAGATATTTTCATTTTTATCTGGAAAGAGCTATCTCCTTTTTGATGCCCCGAACTATCTGCAACCCACCAGTTTTTCACAGATGTTCTTAAAGTTAAGGACCTTTTTTGATCCTAAGACATCATAAAGCATTTCCAAGCATAAGCATTTATAAATAAAATGATATGCTAATGAAGTCAGCACTTGGTTTTCTTGTTGCTTTGACTCTGTAGCTGCCTGTCCTTGGGAAAGTTAGTTGACCTTTTTAAAGCTTATTTTTCTCTCTTGTAACATTGGGATGAATATCCTATCCAACTATAGAGTTCCAAGGTTTAAATGGCAGTGCATACAATGTACTGGGTATGCTGTAAGGACCCAGGGTTGATGTGCCACTTTCAGATTTTTACATCTCTTCAAATGCTCTTAACACTCAACACCAACCACAGCGTCTTTGCTGGAGGCTTGCTGTGCCCCTGAGCTCTGTCAGGAACTGGGGGTCTGAGGGGAGCAGGAGTGACCCTGGCACCCCAGGAGGCTCTGTCAGTGCTGGGGGGCAGGAAAACTGGGTCTAATTTGCTCTCCCTGACTCCCATTTCCAGCCAGCTCCTCTATGAGTTCTACACCTGCATCCCCCCTGTGAAACTGCAGAAGCAGAAAGTTCAATCCATGAACGAGATCGTCCAGAGCAATCTCTTTAAAAAGCAAGGTGAGTGCAAGGCGTCTGGGTTGGGTGAGTCCTCTTTTGGAACCTGGCAGGAGAGGGCGACCTGTCTGGACACTAAAACATCCCTTTCCTCACTGCTCCCTTAGTCCACACGAGGGTGCAAAGTGGAGAGTGGCTGCCGGCTCAGATTTCAGAAGCTAAACTGATTTGGGGGATTCTTAAGTTGCAGTGTTTATTTTTCTTGAGAAAAAGTAATGGGGCAGTAAGTTTGGAGACGCGTTTATACCTTAGGTCATTGTGGTATGAGAAGATTTCTCTCTGCACGACTTACTATTGCTGTCTGTAACCTGAAGGGAGGTGAGCCAGGTTCCTTTTAATAGAACTGATCTTTGGGGGAGTTCTCAAAACTTCAAGGGTAAGAATAAACTGGAAACATTGTTAAAATGTGGATTCCTGGGGCCCAGCTCAGAGATTCTGATTAAGTAGGATTAGTAGGGTCTCTTTTTTTTTAGCTTTTAAAAAATGTAAATTATTCTTGAATAGGTAATACATTTATATGGATCTAAATGCAAAGATATGAAAAGGTGCCTTTGGACCTGTGTGTGACCACTCCAGGGCCTTCTCCAGAGGAAGCCAGTCTTCCCGGCCTCTATGTTTGCTTCTGTAACCGTCCTTGGATATATAACCAAAGAGATGGGCTATATTTTCTCTCTTGGCTTTTTATTATTATCGCTCAAAGGAAGCATATCAGGTAATTCCTCTGAACTTTGACTAATTTCACTTAATGGCATCCTTTTGGAGATCAGGGAATGACAGGATTTAAACAAAGTGGCTGTCCCCTTAAACTGGTAGCCTGAGTCCTCTGACAAGCATCCTACTGTCAAGAGACTAGGGGTTCTTGTTTCTGAGGCTGGTGAACTAGATGTCCAGAGCTCCTCCAGATGTGATGGGGGCGGGGGGTCCAGAGGTTCATTTTCACCCCCTGGGTCCTTTCTGACAGCAGTCTGCATTCCTGGATCATGCAAAACGGAGCATGCCCTTTGCCCCTCTTTGCTTACCTGTTCAGAACCTCGCATTCCTCTCCCCTCTAGAAGGGTGAAAGTATGACTTTGGAGGTCAGCACTGTTTTTTGGACCCTAAGACCAGCCCTTGCCAATTTTAAACTCCTCTGTCCACACTGATGTCAATAATAAAATGAGACACAAACTGAGAAACTGAGGTCTTAGAATCCAGAGGCTCTGCCTGGCCCAACTGGAATTTATTCAGGGAGTGAAGCTGGAATATTTATGTAAAGTGCCTGGTAATCACAGAGACATTCAGAAACCACTTCACTGTAAAGGTGTCTTTTTTTTTTTTTTTTTTTTTTTTTTCCGCCCAGTCTTGGTTAGCATGGTGCATTCTAAATTGCTGTCTGGATCCTGTCCTGGGGTTAGGGTAGGAGAGAGACACACGGGGAAGGCAGGTATTCCTGTGATTTTCATATTCATGTGTGTGGCTTCCTGACCATTTAGGCGTGAGAACATTTTACTGCAACACGTGTGTGGTTGGTTTGCGCAGGGTGGTTTGAGCAAAGTGATGAGACTGACCTTGGTAAGCCCAGCTGCTTTATAAAGGGAGACGTTTGTGTTTGTAAGGTTCTGATTTCCACATCCACGTGAACGTCCCCTCACTCTGAAGGCCCCGAAACGTGCCTGCCTTTTCCTGCTCTGGCAGCCCCTGCTGGGATTTTGGGTGGTGTCACTATTGAGACAAATCGAGTCCAGTCCTAGGGACGTGACAAGGACACCTCCAGCTACACGTGGCATTGCGCAGGTGGCAGGGAGCTGGCTAGTTGGCTCTCCTTCATTGTTCTGAGTTGCCATTATTATCAGGGGTCCCGCTTAGCACGGAGGCCAGATGGAGAGTGAGCACGGCCCAGACTGGGCATGTGTGTCAATCCCAGCCTGTGGAAGTACGAGTAATCCCTCTCCTGGAGCCCCCTCTCCTGGGCTGCGAGGGGCCCCCCAAGGGCTAGCAGGGTCACAGGGCAGCTGGCCAGCTGCTGCTTCCCAGTCCTGCTGTGCGGCCGAGCTTTAGATTCTGTAAAAACCCTCTGATTAATATTAACCAACAGGAGGCCAGCCCTATTGTTGTTCACGGGTGACAAAGGCAATGTAAAATTCCTGCCTCCAAATAGATCCAGAGACTAGGAACAGGCAAACAAAGTACCCTTGGGTCCCTGCTTTCCAGAGGACACAGAGCATCATGCGTCTACCCGTCCCTGGTGCTGGAGGGCGGTGGGCTCTTGGGCTCAGCTGTCCCACTCTTTGTTTGCTAAGTGAACCCTTTACTGAATTGCCCCAGAGGGAAGCTTCAGCTCCTCCCCTTTCTGAAAGGCTCAGTTCCAGATGGTCAGGCTGAGTTCATGGACACCTGCTGGTGTCCACTGCTTTGGGGCGAGTGTCTACCCTCATACCCTTCACCAAGGTGAGCTTGGTCCCTCTGGCCAAGCTCAAGCTGCCATGAATGCCTCCTGTTATTCTCCTGTGAAGCACCCAGTGCCTCAGGACAGATCTGCTTTGGGCTACTCTCATGTAAGTGCCAGATGTGCAAGCTCCTGGAGCCTTGTCGGAGGCATTGGCTTGTACTCACAACCCTCAGCATTTGTGTGGACGTCCAGCAGAGGGGCCAGGAGGCTTGTAAGCACTCTGTCAGATTTTGGCAGGCTACCTTATTAACCTCTCTTTGGGAGGATCCTACACAGAGGGGCCCAGGGTTTACTGGATATGAGCACTGGCACTTGGGTCATTTAATTTAATTTAATTCCTGGATCAGTCCCTTATCAGCTGTGTCACCATGGATGACTTTAGAATTTTTTTTTTTTTTTTTAGTTGTAGATGGACACAATACCTTTATTTTGTTTATTTATTTTTATGTGGTGCTGAGGATCGAACCCAGACCCTCGTGTGAAGCGAGCGTTCTATTGCTAAACCACAACCCCAGCCCCCATGGATGATTTTTTAACCTCTCTGATCCTCAGTAAGCTCATCTGTAAAATGGGAATAATAAAATAGTGTCTGCCTTAGAAGGTTGTTCTCTAGGCTAGTGAGATGTATGGGGCATTTAAAGCACTTAGTGCAACATCACTTTCAGCGCAATGTTCTGTACAGAGTGACGACTTTCACTGTTCATGGTGCAGATTTTCCCTCCTGCAGTCTCCCAGCCACTATCCTGACCTTTAGATTCCTTGTGATAAGTGAGTCTCTTCCTGTCGCATAGCTGCACTTCATCCTAAGCCTGGACTCTCCCGCTGCCCTGGAAGCCACATGTTTTTCCTCAGGGTCTGGAGAACCCAGGACCTGATGAATGAAAGGGCCTGGGTCTGTAAGTTCTTCCCATTTTTGTTCCACCTCCCCAGAGCATTTTTGCAAAAGGTGGGGTGTTTGGTATTTTTAGAAGGAGGCTGGGCAGGGGAGGGTTGGTGGCCTCTCCCTTCGCTGTTCACATTGCTCCAGGCCTTACCATACTCGTGTGGGCCTGGTCACTTGCTAGCCATCCTCTCTGGTGGTTTGGCCCTTGGGACTCTTTAAAGTATGAAGGCAGCCAGCCTCCACTGGCCTCCACTGTTCTTTGCCCTGCAATCTTGAGTCAGCTACTTGATCCTAGAGCATCTTCATGTCCTCACCTGTAACTGGGGCACAGCCACAGGCTGGGTTGCTGGGTTGCTGTGCAGGCCCGATGGTATGATGTGACTTGTTAGCACACACCATGAAGGAGTGAGTGAGGAGTAGCCAGTGGTAGTGGCTCCACACGGGGTGGCTTCCTTGTGCAAATGACCTCAGAGTTCAGCGGGAGGAGAAATGAGAATCTATAGGAATTAATCTCTGTCCTCTCCAACACAAGCTCAGACATGCCCGGTGGCTCTGAGGGGAGCAGGGAGGATTAGATATGCCCCCAGGAGGCTCCGAGGGGAGACGCGAGGAAACCAAGCCTTCTGCCCTGTTGGAACGGATTTGTCCCCACGAGAACCTCATCTCTAAGTAATGTTGTCTGTTTCGTCTGATGCTAATCAGATGCACCATCTGGTTCAGTGTAAACTGCTTAGAATCCACACTGCTCACTTCTCTCCTCAACCTCCAAACAGAGGGAGGGGGAAAGCACACACGCGCAGGAGTGAGCTGGTGAGGATTTGGAAACGCTTCCCATGTTGATTTCCAGCTACCAGGACTCCTCACTGGGGACTTTGCTGAGAGGCTGTGTGGGCAGCACACGCGCCCGAGCGTCCTCCACGGAGCTGCAGCTGCCTCCTCCTGCCTGCTCCTTGACCATGGCCTGCAGTATCTGCAGCAGCTGTGCCTCAAGTCACAGTTTATGGTGGCCAGGCAGCTGTGAGGGGAGGGGAGGTCGAGTGTGACCAGTGCCATAAGGATCTTTTCCAGTATTATTGCAGCATCAGGTTGGGAAAAGAGCAGAGTCCTCCGACTCTAGTGATGGCTTTGCTTGGTGAGCTTTTATAATGTCACTGAGCCTTGGGTTCTGTGTCTGAAATATGAACAGGAATGTCACCATGAGAATAAGGGAGACTTTTTATTCAGAACATTCTTCTTTCTGATCCTGACCTGGTCACTAATTAGCTGCGTTCCTTTAAACAAGTAACCTGTCTCAGCTTCCGTTTCTTTAGCTACACAACTGTGATTAACTTACGCAGAACAACCAGCAGGAAGCCTGAGATGTACTAGCTGCCCATGGAAAAGCGTCGGTCACAATAGCAACCACAGCAAAATAATGACATCAACAGTATCTTTAAAGGACAGACGTGTTTATTTAAGTGACAACTCTGTAACAGATGCTGTATGGCACATAAATATGTTAGATTCTTACAATAACCCCTATCTTATTATAATTGGGGAAACTGAGGTCTAGGAAGTTTAGTAACCTGTATCCCGATGAGACCAAAGGCTATACAATGTGTTATGTTATTAGCATAATGAGTCTGCAGTGACAGATCAGTGGGTTTTTATAGCAGATTCTCAGTGGGTTTAATAGTGTAAAGGTTTTTGTTCCTGTGCAAAGTCTGGCAAAGGTCATGTGCCTTTTGTCCTTTGTAAAGTTGTGCCAGCTGGTCCCCAAGGCCTCCCTGCCACTGGGGGAGGAGAGATGGCAGAGAGAGCCACTAAACTACCTGGGCCTGGAAGTGATGCCTATTGATTTCACCATGGCGCGTTGGCTGGGCCATGTCACCTGAATCCAGCCCAACTGTAAGGAATGCCCGGGAAATGTGACAATGGGCACTCTCTCTGCCTTTGGTAGCAAGGGTCAGAGCTGGATTCTGAGTATAAGTGATTTGAATAACAAAATCCACCTTTCCTCCACAACCCCAGGCTTTATTCTTATTAGGGGAATAAATAAGCATTTATCCCTTGGGACTTGGTTTTCTTCCATTCCCCACCACCCACACCTTCCCCAGTGCCGGGCAGCGGTCTCTGACAGATGTGGCGGGGGCAGCAGGAAGAGGCCTCGCTGTTGACTTCACCCAGCCCAGTTTGCCTGAGCAGTCAGGGTGTCAGCAGGCTGCCGAGTTGGGATGTCGACATCAGGCTTGGCCACGAGACTGTTCTGCAGGAAGAGGCCGCAGGAGAACACAGCCTCCACCCCTCAGGCCACGCGCCAGCCTCACAGCGGCCACCACCTCTCGCCTCACCTTACACAACTGGCACTGCCTGGAATTCCCTCCACTGCCTCTGCTCTATCCTGTCCCCAGGCACACCCTGCAGGGTCTCCCCTTCATCCCTGTGAGACCCACTGGGGTCCAATCTGCAGCCACCCCCCTGGTGGTCCAGGCATTTCTGAGTCTGAAATCATCCAACACTTCTCTGCACCTCTGCTGTAGGTCAGGCCCTGGAAAGGAGCAGGCAGACACCTGTCCCAATTCTGTCCCCGGCTGTGTGTCCAAAGAAAGCGTAATTTTGTGCTTCCAGTGTAACTTTCTTTTAGAGTCTCCACCTCACTCTGTACTGTGGCCACTTAAGAATTTCATTTAGTGATGTCTTTTGGTTCTAGGTCTAACAAGTATTGGATTCGAAAGAGTTCCCTCCCTCTTTCCCAAATGGCTTCGGGGACCGTGTCCCAGAGACTCAAATAGGAAAGGGAAGAAAGATGCTGCTTTTGCCTTCTTCAATGTACCCCCTTGGGGATTTTGCCTGAGAGGGGATTTGGGGACACCTGTATCTTGTGGCTTTGGGTCTTGACACCAGGGGAAAGGGTGGCTGATCCATCCCCTCCATCCTGTCTTCTTTCTTTTTGAGGGGGTCTCCTCTGCTTCCTTCTCTGGGGTCATAAAAATAGAATAGTATGGCAGGTGGCATAAAAGTAGAGAGTTTAATATATTCACAATGGTTCCTGGGATTACAAACAGGACAAAGCAAGGTGTTTTCACCTCTGGAAGAAGGATTTCTCCAACCTTGATGCACCTGGGGAGTGGGTTCAAGCCCTGGAATCCTGGAGCCTGCACAGAGATCGCAACTCTGGAGAGGGAGAGGGACCACATGGTGTCAGCCGTCCCACAGGGGCAGAGGCAGGTGGCCCTGACCCCTCTTCAGGCTGAAGCATAGCTCCAGAGCTGGAGAGTGGGAAGGAGGGCAGCGTGGGCAGAGAGAAAGGCTTCCTCAGGGCATTCTCCTTCATGCCACTCTGGGGCTGATGCGGCCAGCTCTTAAGGGTCTGGGAGGTACCTGATTTCTTTTTGTGCTCAGTCTGCTTAGGATTTGTCACCAGCTCTCAAACACTGGTCTGTGGACCTTGACAGTAAAACACACCATTATCAAATGATGAGTGTCCCTTAGAAAAAAGAAAGAAAGGACAGTTGTGACAAACTGGAGTGGGCACAGCCTTGATTATCTGTACCTCCTCACTGGTCTGCACAAGGCTGCTTATAATAAAAAAATATATATAAAAATATATATATAAATATATACTTTATTAACATATTTAGTATCCACACACTCACTGCCCAAAGCAGAAACTAGAACATCACCAGTCACCTCTGTGTAACCAGAGGACTCTGCCTTTTGCCATGGAGGGGACGGCATTCTGGAATCATTTGTCCATCACTCTGCTGCTTTGTTTCTATGTGATTGGATGGCACATCTCCCTCAAGTAGGACCAGTGCTTTAGTTATTTTGACTTTATAAAAAGAGGTTTGAACTATTGGTATTTGGGGGAGCTTTTTTAATTTATTATTCTACCGGGATTCATCCGTTTCACAGGTTGCTGGAGTTTGTTGTGTTGACGCCCGTAGAAAATTCCGTTGTTTGAGCAGATCATGGTTTATTTCTTTGTGCTTCCAATTTTAAGCATTTGGTTCAATTTTTTTTTTCCGTTATAAGTGTGGCCGATAAGAACATTCTCGTCTGTTATAAATGTGCAGGAGTCTCTTTGGGGGCTGTAATTGCTCAGCTTTGCTTGGCAAAGGGAATCTGAATACTTGGCTTGAGAGAGGGTGCTAAACTATTTCCTGAAGGTGGCTATGTCAATTCTGTGTCCCCCCAGCTATCCAGGAGACGTCCTGTGGGTGCACATTCTCTTCAACTTGGGTGTCACCCAATTCTTAGTTCTTGCCAGTAAGATGGGTCTAAACCGTGTCATCACGCTCTTGATGCACACTTCCTTGACCACCAGGGACACTGAGAACCCTTTCTTTTGCTTCTCTGCCACAGGCATGTCACTTTGGTGGCATGTCTATGCTAATGTGTCACTTCTGTGGCATGTTTATGTGTGTATGTCACTTCCGTAGCCCATCTATGCAGGAATGTCATGCCTGTGGCATATCCATGTGTACCTGTCACTTCTGTAGCACATCTGTGTGACACTGTGGCATGACTTATATGTATGTCACTTCTGAAGCACACCTATGTGGGCGTGTAACACCTGTGGCCTGTCTGTGGGTGCCTGTCACTTTTGTGGCATGTCTATTCACATATTTTGCCCATTTTCTTCTTGAGTTATTGATTTCTTTTACTGAATTGCAGCATATTCTATCTATGCTTCATCCTCATATTTTGCTGATTTTGTGTATTGCAGATATCTTCTTCTAGTTACAGCTTGGCTTTCATTTTAAGGTGGGTTTTATGGATAGAAATTCTTTGAATAATATTAAATTTATCGATCATTTTAATGGCCAAGTCTTGGTGCAGCTGGTTTAAGAAATCTTTCTGAATCCCCAAGTAAAAAATGTATCCACTTCTATGTTTGCTGAGAGTTTTATAATTTTATTTATGATACACAAATTCTTGATCCATCTCCAGAGCTTATGCTCTGTACCTGGGATGAGGTGGGGATCTGATTTTGCTGGTGTTTTTTTTTTTTTTTTTTTCCTTTGACCATACGTTCTTCCCCAGCTTTTCCCCTTGGGCCATTTCTCCTTCTCACCATGCGGCAGTCCTTCTGCATTTCTGGGACAGCACTCATCCCAGGAGGCTGAGGGCAGGGAGGCCTAGCCTGATCCAATCCCTCATCTATTGTGTGTAAGGCCTTGGTGTCATGCCCAGCTGAGGACTGAGGGTCAGCAGGTTCAGGGCAAAGGGTGGCATCACCTCCTAAGCCATCTCCAAATTAGTCTCCAGTGTGATGTGAGCATCCTGGGAACTTTGCACCCAGACATGGCACTTGGCCTTCCCTAGGCTCAGGCTTGCTCATTACGAAAAAAAAAATTATTCTTCTTATGGCAAGACTTCACTGGATCCCAGGGGGCAGCTTCTTGCAATGTCTCCCAGTGTTGATGAAGAGCACCGAGCAGGCACCAGGACAGCCCTGGTCAACACAGCAGTGGCACTGGCATCCGCTACAGCAGCGGCCCTGTGTTCGTGGAGTGCACTTTAGATGTCAGCACTGTCTACACATTCATGCACGTCGCATCACGAGTGCACCCTGTGCGATCTGGGGCAAGCCACCAGTCTTCCCTAGAGCACTCTAAATGATGAGGTTGGACACGCTTTTCCAGACAGAGGTCCAATGGCAAAAAATCTACCATCAAAAATAGCATCCTCCGATCCCAAGTGATAATACTTCTGAATATGTTTCACCATTTAATGGCAAGAAATGGGGCCATTTTATAGAAGGTTTTTGGAGTAAGGGGAAACCGTATCATGACTTCAAGTTCACACAGCCAGTTATTAGCACCGCCCGGCTCAATCCTGGACAAGTTCAAAGGATTGAAGTGCTGGAGCCAACTCTGTTTCTTCAGGAAAGTGCCATTGAGGCTCGAGGACTTAAGCTTCCGCTCGCTAGGGCATTTAGAGCCACGGAGGTCTTCAAATGGGGAGGCCACTTTGCCCGTCTCCACTGCTGTGCCACACGGCCGCAGCCAGCTCCACACTGTCCTGTCCCTACTCTGGAGATCAGAGGCCCGGCCTCACATCTCTTCCCTTTCTGTGTGACTGATCGCAGGCGGCATTCCGAGAAGGAAACCTTCAGATCCAGAATCAGAGAAGACAGAGATTTAACAAGCTGCAGAACAAATCCGAGAAATGTATTAAAGTGTTCTTTTTTCCCCCCAGAACTTAAAAATATATATATTGGCATAAAATCAAAGGAAAAAAAATCCTCCTTGAACTTCCAAAAGTACCTAGAATTGCTGCTTTTAATGACATTATAAAGTGCAATAAATTGAGGAAGGAAAAAAATCCCAGCCCACTTCTTTAACAGCTGCCTGAGCTATCTCTTCTATAGACATAGGACTGCTCCTGAATCTTTAAATCCATGTTCCACCCCATTTTTCGTATTAGCAGCAGCACATATAATTAGGGACTTACATGTACCCTATAAATTCTTATAAGGTTCTATGCTTACCCCATTTTTTAAATTGTTTTCCCTGTGAAATTATAAGCATGGCTATTTTGAATTCTGGTGAGGCAGGTCTTAGAATGAGATTTTTATGTTGATCTGTTTGTTTGATTTTGCTGTTTTCTCCCCACCCCCTGCACCACTCCCAATTCTTCCTACAAGAGGAAGAAGTTTCCGTAAAACTACAGTATGGGTGAATTGAACACCAGCTGCTGATTTCATTCAGCGGAGGCAATATTTATCGAAAATCTAAAACTGCAGCAGTACCATGAATGTGTAAGAAACATGAAAATAGGAAAGAAATGCCGTCATACAGAATTTTATGGCCACCATGGATGTAACCATTGTTTTGTGCCAGTCTCAGGATTAAGCTTTTCATACTTCATCTCATTTACTTACGATGTTCTGTAAAGTGTAGGCATTCCTATCCCCGTTTTACAGGTGAGGAAACCGAGGGCCAGACAAGCTGGGATCCTCGCCACCATTCCACGTGGCGAGGAAGCTGGCAGAGTCAGCCATCCAGCCGGGTCTGTCTGATTCCCCAGTTTGTATTCTGAACCTCTGGGCCATGTGGCATCTGGAGCAGGGGTTTCTGCCCCCAGGGGGCTGGAGCATTACCCAAAGTCTGCTCAGCCGCCCACCCACCCACCCACACAGCCCAGGAAGGCCACATAAAGGAGTGAAGGGCAGGGTCCTGGTTATCACGTAGCCATCCTAATGCCGTCTTTTGTTCATGTTGATGACAGAGGTTTTCCACGGTCTGTTAAACATGTGGAAACTTTCTCCACAAAGTGTGGTCGCTTTCATTTTTTCCCTTAAACACAGTACATTTGGCTGTCATTCATTTCCTCGTCTTTGACAACGATGAGTGTACAGAGAAATATTTCTCTACCTAAGGAAACAGGAGAGGAGATGATCAGCACGGCTCAGCTCTGGGAGACAGGCAGTAGGGAGTGGTGGGGACCAGGGGGAAGTCAGCGCCCCCTGCTGGTTGCTGTGTCTATATGTGGCTCAGCCGCTACCTTTACAGAACATCCTAATTAAATGATCTTTCCTTTGGTTTCTAAAAGAAGTTCTCCAAGTGGGTTCTTATGTGAAACCTGCTGATTTATTTTTTTAATGATATATAGGTGAAGCATAACCTACATATACACCAGGACAGTAACCTCTGGTGTAAATTAATGATTTATTGAGTTCATAGGGTTTTAATACACATCTAGGATTTTAATAAATTTATCATAAATTTATTTTATGATACATTTCATAAATTATATTATGTATGTATACAGCCCTGTAAGAATGTCTGTCACCAGGATTCAGTGAGAATAGTGCCTTTGGAACATTAGGGACAAGTTCATGGAGGAGGCAGGATATCACATGTTCCCTTGCCAATGGGGCACAGACCACGCCAAGGCTGTAGCGGGCATGCTCTAAAAGATGCTTCCAGAGTCGGGAAAAATGACATTTATCATGGAAGTGAGTTTTACCAAAACATCGGGAGTTCATTGAAGGATATTTGGAAATACATTAAAGTACCTATGATGTCATGACTTATGGTTAACCGTTGTTTGTTATTTCTCTCTTTTGTGTCATCTATTTTAAATAATTGGAAGACTGTTTTACCAAGTTCGCAATCTTCTTTTTCTGCTGAGAATTATTGGGAACATTTTCTCATTCTGTTTTTAAACGAGGCTCTGTTGTATAGCTGGTCCATAACCAATTTCAATATTTTCTTATTTATGGACATATGGTTTCATTTCACTGTATGCTAGAAAAACTTAGTGAAATTCATAACTTCAATAGACAAATCATTCTCCTCTTTGCTCATTATTTCCTTACTGCTGGGCATGAATCTCCCCCAGCTTCCCTAGTGCTCTCCAGGGTTTTCATTCTCCCTTCTTCCTCCTTCACACACACACACACACACACACACACACACACTCACACTTCAACCCAGGATCCTGCTTCCTCCTTAGGCAACACACTCAGCATAAAGCAGGCCGTGTCGTCCCCAAATGAGGAGCTCAAGAGACATGATCCAGTTTGGGAGGGACGTTTTCTCACAGCTCTGCCGGCCTTGATGGAGCAGGCAGAATATCACACATGTCCCTGTGTGGGTGTTCTCTGTGGCACCAGGTGCTTAGCTGCAGTCACACTGAGGGCCCTTAGCAGCCCCGGGCAGCTGGAGTGGATTTGCTGAGCATGAGACGGTCCAGACTGGGTGGACCTGAGGCCAGAGTGAAGAGGAAAGCTCATGACCCCGCAGGCAAATGAGGCTCTAGTTATGGCTTCAGTTAAAGAGGGTGAAATGATTCTAGGAGAGACTTCCCGTTCCTGATGCAGGCACAGTATAAATATCTGTGGAGAAGGGCCTGGAAGGAGACCTGAGTTTGCTAATGTACCCTGGCTTCCAGAGCAGAAGTGTCCTGCTCTTCTCTGTCAGAGGGAGCAGAGGGCAAGGGCTACCTCGTGGGCTTTTGTGAGCAGGACGTGGATTGATGCTGGTGACAGGATCTGGCTCTTGATAAGGACTCGTCAATGGCATGTCAACAGCTATTGCTAGTAGAACTGTTATCTGCAGTCATCTGATGGAGGACCCAGTGTGGAGCTAGAGGGCAGGAGACCTGTGTCCTCAGCTCTGCAGTTTTTTGTACTCTCACTTAGTGAATTATCCCTCTGTCTCTCGGTCCCCATCTCTCAGGTGAGAAACTTGAATTAGGGGACTTATCAGGTCCCTTTCACCCTAAGGCTTGGGGTCCTGAGCAAACTGCCCAGAGGGTCCAGGGTCGGAGTCATTTGTGCCCCAGCTTCTACACTTCCATTGCAATAACTTGCCCTCAGCTGGGACCTGACTCCTTTGAATATTTATTAAGTACGTGCTGGTGGAGGAAGTGGACCTCATGAGTCCTGGTGGCAGCCCAGCCCTCGGGGCTGCTGTTGCTCCCTTTCTCAGGAGGCTTAGAGTCAGCCTCAGGCCCCACATCCACGCTGCAGTCACTTGCCTCTGTGCTCCCAGCATGCAGTGCAGCGACTGGCAATGTCTTTGTGTTCCTAAGCGCTTGTCCAGGGCATGTGAAGGCCTGGGCTGGCAAAGAAGCTCAGCAAGCTGCTCACTGTGAGCTCCTCTCTCTTTTACTCCATCTTCCCCAAAGTATAGGTTTTTTGCTTAATTTTCTCCCTCTGTAAAATGAGACTGACCGATGAGGCCCTGCTCGCCTGGTGGAGGGATTTTGTGTTACTGAAAATGTCGTGTGCATATGTGTGTGTGTTGAAGAATTTAGCACACCGGGCATGTGAGATGCCTGGGCTGGAAGGATGTTAGCAACCAGCTGTGGAGAGAGAGTCCAAGTCAGCAAATCCGAGACACTGAGGCGGCTCCTGCCTGGTATGCATACCGTGGAGGCCTTTCTTGCATCTGACAGAATAGGTCTGCTCAACCATCTCCATTTCTCTCCACCCATACCCAAAAATCTTAAACAAAAAATTCTAATTCTAAAGAAATGCATGGCATTTGTCTTTCTGCCCCTGGCTTATTTCACTTAGCGTAAAGTGAGAAACAGAGCCAGCTTTGATGGGGGGTGTGATAGCTGAGCAGGCTGGGTGCATGGACGGGCCGTGTGGGGCTCCTGCATTCTGCTCAGTTTAGATGTAAACCTAAAACTCGTCTAAAAATGTGTTACAAATTTAAAACTAAGTCCAGTGAACAAGATGCACATTGGTCTGGTTTGCCACCCTCCGTCTTACTCCGTTTTACAAAAGGTCCTGAAAGGTGATATTGTCTCTGCTCAGTTTTTTTTTTTTTTTTGTCCCTACACCAATTCTTATCACTGGCAGCATGGCCCTCGCTCTTCCTGGCTCAGGGGATGCACTCCGTGCCTCTGGGAGTTGCTGGGGCTTCCTTCTCACCGCCTGCGCTTGTAGTACCAGTGCCTGCAGGGAGTCACCGCCATTGCTGGCTCTTGGGTGACACTGTCCCTACCATGAACTGGTACGCACCCATGGTGGGATGGGCTGATGTCCTCAAGCTGCCTCTGGAGAGACTCTGGAGAAGACTGGGCGGAGTCAGGTCCAGGTGGGCCTGGGCTCGCCCCTGTACAATCCCTCCTGTCCTTGTTTTCTCTGTCTCCTGCCACCTTCCCCTCCAACCGCCATGCAGCCCCTCTTCAAACCTGCTGCCCCCACCCCTGGAGGAAGGAGCTCCCCCTGGCCCTGCTACTTCCTCATCTGCTTCAGGGCGGCCAGGGCTGGGAAGGCTCTCGGCCCTGGGGGCATGGGCAGGCTGGGATGATGGTGGCCCTGTGGAGATGGAGTGAACCTAGGAATCCATCTTGTGTCACCTTCCCTCCCAGAGAGAGCCCAGCCAGTTTTCTTCCTGGGCCGTCTAAGGAGAAGGCCGACCTGGCCAAGGAGAGCAGTTTTTCCTCAAACACAGGGCAGTGATATCTTGATTGAGGGAAGCTTCTTGACTCATGTGGCTCTGGCCTTGATCCTTTAGAATATAAACTCCAGCCATCCTGTGTCAGGAGTGTGTCTTATTCCACCCATCGTGAGTCCAGTTGGCCTGAGTCACCCCCACTCCAGCTGTGAATGGCCCTGTTACCTGGGAGGGGCAGGGTCAGCTTAGAAGAGATTTTCAAATTTTAACCCCCATAAAAAATGTGTGTGTGTGTGTGTGTGTGTGTGTCTGTGTGTGTTTAATGTGTGTTGGGTCATTCACACACTCTGCTTTAGTAAAATCTTTGTGGCTCCCCCAAATTGGTTGAAAGATTTATCAATTTTTCTTCCCATGGTGAGTTGCAACATTGTTCTACCTGGCCTTGTGTTCTGGCATTTTATCATCCTGGGGTTTGGAGGGCACTGGTGTCAGGCTGACGTGAAAGACTCTGTAGGACTCAGCATGCTCAGATATAACTGGGGCCCTGCACTGTCCCCATAGGCCATAATGTGTGGATTACCTGGTCAGGGGCTAGAGCGCAGCCTGGGTAGCCCAGGCCTTCTGGAGAGGAGACAGCAGTAGAGACCACATTGCCACCCTTCAGGGGCCTGTCTCCCCAAGCAAATGTTTGTTTGCATCTTGAAAAACTGCTTTTCCTCGGGCTCACTGCCCCACCCGCACTGTGTTGCACGTTTTGCAGGATCTGTTCTGCAGCAGGGGTTTTTGTGGCTTTAAGGAGGGGCTTATGAGGTTCTGGGCCCCATCTCTTGTTGCAAGGGGAGGTTTTCAAATGAATGCCATCTGTTCAGACCTGTGCAGAGTCCAGTGGGTCCCAGTTACCTCTCAGTGGCATGTATGTTGGCAAATCTTGGTAGGTGGTGGGACCCACTAAAGGACAGTGGCTTTAGTGTGGTTCTTGGAAGTATTGTTCTCTCTTCCCAGTTTGTCAAGAGGCATTAGCCACAAATGTCAAGAGATGGGCATGGGGGCAAGGAGTGGGAAGGGCTGCTGTTTCCCTCTCTTGCTTCTTGTCTGGGCTCCCTGCAGCTCTGTGCCCCAGGCTCAAGTCTGACAAACTGCTCCTTTCTCCCTCTGGCCAGCCTAGAGGAGGACCGCAGCCCTGTGTAGTGTCTCCCTCCTTGGTTAATCCTGGGAAATGGGGACATCCTCCCAATACCTGCTGTGTAATTGCAGACCTCCAGATCTCTCTATGCCTGAGGGTCAGAAAGAGGAATATTTAGTGCCTTGGGGAAATTCGGCTCATTCAACAGCCACACAGGGCCCAGTTATCAGCTGTCCTCCAGTTCCACTTTGCTTGTTCTTGCCCAAGGACAATGTTAGACACTCTCTGGCTCAGGGCTGTCTAGGGGGTGCATAGTCCTACACCAAACACTTCAGTCTTTGTTTTTCCTTCTAGACTCTTATGAATACTCATGTCTCTGACATCTCCAGGTCCCCGCAGGATAGAGGCAATCACCTTTTTTAAGAAGAAGGGCAACTTTTAGAACAGGTTTTCCAGCTGAATGTGTGCATTGTGACCCTCTGGTATATGCAAAGCATTCAATAGCCACTTGGAAAAGACCAAAATGTCCAGGATGTGCTGCTGTTCTCCAAAGCTGGCCTGCATTTGCCACGGGACCCTCTATTCAAATGGCACACAGATATTCTTGAGAGGGGAACAAAGTGCAGGGGGCTCCAGAGGAGAACACGAGTCATTCTTGTTGTTTGCAACATCTAAAAAAAAAAAAAAAAAATGATTAAAGAGAAAAAGACAAGAAGCACCAATAAGCTGCAGATTGTGACCCTCCAGACTTCATTGGAGTTGGGTAGCCTCTAATCGTTCCACAATCTTGATCTTGACTTTGGTCTCTTATTCATAAATATATAAATTTATATTCATAAATATATATATCACTTCTGGAGTGATATCCTTTACCAGAGCTTGTTGAATTCTAGAGAACCCCTGTGGGGCTCATCCATTTGTTTTATAATCTCTGAGTTGTATCCATCAGTGACTTTGGACAACATCTGCTGTTTCTTTGGTTCTGGTTTTTTTTTCTTTAATCTGTAAAATGGGGATATTAAAGAGGTAGTGTGGATATTAAATGAAACAAAGCTGACTACAGTTCCCTGGGGGGTAATAAATGCTCCATAAATGATAGCTTCAAATTAATATGATTATTATTTCCATTTTAATTATTCATTTATAATTACTATGTTCATTTTTATTGCCAGTTCAGAGGTGAAGCCAGTAAAGTGTTCAAAGTAAAATGTTGTTCAAATTGACGTTTTTCAAAATATCAAGGCAGGAAAACAGAAATGATGAGTGAGACAGGGCACACGTGCGTACTGCAATAGTGTCACTACTTACACTTTCTGACAGAAACCTTATAAAGCAGGTTGTCATTCTTTCATGGATGGAGGACCCTGCCTATCTGTGCCAGAGCTTGCAATGAGCCAGGCTGCAGATACTTAGCTGACTGTTAACTACAGATCAGCTTTCTTTTCTCCCACAAAGTATTTTTTTTTCTTAGAAATTTGGAGATAAAACCGATCATTTACAATCAGCCCTCTTTTGCTCAACGGACATGAACTGCGGTCTAGCCAGGCAGGTGTTGAGGCAATGGCCGTGACCCCCTCCACCCCCACAAGCAGCGCCCTGCCCACGGGCTCCCAAGGCGCAAGGCTGCTGCACGGGCATCTGTCCCGGGTGGCCAGCTTCTGTTGTGTGGACTGCAGTCAAGTTCATTGATTTTACTCAGCATTGCAGCTTTAAAGTTTTTTTTTTTCCCCTCAAAATAGCTAGTCTTTTCAAAGCTTTACTCTTTTTTCCTGGCAAGACTTTCAGAAAACAGGGTAAATGCAAAGAACAACCACAGACTTCAGATGATCAAGAGAGATTTTTGAATATGTTTGTAAAGATTTCATCAAACACAGATGGATGGATAGAATTGAGTGGCTCTTTGGAGAGAGTGTCTTATCTAACCCTTCATTTTACATACAAGGAAATTGAGATCCCAAGGAGCATGACCTTCCCAAGGTGACACACGAGTTAGTGGCAGAATTGGGATCAGCAGCCAGCATTTCTGAGTAAAGTTCCCTGTGTCTCTCTGCAACCCACATGCACAGTGATCTTCTGTGACATCACGGAAGCATGGAGTCTTTCCTTCTCTTTCAACCTAAGTCTTTCTTATTATGTTAGGGGTCTTATAGCTTAGCTAATTTGCCCTTAATCTTTTTCTACTAGTCTCCTTTGACAACCAAGAGGGTGGATACCTTAGGCTCACTCTCCTCTTAGAATTTAATGGGAGGGTTGGTTTCCATTGTGTTCAACGTTCCTCTTCCCGCTGATGGCAGGGGGAGTTGGTTTCCACCCCAAGTTGCAGAGTTTCTTTTTAACAGGAATGGAAGCAAATTGAAATAAATGTAGGTTATGAAAAATATTAAGAAAATCATCGTAGCACAGTATGTAAATTATGACAAGTCCTTGGTGAGTCTCCCAGTGGTAAAAATAATGGCTGACTAAAGTTTAGGGAACACTGTACTTGACTCTTCCTGCTATAATGTTCCACACCCTTTGAGGACAGACATGGCTGGTTCCAATTCCTTCTCATTTCATATCATGTCTTTTTCAGGTAGTAGCCAGAAAAACAATTATTAGATCTAAGAGGGAAACATTAAAATGACCCATATATCAGAGGTGAACCCAGATCTGTCAGCAATCTCATTATTGGTAGCTTTCCTAGAGACCAAAAAGGTTGATTAGCAGGCAATTTAGTTTCAGGATGTAGATATTTTTCTTATGTTTTGAATTATTAACTGTGTGCTATTACATTTTCCAGGGATGGATGCTCGGTTTTAAGTTTATATTTTAGACCATATTCCCATATTTTTTATCCCCTTTGAAGAAGTTCTCTAACTTCTGATTATCTTGCTATTCAACTAGACAATATGCCTGGAAGAAAAAGACAGCGAAACATAATTTATCAAATAATTTCCATTTCTTATTCTGTTTAAAAGATTAGCAGGTATAGAATAAATGAAATAGGAATAATATTCATCAAAAATAGGTTCTAGGGCTGGAGTTGTGGCTCAGTGGTAGAGCGCTTACCTAGCACATGTGAGGCACTGGGTTCTATCCTCAGTACCACATAAAAATAAATAAATAAAATAAAGATAGTGTGTCCAACTACAAAAAAAAAAAAATGAGTTCTAGAACATTCTGCATTTTTTCACCTATGATTTTCACACAGCAACTAAATATCTGGAAAGAAAGTTGTCCTGGGTTACTCTCTGGGCAGTTTCTGGTTGACTGTAACTGTGAAGCTCCTGGTATTACTTGATTTATTCTCCTGTTCCCTGAAGCAAGCTGTTTCCTCTTGGTTGTAACTTTTTACTGTCGGGGTCCCAGAGCTCTGAAGACCTGGGAGCTGCTGGCCAGGGGTCGACTTGCCCTTCACAACATCCCACAGAACCTTTTCACGCCTCCTCTCTCTGTGGGCCTCGTTCCACTGGCCGTTACAGGCTTCTGTAGACTGCACCTTCAGCAGAAAATTTATTCTCATTTAGAAGAAACTAGAAAAAAAAATGAAGGTGGAGTCAACTTCTGGTGACTTATAGGCAGTTAGAGTCAAATGTTTGAAAAACGGGCTTCTGAATCAGCAGAGGTTTTACAGAGTGACTGGTGGAACTGCATACCGATGGGCAAGAGTTTGGAGATGCCAAGAAATAATGCTACTTCTATTACCACTAATAAAAAGACTGCATTGCTAAATTCAGGGCTAAGAAGGTTAATGATGATACATTCTTTTTTAGTATCAAAGATTAACATGATAACTTGCATATTATAGTTAATTCAGACACACTGCTAATGGAGGAGGCATACAAAATTAATTTCTATAGCACCTCGTAAATTAGGAGCCCTCCGTCTCCTTTGTCTGGCGCTGTCTTGGCAAGAGGCCTGAGTGCTCCTCTTGAGGCATCGTTGGCCCTGGAAGAATCTGGGGAGTCAGGGTGTGTTCCCTGCAGTAACTGATTCACTGCCAATCTCTGCTGGGTGCTTCATCACCTACCATTCTCTGCCAGGTGGGGATCTTGGGGTCAACGATGAATGAGAGTGTGGATCAAGCTGAGCTGAGAAGAGGGAGAAAGGAGGGAGAAAGAATGAGCGAGACTAGAGACAGCTGTTCCTTCCAAGGGCCGTTTGCCCGTTGTCTTCCCCCTGCTGAGGACCAAGGCCCACTGAGGCGAAAAGGTCCTCAGCCCAAGCTTCCAGAGCACAGTCTCTGGTCAGGACAAAGTGTATCCTGAGGGCAACCAAGGAGGGGAGATGGGACTGTCTCAGGGAAGAGGTGTTATCCAGGTCCACTCTGTTCAATCTCGTGATGGCAAATTGATGAAGTTTTCAGTTTTACTTATTCTTACTGGCTTTGCTCTCTACCTTCTTTAACTTTTTTTTTTTTTTTCCTGAATGGTTTTAAAAAGGAAACAACGTCTGATTTTTTTTTTCTCCTATAATGGGGCTACATTTTTTGATGGTAAAAATACTTGAAGGCCTTTTAATGAATGTCTTTCACAATGAATAGGATAACTAAGTGACTAAATTTAGGAAACATGTTAACAGGACACTGTTTTTGAAGTGGGAACAAAATCTATACAAGTGATTTACTGGTACAAAGAATTAAATAAAGGTGACCTTACCTTTCTTTAAAAATAAAGAAAAAAATGAGCAGAGTCTCTGGACTCTGACTGGGCATCTGTTCTGGGGCAATACCTTGGGCAACTGACCTGACTTTCTGAATGCTCACCATGTTCAACAGGGAAAATAGTCGTAGGCACCGTATAGTAATTTGTGGACTTATAAACGTAAATATTGCAATAACTCTAATATGTCTGGAGTGGTAAAGTCACATATGCAAATATGACAGTAATAGAACTGCATGCTATATACTATACATATATTTTAAATATAATTAAATGCATAGATTTATGTTAATGTAATTTATAGAAAAATGTACAGATCTTAAATATACAGTTCAGTGAACTTTTTGCATAGGTATACACACATGTAACCACCACTGGATACACCTGGAGAGTTAGACACGTGCATTTTAACAGTTAAATAACAGCAGCTGAATATCCATGGTGCCTGCCCTGGGTGGAACACAGCTCGAGCTGCTTGATTTTATATATATATATATATCTTTCCTCTTGCCATCTCCTTTGGGGAGGTGTGTTATAGCACCCCCTCACAGAGGGCTCAGTGATTTGCCCAAGGTCAACAGTTAGCCCCTGAGATCCCCACTCTTGCCCTGCACACTCCACCCGGCTGCTGACTGTAGCTCCCATCCCTGCATCAGAGGAACGAGAACGGAGCCTGCCTGAGGGCTGACATTTCTGTCTGTGCCTCTTCTTCACGGGCCAGCGCATCCGGTGGGCCTTGTCTTTGGTGGGCTGGGCGAGCTGCTCCATGGGGGGTGGGGGAGAGCAAGGCAGGACGGCTCCTCCCCTCCCTTCAGCAATCAGGGGCATTGCAGGTGATCTGCCAACACGTCAACTGGCCCTCCCGGGAAATCCTGCTCCCAACTGGCAGTCCCTGGTGAAGGGACAGTGTAGAGCCTCACTAGCTGGGTCATGCACGCAAGTGGCAGTTCAGGATGCTTAACCCCTTTGGGCTCTGTCTAAACCTTATTCTTATGGTAATTCAAAATTTCCAAGGAAGGTGTTTCTAAGCACCTTTTAGCTCCCTTGGCCTGAGGTCCCTGTCATGTACCTGCCTCCAGGTCCCATCCAGTGGCTGCTGCTTCTCCTTCTCTACTTGACTTGCTCTTTCTCATCTTCCCTGTCTTCTCCTTTCCTTCTCCTTTTCCTCTTTCTCCTCCTACTCCTCCTTTTCCCTTCTCCTCCCCATCTCACCATGGTCTTCATGATCACCCCCAAATATACTGAACAAGCCACTCACTGCTGATGGCCCTGCAGCTGTCCCTGTAAATCCTTCTAGGTGAGAAGCAGCCACGTTCACTGTATCTTTCCTGTAGTTCAAATAGTGCCCACCCATCTGTGCTGGGTCACTTTTAGACACCTCCTCTGACATCTCCATTTAGATGTTCTACCGCCACTCAAACTCATCTTTTCCCAAACTGCGTTCATTTTATCCTACTTCCTCACTCTTGTTCTGGAGACCTCCAGAACTGGCTTTCAAATCTCGTTGTCTCATTTGTCACTTTCAGCCCCTTGGAGACGCCTTTGGATCTTGCTCATGTGTGCCCGACCTGGCCACTTCTGTCTCTTTATCACCTACATCCTGGCCCTGCACACTCCTGTGCTGTTTGTGACATTTGGCATTTGGTAGGATCTAGATGCGTGGCTGTCCTCATCAGTAGATCAACAGAAGTGCTGTGGAGGGACAGCTCACCGCCTAAGGCCACCTCCTGTGTTATTTATTTTTTTCATTTTTCACGTGAGCACACAACACAATCAAAATGTGTTAAAACCATTTGCTTTTCTCTGGCTCTTCTCAGAGCTAGAAAATCCACAATTTGATGTCAAAAGCATCTAATCATTACTAAACTCAATGTAGAACCTTAATATTAAAACTAAATATGATTTTTTTTCCTTTTAAGAATTTAGAAAAAGGTATGTTTCCTGCCAAAAATTGGTTCTCTTTTGCCTTAATGACCCAAAAAGGCTAGAAGTTGGATGATTTTCCTTATCACCCAAGGGCACAAGGGCAGCCCCTCTTGACTTTTGCCACATCTGTCTCGTTCTGCCTTCATTTATGTTGGACCAACATAGCATAGAAAGAAGTACATGTAACTAATAATAAATAGATGAACAAGTATTGCCCCAATAAAACATTAATATCACTTTCATAGAAATCCAATTTAAGACTCATCTACAGGGACTGGACATAATTGCAAACGTTGTATGTTTAGTTGTGATTTTTACACCGTTCCGTCATTAACTGGTTCTTTTCTTTATTACTCTGGGACAGCCCCAAGGGTGAAGACCATATATTGTCCTTCTTTTGTACAAAGAGCTCATTACATGTTGCTGTGGGATATTCATTCTCTTGACTTCCTTCCACCTCACATTTTACCCAGTTGCTGTTCTACTGGCTTAGGGTCCAAGCAGAATTCTTTTGATTCTCTCATTTAAATATCTGGCCTAGTGTGTGATCCATTTCTCAAGTCACTCTTTGCTGTGGGCCTTCCACGGAGGGCTCTCGCTGGCTCTGTTTCACCAGTGGTAAAAGCAAGCAGGGATGAGCCAGCCCTGTCCCTGAGGGCCATCTCTGCTGTCCACCTTCTTAGCCCAAAGAACCCAGGCCAGAGGATACATTCTCCCCATTTCCATTTTTAGTTATAGCGAGGAAAATGGCAGTAGGTTTTTTCCCCTTCCTCTTTAAAGTTGGCTTCCAGTTCTTCAGCTTGTTTGAAGCGCATATTTTTCAGTTTTCCCTTTGTACTAAACAACTGGAGGTTTTAAATGTGTGGCGTGGCAAGTGAGGGCCCCCAGCCACTCCTCCTCTGGAGCTGAAGAGGGGAAGGTGAGGGAAGGAGAGAATCAGACAGTGATTGGAAACAATTACACAACCATTCCATTTTGCTAATGCTCGAATCCAGGAGAATTTTCTCATTTAATTCTCTGAAATGAAAGGCCCCTCTGTTAGCCTTAAAATGTAAACAAGAGGCTTTTAATGTGCGCTTTTCCCAGAAATGGAATTCTAGCTGCTTATATTGATCCAAAACACTGTTGTCGGTTTTTGTTCTTTTCGGTATTTGTGAGTTTTGTGATGGCAGCGATAGGGGATTGTCCCTGTGCGGCTGGAGTATTGTGGGTAAGTGTCATTATTGTGACAACAAACAGATGTAAAAGGACATTCAGAGAGCTTGCCGGGCCCTCCCTACTCTGTCCACATACAAAAAGGAAAGGTGAAATGCTAAGGCATATGTCCCAATCATTTCAATTTATACCCACCTCTTGGAACTCAGTTCTCTGAGTTTGGTTATTTCAGACAAAAATAAATGTACTTCAAATGATGCAGATAACAGCTTTGAATCCATTTTATTTGGGTTGTCTAGAACAGATGAGTCCACTTTATTCAGAACGTCTAGAACAGGTGTTTGTGAAATACATAAGTAAGTTAGCTGTAGCTAAAGGAAGCTCGGATTTTCACACACTCTGCTTTGACTCAGAATCATCTTCTGCATAGATGGCATCAGATTCCAGAGCCTCATTCCATGTAACAACTGCAGCTGGTTTCGAACCATGTTTTTTATTTTGATCTTATGAAAGAGGCAGTCAAAACCTCATTTTTGGAGAAAGAGAAGTGACCTCTCCAAGGTCACACAACTTTGCAGTAGTAACACTGGGGATCCCCACTTCCCTGTGTCTTCCTTCAAGACCAGGAAAAGCCAAAGCCAAGGCCAGTCAGGACGTGGTGAGGGTGAGGAGCGTGTGGCTCTTCTGTCCCCCACCCCAGTTCTCACATCTCATTTCCCCAAGGACCACACAGAGAAAGAATTTTAATACCACCCAACACCAAGCGATGTTCTGATTCTGGGGTGGCCCGGGTGCCGGTACAGCAGGCCCCCTCTGACAAAGTCCTTCATTTATCTTACACTTATTATGATCCTCCTGGGTGATGGAGGAGCAGGAGAGGGCATGACTCTATTGGGGTGAGATCCTCTTCCAGGCTCTCATGGTCTACTGAGGAGGAGGTGCTGAACAGTGCAGGTCACCACAGCTGTTTGCTAGCCACATGCAGGAAGGAGCCTTGGCCAACTGTAGCTGAATAAAACAATCAATGACTCAAACCCGAGGTGACTAATGCTCATTGCTGCTGATTCTAGAATTGGGGGTTTAACCTTCTAAAACAATAGCACACATCAGCTAAGCATGAAACAACCCCTCATCCCGAGTGTTGGAGTCTATTTAAGGCCAGCAGAGAGGAGTTGACCAAGTCAAAGGGTGACTGCCTCTGGCTTGCACTGCAGCAGTTGGGAGTGACTCTTAGGACTCGTGACCCGTGTGTATGGAGTCTGGTCTTTGCTGCCATTGTACCAGCGAGCTGACCCTGGGCAAGCTGTTCGGAGCTCCTCTTTGCTCATCCCTAGGATGGGGATGATGCACGCTTTTAGATTTTCGTAGGGGTCAGATGAATTCCTAGAGCCCAACAGGAGCTGGCACACACTGAACATCCCCCTCGGTCCGCATCCCACTCTCCTCTCATTCTCACTCCCAACAGTGTCTGTCCTTTATTAAAATATATCTGTCATTGTGACTCTGGCTGCTGAGAAACTGACGTTTGAGCACACAGCTACAGACTTGCTCACAAGAAGTTACATCTGTACTTGTCCCTTGTTAAGGAAAGATAGGGATTCGTGGGCGCAGGAAACAGAGTGAGTCTCCAGAGGGGTCAGGGCATGGGCACAGGGCCTTAGGGACACCTGTAGTATGGTGTAAAAGAGAGGCTGTGGGACCAGATGATCAGCCCTGGAGAGTCTGGGGGGCACTGATTGGTCTGATAGGCATCCGGAGTTCTTAGAAATGGATGTGAACTCCACATGTCACTGAATTGGAACAAATGGGGACAAGGGATGTGAGGCCTGCTCTTGGCAATCAGAAAGCTATCTGATGTACTTCTCCCTTTTTGTGCATTTGAAAGGCAGCACGCTGCCTTCCCAGGAGTCCCTTCAGGGTCACCAAGGTGATCCGGTACAGGGGCAACTTGGTGCAGCCCCAGGGCTTCGGATTAGCTTCTCCTTCCATCCCGAGGGGAGACACAGTCTTCTAAGAGGCCACGTGGCACTCCTCTGGTACTGTGGTCACAAATGCAATCCCTCTAAGCAGTAGGGAGCAGATCGGATCAGGGATCACAGCTCAACTGGCCATGTCTGCGTCTTTTATTTTCCTAAAAGCAACTTGCTGTGGAGTCCAGTTGTGATTTAATGAGTGAGCTGGCTGGGAGGAGGCTGGTCAGGAGTTGCGGAAGAGCTGATGGGGCCACTGAAGGGGGAAGAACCTGTCAGAACATGCCACTTCTGTCCTAATAGCTTTTGGAAGGCATGACGACCCTTCCACACCTTCAGGGAAATGTCGATGGGAGTCTTTCATTACTTGCTAGTTGAAATGATGAAATGGTCTCCATGGTTAGATCCTAATTTGATAAGCCCTACAAGGAATCTATTGCTCTCTTAGTGAAATATTTTTTAAAATGCATATGCTCACATGTATACAGAGCACACTGAATGCACTGGCAAGTTGCATTGATTCTGCTTCTAAAACGTAACCCAGGTCTCCAAATACTGCCTTTCTCTACTGCAGCAAAATAATCAAGCTGTTGCCTTTGCTCCCCTACACTAAGGAGACAGGATGACTTAGCTGTGAACAAGGGCTCTAGAATTACATTTCCTGGGTTTAAATAGTCTCTGCCCTTTGTAAGTCGTTCAATTGTAGGCAAGCTATCAAACCTCTCTGAACTTCAGTTCCCTTGTCCATAAAGTAGTCCTAATGATATACTATACCACAGAGAGAGTTTCTGATAGTGACGACTCCATATATAGTAGACTCTTCAGGTCCTGGCACAGCCTCCTCTCTCTTTTTCTTTCTTCTTTTTTTTTTTTTTTTTTTTTTTTGTGGTGCTGGGGATTGAACCCAGGGCCTCATGCATGCAAGGCAAGCACTCTACCAACTGAGCTATATTTCCAGCCATAGTAGACTCTTTCTTTCTCCCTACAAAAAGCCTGCCCCTTGTCCTGCCTTGCTCTCTATGTATACCTTCCACTCTCCATTAAAAACAGACACAAAAAAATGTTTATCTCCACCCAGCAACCAAACTCCTGGGCCCAGAGCCTTTCAAGAACTGGCACCAGCCAACTGCTCTAAATTTATTGTCCACATTACTGTCTCCCTTTCCTGCAATCCAGCCACACTCTGTCCATGTGATTCCCCAACAAGCAAAGCATGTCTGTACCCCAGGACCTTGACTGCCATTTCCTCTTCCTGGAAAGCTCTTCCCTGAGATCTTTGCATGCTATTCCCTGGGCACCCAGCAGGTCATACCTCAAGTGTTATCTTCATCTCAAAGTGGCCTGCCTTGGCTGCCCCAAATGCAAATGGCCTTGTCAATCCGCAGACTCTCTTCTGCCTCTTCCCTGGCTTCTTGTCTTGCTGGCAGTTATTGGGATCCCTTGTTGTAGCCTGGGCCTCAGGCCTACCCTCCCCACAGCACCTGCCTCCCAGGGCTGCCTTTAGCCTGCAGCAGCTGTTTGCCTGTGCTCAGGAGACACCCCAGGCCCTGCCCATCCCCTGATCTGGATGTTCTAGTCCTTCCTCCCTGTGGCCTTCCATCTCCAGAGCTACCTGTGGGTCAAGCCTGGAGGCTACCTTCTGTGAGGCTCATACACTCACCATCTCCCTCTATAACCTCCCTCCCCCACTATACTTTCAGGTTTTTTACTTTTTATTTTATTTTATTATTATTATTTTTTATTTATGGAACACTTTCTAAGTCACCTTCACCCAAGCTTCATCTCAGAGTTTGCTTTTGGAGAATCCAACCTGGAGAAGAGAACCATTACCTTGTAAATTGCTTATAACAGCTCATTAGAATATAATATCCCCCAGAAAAGCACCTGTCATAGCAAGTATTCATTGACTAAGTATATTTGCATGTGTGTGTGGATAAAATCAATCAAGCTTATATGTTTAAGAAATAAATATACCAAGACTATCAGAGATTTACAATAAAATTTATAAATAGCATGGCTTTCCTTTTTGTACACACTCATATCTTATCCTCTAAAAAAAATTCCAGCTATTTAGTATCAATCTACTCTTCCTGACCTCACTGGGTTTCTGCATGGTATACACCAAGTGATCACAGGGCACATGCTTATAGCTCTAGTGGAAAAAAAAATCACTTTAGCTATAAAGGATATATGGTAAAAACAAGAGCTTGGTTTGAGGTACCTAGCATCAAGTTCTGGAAGTGCATGTCATCTGAAGGAGTCTCTGCCTTCTAAGATACCTGAGGAGATTCTAACAGCCACTAACCACGCCATCTCAGAGTGGGCCATATTTGTTTAGCCTTGAGGGTCTTAGGGAGAGAGCCATGGATTTTGCTTGATATTGTAATTATTGTGTTTTCAGAGGGGCAAAGAAAGTGAATCATGTGAAGCCACAGAAAAATGCACTGGGGACATGATAGTAGAGTTGTAAAAGGCTTGCAACCTGAGCTGGAATTTGAAGTTTGTGGATAGCTATTGATTTCCTGGTGGGTGGAATTAGTTTTTCTTGCACACTGGCTGGGGAGGGAGGCTGCGAGGACGGATTGCTGACTGTCAGGGCAGGGTAATGTCTGCAGAGGCCCTCCTTGGCATCTCCTTGATCTAGCCAGGTGCCTCTGACTCTGAAACACTCCTGAACCCTCGGGAGGGCCAGCAGCCCAGCAGAGCCTAACAGGGCTTAGGCCACACTCGGTCTTGCCAGGGAGAAGCTGGGTTTCCATCAAGCCCACACGCCAAACGGCCTGGGAGGCAGAGCGACCTGATAGCCACGAGCTGTCCCAGTCCTCAAGGGGGTTGAGCTGAGCCAAGTTTGCCTCCCCATCAGTAGGAACTTGGCCAAAGCTAAATGAGTTTCACCTTAAAGTGTGAAAAATGGACCAGAATTGAAGAGTCGATTAACCCATGTTGGTGACAAAGTGAGGGGCTGGCCAGGAGTGGAATGAAATTCCAAGTGGCACCTGCCACCATCTGGCTTATAAATGTGGGTGCCCACATGGGACGTGACTGGACCCCCAATACAAACCCACTGGCCATGTTAATCTCCTTCCCCAGAGTAAGGCAGGGGCTGGGAAAGCCCAGGGCCCTGCACTCCAGAACATTCCACGGTCTGCCTCATTCCAGATTAGAGACAGCAGACATTTTCCTGAAAGGGACATCAGGTGACAGTCTTGTCTCACGTACTTCATGAGTGACATCTTTGATTCCGCTTGCTTGGTCTCTGCTTTGGGGTAGGGTAGGCAGGGTGCCTCTTTGTGGGTACTGCATTATATGCAGAGGCTCCCTTCAAACCCTCTCAGTTCTGCGACGAGTACATGCAAACTGGCATAGGGCTGGTACCGAACCCCTTGAAGGCCTGCAGGGGTGATGGTACCCCAACTCTTGAGAGAATTTTGATTTTGAATGTGGAGTGATTAGCAGCACTTGTTCCTTAGCTTGGGTCTCAGCTTCATTTCTTGGATGATAAACAGGAATCTCACTGTTTTCCTATTCCATAGATAATGACTACTTTGATGGTGTGGATCTGAAGTGTCCCCAAACTCTCACATTGGAAGCATGGTCCCCAATATCAGATGTAGAGCTTTTAAACAATGGTTGAATCATCAAGGTGTGGGTCTGAAAGGACTTCTGGGAGGTGGACCCAGCTAGAGAAAGTAGGTGCACTGGGGTTGTGCTGGAAGCATTTATTTCCACCCCACCCCCATCTCCTGCTGCTTCCTGGCTGCCATGAGCTGAGCAGCTTCCCTCCACCTTGCCCCTCTGCCATGAGGTTTCTGCGGTGGTCAGCTGACCATGGACGGAGACCTCTGAGACAATGAGCCAAAATAAATCTTTTTCTCCTCTAAGTTGTTTTGTCAGATATTTGGTCATAGCTATGAAAAGCTGACTAGTGTGATAAATGGCAAGATAGAAATGTATCCAGGGGGGCTAAGGAAATGCAGAGGAGAACTGGCCAAGTCAGAGTTGGGGTGCCAGGAAAGTTGCCCTAGAGCCTACGATATCCAAGTTAAGACCTAGATGGCAAAAAGGAGTCAGGTGACAAGCATTCGAGGCAAGGAAGGGAATGTGCAGAAATCCAGAAGCAGAGCTGGGTACATCCTGAAATCCCAGCTGCTTGGGAGGCTGAGGCTAGAGCATTACAAGTTTGAGACTAAACTGGGCAATGTAGGGAGACCCTGCAAAATAAAAAAAAAAGGGCAGGAGATGTAGCTCAGTGGCAGAACATCCCTGGTTTCAATCCCCAGTACTGGAAGGGAAAGAACAAAACAGCAAGCGAGAGGAGGAGAGAAGAATGGGTTGGAGAGGGAGGTGGAGGAGTGGTGGGTGGTGATAGGGGAGAGGTAAAGGAGTCTCACAGAGTGCCTCCGGCTGCCAAGAGTTTATACAGCTTGCTCTGAGGACAGTGGAAAGCCACTGAAGAGTTTCCTGATCACAGGGGACTCCTGTGTGTAGAGGTAGGAAGGAGACGTGAGCCCAGGATGTGGGAGAAGGTGGCTGGGAGGTAGGCTGGTCACCTTCATGATGGACTGCATGCCAGTTATGGAGAGAGGATGAAATCAAGATGGTACCCAAGTTTGTGAGGTTCATTGTGTGAACCCCAGAAGAGAGCATAGGAGAAAGAACAAATGCATGAGGAAGATGTTCGGTTCCAGGTGTGGTTCTCGGGAGCGCTTTCCTCGGTCACGGGGCTTGTGACTGTGGTCAAGGATGTTATTTTTGGCTTGAAGTACCTCAAGGTGGTTTTCCAAAGAGGACAAAGGATGTGCCTTGCATTCTCTCCATGGGGCTAATGTTATGGAGGAGCAGGTGAGAAAAGGTGTCACCTTGTTGTGAAGTGTCCCCTACTTCTGAGGTGACTGCAGCAGCACGTCACACTTGATGAGGTCTCTGAATTCTGGGACAGAGCACCAGCTGCCACAGGACAAACTTTCTTGAAGAACAGAGAAAACTGGAGATACTGCATTTTCCTCCCTGCAGTCACTGGGCAAAAAGAGAACTCCTTTTGATTAAAATACAAAGAGTCAGTGGCTCTGCAGATTCCTCCCCTGGCTGGTTTGAATTACAATTTGGACTTGTCACCTGGTGGCAGATCTCCCAGCCTCCATCAAACTTTGGGCACCCCAGGGGGGAACCCTGCTAGGGTGCGCAGGTCTCTGGAACTCATTACCTCTGCCTCTGAAGATTGATTTAAGGCTTTGCAATATTTATCTCGTAAACCATTTATGTTTGTTTGCTTGACAATCAAGCGACAATTTAGAAACTCTGCTTCCTGAAGCTTTACAGACTAATATAATTTCATAGCTCCAATTACAAATGAGAAAAATTATTTCATCTAGAAAACAGAGGAGCCAAACATTTCTGAGAAATCATGGTTAAAGAGAAGACAAAGTACTTTCTGAAAAACGGGCCATATTATTAATGGCTTCCTCGGTGAGAATCTTGCTGATTCTCAGCACAGGAGCCTCCATCTTATGAAGATGCTGGTTTGGCTAATCTGTGAAGCGGCCTTCCAGAGAGATGAACTACCTGTGCTACTGGGGCCTGCTCTGCAGCTCCTTAACCCCAGTGACTTAAAGAAATGCAAACATCTCCACTGCTTTTCTACTTGCAAATATATCCTTCCTCCTCCTATTTGCTCAGAACCTGTACTTTATGGAATCCTAGAATTTGGGATGGGGACTCAATCATATTGATCAACCTTTTGTCTGATATGGTATTTTCCATCGTCTCTGTCCTTAAGCAGCTACCTTATTACTTGGATACTCCTAGGGATGGGGAGCTCACTGTAAGAACTTTCCACTAGAATCTACTAATTTAGCTCAATTGTTAAGTGGAATTTAAAGTTCCATGGCTTCCCTGGGGGTCATTAATGTCTGAAATCTATCATCAGCAGTTTCCTCTTGTATTCAAACTTTGAAATGGGAGCTAACTGAGATTTCCTAAATAGTGTACAAAACTTGGCCTCTGTTATCCCACCGCTGTATTTTATGGCCACTAATAACACATTGCCACTCTAGGTACATAAAAACTCTATGTTTGTCACCTAGACACATCTGCTTCTGACCTCTGTTGCCTTGGTTGCTGTGACAGGTGATTAATCCACGATCATTCCTTTCCACCTGGAACAGTACCCATACATAGCAACCCCTCAATAAAGGTAGTGGAGTGACTGAATCAGGCTGACTGAATGAGCACATGAGTTAGCTAAGTGCATGAATAAGCCAGGTCTGCAGATGCCTTCCAGCATCTCCTTCCTAAAGGCTTGAGTGATCGCATAGTATTCTTACTGGAGAGGAGTTTTAAGTGATTCATTGTCTTGAGAAGCAAAAGGCTCTTTTATTCTTAAGATGTTGTCTTTTTTTTTTTTTTTTACACTTTTTTTGTTTGTTTGTGTGCTGGGGACTGAACCCAGGATCTCCTGGATACTGAGCACACTACATACTTCGAGCTCCTCCCCAGCTCCTTGTGTTGTAAACTCAAGTCAACTGCCCACCCCTGATTGGTTTCTTCCACCGTCCTTCAAGATCTTATCAAATATTTAGCTTCAGCAGAAGACCAATATGTTGTATCAGAGGCAGAAATCTGGGGCAGAGGTCCCCGGACTCTGTTCTCTGTGTCACTACTTGGATTCTTACAAGGACATCACCATTCTCTGTGGCTTTGTCCTTCAGCCATTGTTTGCACTGCAGTGACATGAATCTTCTTCAAGGACATTTTCTGATGGCTCCCTTTTGCCCAGGGGATTATGGAAGTACAAGTCTTTTTGTTGTGTTGTAAACCTCCTTTGTTAGATCTCTTATTTATTTTCTTACAAAATTAACTTTTTAAAAATTTATATATGACAGCTGAATGCGTTACAATTCTTATTACACATATAGAGCACACTTTTTCATATATCCAGTTGTATACACAGTATTTTCACACCAATCCGTGTCTTCATACCTGTACTTTGGATAATAATGATCATCACATTCCACCATCATTAATAACCCCATGTCCCTTCCCTTCCCCCCCAACCCCTCTGCCCTATCTAGAGTCCATCTATACCTCCCATGCTCCCTCTCCCTATCCCACTATGAATCAGACTCCTTATATCAAAGAAAACATTTGGCATTTGGTTATTTGGGATTGGCTAACTTCATTTAGCATTATCTTCTCTAACTCCAGCCATTTACCTTCAAATGCCATGATTTTATTGCTGAGTAATACTCCATTGTGTATATGCCACTTTTTTTTTATCCATTCAACTATTGAAGGGCATCTAGGTTGGTTTCACAGTTTAGCTATTGTGAATTGTGCTGCTATAAACATTGATGTGGCTGTGTCTCTGTAGTATGCTATTTTTAAGTCCTTTGGGTATAGACCAAGGAGAGGGATAGCTGGGTCAAATGGTCAAAATTAACTTAAGAAGACTTTATAACCCTTGTCTAATGTAATAGGAGAATTTACAGTTCTTACCCTCTATTGGGTTTAATTGTGGGAACAACAGTGGAGGCATGATCAGGCAGTTAAGTATCCCAAGTTGGTGAGGTTGTGCAGCTTCTAACAAAGAGCCCACTACTCCAGACATCTGGTTTCCTGCGAAAGGCATCTGAACACAGGGAATGACACAAAGTTTCTAAGTTACTAGTTAATATTCTTTTAAAGATACATTTAAAAGAAATTAAAAGCAAACTTCTGAACGAACATTGTGGAAAGGTTCCCTTGACCTTTTTAAATAAATAGATCTGGACAGAAGCTCAACTTCCTGATGACAAGATAAGGACTAAGTATAGATTAAACTTAAATCCTATGGTAATTGGGATGCAAACATTCTGCAACCTTCCCCTTATCTCACTAAGCAAAGGGTAATGTCTATCCCAGTGTCTTGTACTCTCAAAAGCCCTCAGGCCAATGACCTCTTAAGTGCAAATTTCTTATGTCTGAATTGTTCTTACTTAAATTTACTGGAATAAGTAAACAAATAAGTGCTATTAAACCTGTGGCCTGTAATTTTCATCTATAATTTCAAGCATAACTGAATCAAATTTTTTTTGTTGCCTACAAATTTGTTTCCATAGAACTAACACCTCCCATTGCATTCCGGAACTTTCCTTTTAAATGTTATCTCTCATTATTTCACTTGCAAGAGAATGTCCCACTCCCCCTACATCTGGCTACTATAAATCACCCACTGTTCTAAATCCCTGCTCTTCCTATGACAGTATTAGGGCCAACTCAATAGCCACTTCTTTCGCGCGTTCAACTAAGATGTAACTTGACTCTGTGATTCTGGTCGGAATTTCAGTCCGACTTCCATGGAGCTTACTGTTTGGTGGGCTGGATGGACATTAATTACACTGATTAGAACTTGACTCCAAGCTGAGTTTGGGGCATGAGAGCTGGGACATACAAGGTTCTATTGCAGCCTATAAAGTCTCCCATGACCTTTCTAGCCAGAGCTATTTCTCCTTCTGATGTCCTCAGGGCATGTTGTGAGGCTGCCAGTTGAAATGTCTTGGTTACAAGCAACTGAACCCTACTTTGGTAAATTTAAGTTGATATAAAAGTATTTGGAAGACAGGGAGGCGCACCCAGAATCTGGGAAAGCTGTGGAGTCAGCCATCAGAGCAGAGACCCAGAATAGCTCTGGGAGGAGGAGCAGATGTCCCAGGTGGCCTCCTGCAGGGCGACTAAGAGCACAGGCTTGCCTCAGGATCCTCTACCAGGTCCTAGTGGTGCACCCAAGGGAGTCCTTTTGTTTCCTCATCAGGGAGAAATGGCACCTACCACCTGGGGTCACCTGGAGGACTAACCAAGGTGACTCACACAAGACACTTGAAAGGGTGTCTAGTAGCCCAGGACATTGTAAAGTCTCCAGGAAATTGTATAGAGAGGAAATAGAATTGGGACTGATATTCCAAGGAAATACTAACCTAATTTTAATAGTTAAAATTTTAACAAGGCAAATATTTTTGTGAATAATATAAATATATTTGTAAAAAATATAAATATATTTGTGAATAATAAAGTAACTGTCTGCGGTTAGTATTTTTATAAATGTTCCCTTAAGATTCAGACAGCAGAGGGATGCCATGTATGGGGTCAGGTCTGTCCTGAGGAAGGCAGGGAGTAGGCGGAACAAGACAGAACAAGAGATGGCAACCAGCTCTTTCCACCATTCTCTTATCCTAATTTCTGCCGCTGCTCATTGTTTTTATGGCTAATCACTTTGGTCAGGTTTTAAGTAACTGGCAAGCAGGAACCTGTCTAGAGTTTCTCTTCCCTGAAACTGTAGAAATATGGTGCTTCAAAAGGTCAAAAGTGTTCATCATCTTTTTGTTGGACTGATTTAAAGGAAATCATAGTGTATACGATTCACAGCTCAGCTCCAGCAGCACCTGGGTGTAAATGGCTTGAGACATGTTTGGATTTGTTTTGGTTCTTTAATCCCTTCCATTTCCAAGGGAAATAAAGAGATAAAGCCATTTAGGGCTTCAGAACCTTCCGAAACTTTCTCAAGACAGCAATGTCAAGACAGAGGCCCTTCCCTGCAAAAGTCTTAATTTATAAATGAAAGCAGTGTGCACGAGGCTGCATGAGGAAAGTCATTCACATTTTGTACAGTTTGCAACAGTGAGAAGGCCCATGAATGGGATCTCGGCAGTTAACCTAGTTAAGTAATAAACCTAGTTAAGTAATCCAGTTAGCCCTGATAGGCAATAACATCCAAAGTGCTCCTGGACAGACTGGTGAGTGGAAAGAGTCAAGGTGCTGAGTGCTAATATGCAGCCAAGGCTCCTTTTGTAAAAAGAAAGCAAAACAAAATGACATGATATGTTTCCTAATGGCATGTGTGTATGCAAGGTCATATGAAAGACCTTGAAGGTTCATAGCCCCAGTTGAACATGACAGACTTAAAGGAAAAGTGCAATAAAAACGAGACTAGAGAGTTTATTATATATATGTGTGTGTGTGTGTATATATATATATATATATATATATATATATATATATAAAATATATTTCTGTATATATTATATATATTCCATATGTGTATGTGTATATACACACACACACACACACACACACACACACGGAATGAAATAACTGGTTGCCTCCAGGGAATTGGGGATAGAGGAGGAACTAGAATTGTGACTGATATTCCAAGGAAATCTTAACCTAATTTTAATATAATTTTAATTTTATAAGGAGAATATATTTATGAATAATTTATTTAATGAAAAATATAATTATATATAAATATAATATAGTTTATACATAAGTATAATTTTAAATATAAAAATTTTAATGAAGAACTATACGTAATATGTAATTATATATATGTATAAGTGTGCATGTGTGTCTATATATACACACACATACACACATGAAAGAAAGAAAGGAACCTAACAGTGAGGAAGCCACATGCCTGTGAACGCCCTTCCTTCTAGAATGCCGAGACATCCTGCTTCCTGTCATCACCAAGGAGCTGAAGGAGCTGCTGGAGCAGAAGGACGAGATGCAGCACCAGGTCCAGGAGAAGAAGTACTGCGTGGAGTTGCTCAACAGCATCTTGGAGGTCCTCAGCTGCCAGGACGCGGTGAGTCCTCCTGATGATGCCGTAGTCCTGGGCTCAGACAAGGGTTGAGATGATTAAGTTCTAAAATATTGATGCTGATCAAGAGCAGATGAAGCCTAAAGAGAGAAGCCCAGGCTTGCTCAGGGCCTACTTTAACAGTGACATTACCCTCCTGCTGTGAGCCATTCTTTGGAACAGCAGGAGTTAGGTGTGGAGCACCTTGTCCTCCTGTCCTGGCATGAAGGTGTAGGCTTAGGCAGGCAGTTGACGTCTGCCATGTGCTTGAGCCCTGGTTTGCAGGCTGGTCATAGTTCTTCTGCCTCTACCATCAAGAAAGCACCTGTACTTGCTTCCTGGACGGATTGATTTAGGTTTTGTCTCTCCGGTCACCCCCTGCGGTAGCAAAAATGGTCAGGCTCCTCGGGAATGAGCATTTCGCCCAGGCCCATACTCCAGGGTTGAGCGGGACAGTGGCAGGGAGGTGCCTGAGACAGTGAACCCAGCATGTATTTGGTAGTCTTCATGCACACACAGATCAGGCAGGGGAACCAAGAGGAAGGTTTGTCTCAGAGGGGCAGGTGGAGGGCTTCCCAAGGGCAGAATCTGCAGAAAACAAGAATCGGCTGCGAGGCAGTGACAAGATTCAGGCCTGGAATTCTTAGGAACTGGAAGAGGTGGCTCCTCGGGCAGCTCTATCCTGTGTGATGGTGTCCACAGGGGAGTCTGCCCTTCAATGGGATTGGTTTCAGAAGGCTATGTGGACCCATGCAAACTGTCAGCCTTCTTTAAGTATGTGTGTCAGCATTGCCCCTCCCCAGCTGTCCTCCCTAGAACATCCTCAGAGAGCCTTCGGGATGAACTGCATCTATGATTTCTCTACTGCTTGTATCTCATAGTCAACTGGTATTATCAGCTTCTTCCTGTGTGGCCTCTCTCCTGTCTCTTCCCCCCAATTCTCGCCATTCTAATTAAGACCAATAGAGTAGAGCAAGGGGATCCGGGGAGGGAGTGGCGGAGCAGAAGAGGAAGTGCTGGGGATTGAAATGAAGAAAACTATGTGATCCATATTTATGAATATGCCAAATGAACCCCATTCTTATGTATAACTATGCTGCACTAAAAATTTTTAAAAGGTTCTTCTTTTTACTAGGTGAATGCAGTATCTTGCTACATTCATTCACTCAAAAATATATATGATGTGCCAAGTGCGTGCTAGGCATTGGGGACATAAAAGCAAGGTCTGCTTCTTTAATAAAACTGTGACAGACATGTAAATAATCAACTTTTTGAGCAAGCCACAAGTGGAAAATTCCAGCCCTTGAAACCTTGTTTCTTGCACATAATTACTAAAATACTGAATAAAATTATTTTCAGGCTGTATGTATAGCTATATATGAAACACAAATGAATTTTCTGTTTAGATTTGGGACTCATCCCCAAGATATATCATTATATATATGCAAATATCTCCAAATCCAAATACAATCCAAATCTGAAACACTTCTGATCATAAGCATTTCAGATAAGGGCCATTCAATCTGTAATATAATAACTAGTTCTACATGCATACTAAGGGTACTAGAGCTGCAAAGGACGATCTCTCTCTCTCTCTCTCTCTCTGTTGTGTGTGTGTGTTTTAATGAATTTATTTCAAAGAAACCTTTACAAAGAGGTGAATCTTCAGCTGGTGTTCAGGGTGAATAATTAGGGACCATAGCTGCTACTTCATTTGCCGTTTTCTCAGCATGGTGTAAAATGCCATCCATACATTCTCTCTGTCCACCCTGATCTTAAACACTGAGGCTTGATTTTCCGATTTTGCAGTTCAAAAAAATTGACATAGACTTAATTAATATTTAAAACCAGACAACAAATAAATGTCAGGATCAAAATTCAAGCGGAGGCTGGTCACACTGCAAAGTCTCTGTCACCATGGGCCTCAGGGTTCCCCTTCCCTTTCTCGTCCCCACCCTGTTTCATGGAAGGAGGTAATACCCAAGGGCTGGATACCCAAGACCCTTTGGGTGATGATGTGAGGCAGTTTCTGGAAGCACATCACTTTGCCAACTTGAATAGGCCCCAGGCTATGCCACTGGATCCTTGGTGTCATTTGGAGGGAGAGCTTGGTCTGACTCCTGCCCTGCAGGGATGTGGAGGCTGGCCTATCATCTCTGCAGTAACGTCCTAAGGAGTGTTGCCTCTTTCTGTTGAAAAGACAATTTGCAATGTTCCTTATCCTTCAGTAATGCTTAGATTCCTTTCATTGTAGGGAAAAAAAAAATATATCCAAGATCCTTTAAACTATGCCAGTGTACCCCAGTTTGAGGAACCTGGCGATTATGGGCTAATTGTAAAGGTCCTGAATTGGGTAGGAGAGAGGCCTTAGTCCACAGTTTATTTGCAAAGCAGGATTCTGAGATTTGCCCAACCCAGAGGAGTGGCTCCTTCAAGGTCTGCCCCAATAGGCTATTGTTACACTGGCCACCAGTGGGGAGAGCCTGCTGTCCCATGCAGCCTGGGCACTCAGGGATCCAAGGCTGCACAGCAGTGAGGAGGACTGAGGTTCCTGGGGTCTGTGGCCTCTGGAGTCAGTTGAATGCGGTGTGGTGTCACCCTTCACTGCCTCTGAGTGCTTGGCTTTTATCTTGAGACCAGACTGTGGGGACTAGCCCACCCCTCTTGCCAGTTGAGGAACTGTCTTTGCTGGATGAGTTATTAAGTGCTGCTATCACCACTGAGTTGGGGATAAGGCTGTAGTATTTTGGGTGAGCCTTACATTCCCCTCCAGCTCAAGAAGGTAGAAATATCTCTCCTCCTCTCAAATGCTGCTTCTGTGATGCTTAGGACTCATTCTGTGGTCATGATTACTTTGAGCCAAAATCCTAAGTCAAAAGCATCTAACCTAAATTTCTCTTATTCTGGTTTATTGTGATTCTCGATGCTGACCGTACATTCACATCATCTGGGGAGCCCTTTAAAAGCAGCATGCTCAGGGCCCAGTGCTAGGCATTCTGATTTAATAGCCCTGGGGTCTGTGGGGGCATCGCAGTGAGAAGTTTGCCAGGTGGTACTAACAGGCAGCAAGGATGAAGGACCACACATCCAGTGCAGAAGACCTCACACGGAAGTGCACATCCCAGTGACCTGGGTGCCTGCAGCAGGATTTTAATCTTGGGTCTGGAGGAGGGAGTCTGATCATTTATTTTTCTAATGAGTTCTCAGGTGTCTTTGCTGCTGCTGGCCCAGAGACCACACTTTAAGAGCTGCTGCTCGAAAATGATCTTTTTTCCCCTTCGGTATTTGTTCACTGAAAATGGAAGAACAGTTGGATTTATTCTCAATTCTTTGCTCTTAAATTAAGTCCATACAATCTAACACCTTCCAGTGTGGCTTAAAAAAAAAACAACACAAGATAGCAAAGACTTTCAACTCACTCATTTCCGTAGGGTAGCAGGACCTGGCATGTGCAAAGACCTGAGTTTGAAAATCCAGACCATAGGATGTGCCTCGGATTTGGTTCTTACAGGCACCGACCTGTAAAAAATTGGAAACTTGGAAGGAAGAAAAATATAAAAAGACTCCCAGGGCAAATGACCCTGGGTGTTTCTTTGGTTATTCCCACCCTCTATGCTAATAATAGAATAGCCATTTATTACTGGCTCTTAGTTGGCACTATAAAACAATCCCTTGTCCCGCCCCACAGTAGACTGTCCACCTACTGACCACCGGGGTGGACCACATGTGGAAGTTAGCAATTATGTTGCAGGACGCCAAGCCAACCTCCATTTGGAGGGTGGGCAAGGATGGCTGTCTTCAGTGGTCATTGTTGGGGTAATTACAGCCCAGCTCATAGGGTACTCTTCTTTTGTGTAATCCTGGGTGGCATGTGACTCGGGTGGGGGACTTGATGCCTTAGTCTGGGTGTTGATTTTTTTTTTTTTTTTTAATGATAGTGTTTAATTCCCTAGCCCAGCTTGAGAGAGTCCACTTAGCATATGAAAGAGCCCAGCTCAGGTGGAGGATAAAAGACCTGATACCAACCCCCTGAACTCTTTTCTTCACCCCCACCCCCTACTGAGCAAGTCTAGTTGTCAACTGGGGTTACTTTGAAAGGTCCTTTCACAGGGACTTCATTCTGTGCCTGACTGGCTGCTGAGTAAATCATAAAATTTAATTTCCCATCAGGCCCAGAGGGAGTTAATTTTTTCTCCTTTTAAAGCAGGGTTTTCATTTTTTATGTTTCATTTCTCTAAGAGAGTCGTGATTTTTGTACTCTGCTCAGCAATCTCAAGTGAGTTAAGATGACTCCTAATTCTCAAGAGGAAGTTGATGGTGTTTGTCTCTGAATCATGGAGCTAGGGATACCCAGAATCACCTTTGAAAAGATCCCTTGCAGTTATAGTGACCAAGCAGAGCGAGTGGTGGGGATCCCCCCTCTGTTAGTCATGCAGGTTTGAGGGTTCTGACACCATTATTCATCCCTCTAGTAGGGAATGCATTGCCAGGCAGTCTCTTCTGCTGATTGTTCTCCCCAGTTCCTCCCTTCTATGCAGGTAGGACAGCAGCCTCCTTTTAGGCTTAGCTCAGAGTACTCTCCTTCTGAGATTTTCTCAATTCCATCTCCTCCTCCCACCCCTGGGGGGCAGGGGCAGAATTAAAGACTCTCTCCTTGGTGTTTTCATTCCTGTGTGTGCTACACAGTTCTGTGCATGTCCCCTGCCAGGCTTTGAGCATGGAAGCTCAGACAGCAGACTTCACCCTGGGCTTTGCGGAGTTGACCCCTTTGAGCCTCCCTCTGGCCGCTCTGCCTGTGCTCCCCATCTTCCTCTCTATCTACTTGATTCCTCCAGGGTGCAGCTCACTGCCCACTGCTGAGCTTGAAGTTTCTATCCCGGAATGTGCTGCCTCTGCACCCACCCAGCCCAGTGCCACCTGATTGCATTCTCTCAGGGAGCCTTCTCCAACCCTCTCCCTCTGTGTGCTCCTGGGAGCAGCCAGCTCCTTTGTAGCCCCGAGTGGTCATCCTCTGTCATTTTGGTGCTACCCCTTGTCCGTCCCACATAGCACCTGGCTCACAAAGCCATCTGTTAAAGGAAGGAATAAATGAATGAAATCCCCCCCTGCCCCCCCCCAAAAAAAAAAAGAACAGCAGGGCTTCTGCTCTGGGTGCCAGGAGGGAGTGCTTCCTCTTTTTGGCACTCTTTGGAGGTCAAGAGGTGAGGGTTGAATTAGTCCCCCTCTTTAGTTCCTGACACATCTTCCTGAAAGCAGGCCTTTGCTTGCTTTTTGTGTATATTTTGCCCAAAATCAAAATTTTATTAAGTTGATTTTGGTAATCTAATTGGCTTTTGTTAGTGATTAATGAATAGAGGAGCATCTGTTCAAAAAATCTGGGGAGCTCAGAGCAGTTGGCGTGTAAGGTAGCTTGAGTAGGAACCAGCAAACAGAATGAGGCATGAAAGTGGATTGGTTGAGAGCCCATCTCATCAGGCCACCATTCCTGTGAGGGTTAAATCAGAGGAAGTTGGTTGGTTTTTTTTTAATAATGCTGCGCCAGGTTAACTGAGCTCTTTCTAATGGGTTTCCATGAATCTTCAGTTTTTAGGAAAAACTGGTCTGCTGGGGGATTTTCTGATAATAGGACATTTAGCACTGGTAATTCCAATTTGGTTTGGGCCCAGTACAGGAGCTCAGTCAAAATAAAAAAGCCTTCTATACTTTTATTTAACAATTTCTTACCCTTTACCCCCATGTTCCTCTCCCATGGCTACCCCTGTGGGTGGTTTGTCTAATGTGAAGGTGCATGTGTGGTTCTGGGCGCCTGTATATGCTCCCAAGCTTTCTCTCTCTCTCTCTCTCTCTCTCTCTCTCTCTCTCTCTCTCTCTCTCTCTCTCTCTCTCTCTCACATACACACACACACACACACACACTCCTCCTTCAAAGAGGGGCAGACTTGACAGTAAAAGGCATCAGCATCTAGGGCTTTGTTATGGTCCCAGTGGGTGGTGGTGGCTCTATTTCAGCAGGAGTCTGAGGACTTCAGGTATCTTGCTCCCTGCCCTATCCTATGGGAAGAAGCCACCTGCAGTGCCTTCTGAAGTCCACCTCCCAGGGCCACCCTGAGTTGTAGGTCTCTAAGGATCTGGGGGCAGCTTGCCCAACAAAGGGTGGAGGGGCATTTGCTGCTGATCCCTTTCATTACCATTGAATCCCAGGAATCAATACCACCCTGCAAAGCAACAGGGATTTCTTCTAACCTGTCTACTCCCTTATATTTCAAATAAAGGCAGGAGACAAGCCTTGCCGACATTCTTTTTTTCTGTGGTGCATTCCAAAGAGCAGCTAATGCTGTCCCAGACTTCAAGCTGAGCTAGTTGAGAATCCCCTACTTCTACTGTGTCCTTTTGCTTTTACCCCCTCTCTCTTCCTGTGGCTTCCCTGGTGTTAGATGGGCCCTTCCCAGGGATGGTGGCATCACAGTAGCTTGTTCTTGGCCACCATGTGGGGAGATAGGTTTTATTTTCCCCATTTTACCAATGAGGAGGCTGAGCCTCAGAGAGGCTGGGTGGCAAGGCACTGAAGTTCAGGAATCCCTGCAAGAGGAATTCCTGGGGGAGGAAGTCTGGCCACCGGCTTCTCACACATGCTGGGTTTTCTACTTCACCTTCCACTCTACAGTCTCATCAGCACATTTCCCTGGTACAAGTTTCGCAACCAGAACCAATTCATGGATCATCATCCACATGTTTAGAGAGCGCCTATCATGTGGGCTGGAGCTGTGGAATCCTGGGAAGTCACCTATGCTCTATGTAGAGTGGGGTGCTGGTTCTCCAGGGCATCGGGGTGTGGCACTGTAAGGATGTCAGCCAGTGGCTGGCTGTCGTCCAACTCTAAACCTGTGGTTGTCTTCTTCCCTCTTGTTTCCCTTCCCTCCTGTGCTGCTTGTAAACATGCCTGTAATTCTTCCAAAATTGGCAAAGGGTCAGTGGCTTCCCGGGAGCGTAGTAGATGGGTACTGAGCCTAGCAAGGGCTCTGCAGCCCCATTTGCACTGAAGGTGACCTTCAGCCAGCCCTGGCAGCAGTCAGATGCTTTGGGGCCTTGGGCTCCGTGGCAGGTCTGCCAAAAGGCAACAGAGCCTGTGGCCAGTTGGAGTACAGCCCTCCCCAGCAGGGTTTCTGGCCCCGTGGTGGGGGTCCTGGAGAGACTGGAGAAAGGCATCATTCTACCTTTTCAGGGGACATGTTCCAGAACTCAGGCTCATGAGAATCATGTGTTAAATGTTTAAGAGTTTTGTGAACTTAAATTTAATTAAAATTTAAAAATTTATTTAAATCAATAATTAAGCAAACCATCTTGAAATCAAGGTAATAGACACTCAGAAACTTTCTAATTATCTTACTGCATTTTATGCTCATCCACATGAGTGGGGTTACTTGCACCTGTTGTGTCTGAATGGCAGAAATTCTACTGAGTGCTGGAATCAATCACGAGGGTATTTAGAGCTCAAGAATGGGGAAACATTATATATTAAAGCTTTTGTTGTTTTTTCTTCCTGGGGAACCAATTGATAACGGTATCCCTGCACACCACTGCCAGGACTCTAAGGCATTGCCCAGAAGAAGAAAAATCCAGAAGCCCAGAGGAGCTGCCTGGGCACTTCTCTTCTCCCCAGTGACTGAATGTGCTGTGGTCCATGGGGTCTCCTGGAACAGGTCAAAAAGCTGCACAGATGTGTCAATTTTAAGTCAAACTAAATACCACCTGGGTTGGGCCGGGCCGGGGAGTTGACTCATTGCTCATGGCCGTTCTCACTGATTGGTTAGAAATGGCTTCTTCAACCCTGATCCCTGCAGCAGGCGAAGGGTCCATGGATGTGCGGGGCCTGATCCAGCTGTCTGGTTCCACAGATGTGGGAAAGGCTGGCTTGCCACGGAGCTTAAAGGGGACTTAAAGATTGACTTTGGTTAGGTAAACACCAGGGTATGTTTTGTTGCCAGGAAGAACCATCAATGGATATTTAACCAATGGAAAAGTACAATAAGAAAGAGGATGTTAGCATAGTCCCAGAGTACCTTGCCAGGTGCCCACTTCTCAATGGCACAGGAAAGATGGTGACTTGCCGTGGAGATGCCTGACAGGCATGGTTAGTAAAAAACAAAACAAACTCTGACTCAGTTCCCCCCACTCTGCTCTCACAACACAGATCGCTTCTGATGCCAGGTAAACAGTCCATCCTGCAGGGGACAGCGGCTGGGTATCCTTTCATTCAGGGCATTTCTGACACTCTCTACCTGGAGACAGAATCAGATCCCACAGGGCAAGGGCTCAGTCTCACTTGTCCCCACTTTGGATGCCAGTTGCAAGCCCCAGGTGGCTTCACCTGTGCTTCTGACTAGCTGGTATACAATCAGGATTCTTGCAACCCCTGCTCTGGAATCACCTGCTTACTGGTGTGTTGTTAAAGATCTCCAGAGCTACAGATGAGCGATCCACAGGGCGAGGTAGGGTAGGAGAGGTATGGTGCTTCCATGCCCTACCTGGGCATGCTACCCTCTGGGAACCTCCACCTGGAAGATCCCTGGACCCTCCTGTTTTTAGGGGATTTTATGGAGACTTCATTGCATGGGCGTAATTGCTCATAGCCTAGGTGGGGAACCCAGCAAGGCCTGTACTTCTCTGAGTGCAGAAGGCAGGACCCCTTCTGAAGCGAGGGTCTGAGATCTACTATCAGACAAGGCAGGTCAGGGAATTTCCTTATGACCAGCTCCAAGGTAGGGGTAGTTTAGAGTCTCCATGACCACCTTGGAGAAGAGATTCTAGTTTCTATGGCCTGCCTTGGCCAGAAACTGTAGATAAAACCCCCAAAACCAATATACCATGATATGCCTGACATCACCCAAGTGAAGAAAAGATCAGCAGAAGGGAAATATATCGGCATCACGTGCCTGCCACGTCTGCTCTGAGGAGAATAGACTGCTGCTGTGACAAGGACTTTTGCCCCAAATCCCCCCGCGCCAATCTTATAAGATAGTAAACCATCCCCGGTTATGGATTATTACAAAATAACAGACCAGTATTTCCAAAATTTGAGGTCATAAAGGGTGAAAGACTGAAGTGCTACACAGATGGAGAGGACCTGGGAAACAGTGTGGGGTCCTGAATTGGCTCATGGACCAGAAAATGGGTACTGGATGCATAGCCGGCCAAATGAGTGAAATCTGCGGTTGAGTTAGTGGTTTTGTACCTGTGTGAATTCTCTGATTTTATCATTGTGCCATGTTTGTATTAGAGGACAGGGAACGTAGGAGCACTCAACTATTTCCACAACTTTTCTGAAAGTCTAATAGTATTTCCAAACGAAAACTTTTTTGAAGGCTTATTTTAAAAGCATTTAAAAATGATGATTACTCACAAAGAGTGAATTCGGACAGTGACTAGTACATCTGTCCCAGTGTGTGGAGAAAGGGTTTTCTCTGGTTTATCAATTACAATCTACAGATTGATGAGAAGCCTTCCCAGAGGATTCTGCTTGCAAAAACTGCCCCAGCCACTAGGAGGCTGGTGGAGCTTCCTACCAAGTGAACAGTCAGGTGGTTGGTGGACTAGGCCTACATCACTGTGCTCTTACGCAGGATGAAGCTGGGGACTGGCCATGGAAAGAGCATATGGCCCTGTCCTGGTCCCTTCTCAAAGACCTGGCAGGCTGCAGCATTTCACATGGGCCATTTGATGATGCTATCCATACAGCAATTCCTAGGCCAGCGTGTGGCACTTACAAGTCACCTTTGCTTTGGTGGCCTTGGAGAGTGGGTAAGTCTTTGACTTTGCTTACCATATAGTCTTTGGGTCATTTATTCTCAGGAGATCCACTTGGAAAATTAGAAGGCAGCTTCTGTGACAGTTGGCCAGAGTTTCCCTACAATAAAGTGAATAATCCACCACATTTTGTTCCATCTCACCATCTTGAAACACTTTTTGAAGTGCTATTCAATGTTCCTTCATCTGTTACAACTGAAGTTTAAAGGATTTGCCTCCTGCCATCCTAATGGTGTCCTCTCCACACCCTCTTGTTTACCCAGCATGGATAGGACAGGGTTGATACAACACGGCACTTGCCTGGGGATGAGGGCAAACTGTAAGCAGACCTCAAAAATTCAGTGATTAAAAAAAAAAAGGAATGTAACATTGTAAAAATAATCAATATTTTGATATTTTCCTCCTTGTGAAATTTTTGCATTGATTTTTATTAAAAAAATAATAACATTCTGTTACATTTTATGTGTCTTGATTACAGAATTCGCAGGGGGGAACCCCTTCAATTTTGCATCCCAAGCTGGTGCCTCACCCACTCCCAGTGCTGGCTCTGCAGAGTACCTGTCATTAACCCCCACCACCTGCAATAACCAAGCTGGACTGTGACCCAGGAATGAGTGTGGCACCTTGCATCTCCCCATGGTGGGAAAGCCTTCTGTCTGCAGAGAAACCTTGCACAAAAGCAATAGTTGAACGGCCATGAACCTTCACTGAGCAGCTACTTGCTTCTTTGCATAATGTTTGCACTAAATCTCCTTCACAGTCAGGAGGCACGAGTTAAAAGCCCGCTCAGCAGCAGAAAAATATAGCTATGTTTGGTTCAGGTTACAGTTACTGAGGGAACTATAACTTTGATTTGCTCAACTGGTGTAGATGTAAATCCTTAAGTGCAACGTGTTAAACGAGGAAGGAGGTGCTCTGTTTGTGAGGGTGTTTTTGAGCTGTCTGTAGGACTGCAGCTGCCATATGCAATCTGGGGGTATCACGGAAGCTTCCAGCAGAGACCAAGAGTTCTAGAATGGATGTTTTCTCAGGAGTTATTGGATTGCTTCTGTCTTAGAGATAAATACCATTGATTTAGCAACCCAGATTGGAAAATCAAAAGTTTAATTTCAGCATAGCTTCTCTGAGCAACCTGGTGTGCTAAGTTCGTGTTTGACTCTCTATTACCATTTCTTCTACCTGGAATTCCAGCTCAGCACAGATTTTCTCTTCAATCATATTTCTCACTGTTCTCAGATGGCATGCTGCATCCTGGGGAGGCGAGGCCCCCCCACTCTCATACCACTCTGGGCCCGCATGTTTCTTCCTCTTTCTTTGTGGTTGCCCTGTATGGTGTGTTCTTTAGAAGGCATTCCTTTTACTCCCTCCTGCAAGTCCTAAAGGCCTCCAACTGGTGGTTTGCAATCTGAATCTGGCCCACTGATATATTTTGTTTTGCTCATAGAAATATTTGACAAAAGCCACAGTCCCACTATTTCCTCGTGTTTTCTAGGAGGTAGGATTTGCCCTTTCACATTATCTGTCTGGCCTGGGTAAACACTGAAATCATGACCCCTGAGAGCCAGAGCTTTCTGAACAGGCCCATCCCTACTTGCCTTTCATTAGACAATCACCCCAGGTTCTTCTAGCTCCGCCTTATCCTTCTTCTCTGCTACGTTCTGACAACTTTGAGCTTCATCATTGAATTTAGCACTTAATTATGTGCAGTTTTACATTTTCTCCTTGTCATGTTTCTTAGACTTTTCTGGTGCATGCTGAGATAAGACCAGCCTGGTTGTGTTTATTTCCCTTTTCATCTAAGGCAGTGTCTTTCTATCCAACAGCTCACTCAATGCTAACTAAGCACCTTGTACTTGCCAGGCAGCATTCTAGACAATGGAAATGCAAAGGTAATTAAGAGGAGCCAATCTCTTATTCAGAGTCACCAGGGAGACCTTACTTGCTAGCGCCCTCCCACTCTAGTCCATGCCCTCAGGGGCCTAGTCATTATTTCCAGGCTCACCTTATCTCGTGCTTCTGGCATGATTGACACTCAGACCACTGCCGTGGTGAAGTTTGCTCTGAATAGTTGAACACAGCTGTCTTTTGAAGCCTGGGACAATTTCTCTTGTCTCTGACCCACCTGCCTCATTCAGCAGATATGTGGTCCACCTCTGTCTCTTGGAAATTTGGCCCAGGCTTTCATGTATTAAAAGCACTCTTCCATGGCTGTCCTCAGTCTGCTCTGCAGATTCCCACAGGGCTTACCTGATCTTGGGTTTCTCATATATTCCTGCCTACCTGGGTGCAGGGCTGAATTCCAAGCAGACACTCAATAATTAATCTCTGTGGTTTGATTGATCCTCCCATCTTCAATTAGTCTGCTTTCTAGAAAGACCTGCTGACGCTAATTTTATTTTTTATACTCAGCAGAACGTAATGAGAAAGGTAAATCTGCCACCCTGGCATTAAGATGCTATATAAAAAGCAAGTACCGACTGGAGAGCTGCGAGGCTCCCAAAGCTGAAAGCTGTTGAGACGTCAGGTTAGACTTCAGCATGCACTTTCCCAGGGAAGTAATCTTCCAGGGGTGGTCGTGTTCTCAGGCCAGCCAATGTGAGCATGCCTCACCTAGAGTGTGACTAAACTTTGGAGCTGAGATTAGAGGCCCTGTTTTCTCATGGTCCCTGTGTAGTTTACAGCACTGTATGCACTTCGCTGTAGGTAGCACTGGACACACTTGGCTTGCCTTTGCAGTGTCTGTTTTCTCTGTAGACAATAAGCCCTAGGAGCTCAAGGACTGCGTCTGCCCTATGCACTGCCCTATACTAACAGAGCGCCTGGTTGGTTTGCATGGAGTTCAATTCTAGTAGGAAGATTATGGACTTCGGGGACATGTAGGCATGTGTCTGGGTCCCAGTGTTACCATAAACCAGCTGTGTGATCTTGGAGAAACTGAGTGACCTCTCTAAGCCTCAGTTTATGCCTCCGTGGTCTTTTGTTAATCATAACTCTGAAGTCACTAAGCATGATACTGAATATGTTTCTTTTTTCCTTCCCTCTTGCCCTCAGAATGTATTTGATTGATTGGTTGATTGATAAGGTCTGCTGTCTTGCTTGGTGATGGGGAAGATGGTTGTTGGTATCAGGGCCTTGTAGCAGCTTTTGGGAACAGGTGGGTTTTATTTCCAGGTCTAGTTCCGACAGTCTCTGTGTGCTGGGCAGGCCATTCAAACACGTCTATCAAAGAGTGAGGAGGGACCACAGTTATTTAGAGTTCTTCCATACTGTGGACAAGGAAGGGGAACCACTCAGTGTTTGTCAGTGAACCCAGAAGGGGGAGTTCTGTTTATCTTAACTCTCATGCAAGCTTTGTATTTGAACTCATGTTTTAAAAATATTATTGTAACATTATCCTTGAGTCAGTTGTTAGTGAATGCTCACTGTAAGCCAAACACTGTGCCCATTTGTGATGTACAGAGGTCAACTGATTTTTACCATGATCCTGAGAGTAGATGTTAGCATCCCCATGTTGCTGATGAGCAAACCCAGGCTTTGGGAGTTCAGCAGTCTCTGGCCACAGAGCAAGCTAGTGGCAGGGTCGGAGTTTAATCTGCCTAAATCTAAACCTTTCCCTGACTTCACATAAAAGGGTAAGTGGAAAGGAGCTGTCTCTAGGCCATCAAGTGTGTTAGTAAAAGTGCTTCTGGCACGTTAACTGGAGGAAGCCGAGCACAGCGTCTGCACCCCGCCAAGAGATTCTGTGTGTGAAAGGACTTGAGCATGTCGTGGAGGGATGAGAAGTTAGATGTGCTGTAAATGCTGAGCTTATGGCTATATTATTTCATTTGTGTTTCTGGTAATGCTTGTACAATGAATAATGGATGTTTTTAAAGAATGCTCTGCATAATTTAGAGGTGTAATCAAATGGATAAAGAGACAGTTGATTTTGTTTGATGCTATAATTTATCCTATGCATTTTTGTGAGGGTTCAGAAATGTACCAATGCCAAGCAAGGCTGCTATTGTTTATAGCCTTCTCTGGTTTGATGAACATCACTGTGATTGTGAGTAGGTAACATTGGAGTCAGGGGGAGGCACTAGATGGCCCAGGAGCCAAGTCGGAAGCCAGTCTCAGTGGAAGCCGAGTGTTCCCTAGGAAGAGTCAGGCTTGGGCAGCAGAAGGGTACATCATATCTAAGCACAGAATGGCATAATTCAAAGAAGGTTGGAGAAGAATAGTGATTATATTCCCAGAACTCCAAAGTCAAGTTACTGATCTGCTTCAAATCTCTCCCGGAGGACAAGTTGTAGTGCCACAGCCTCATGGCTACAAGGTAAAGATGACAGAGGAAGGTGGTGTACATGAGAAGAAAGCAGAGCAGTCATGGCGACTTTTGGTGTTTGAGACTAGATAACTTGGCATAGTTCTTATTTTGCATCAAACTCTGATTTGTTAAGATATGAAGTAGATTGAAGCGAGGTCATGTGCTTCATCCATTAGTCCAGCTACCCACCCGTCATTGGTGCCTGCACTTCAGGTCTTCAGTATTCATATACATACTTAAAGTTTTTTCAGTGCCAAGCATGATGCTACAGCTTGAAGCTTGAAGATGGAAAGATGTGGTCCTCTCTTTACAAGAAATGTGAACGAGGTTTTGTAGGGAATCAAAGAGAAAAGCCACAACTCTGCAGGGGTGAGGTGGGATCCAGAGTGGGGGAATCAGGAAAGGCTGCCTGAAGCGGGTTGTGGAGTCATGGGTTTTAACTGGTGGGTAGGAGATTGTCATGCAACCAGTGGGGAGGATCATTCAGGCACAGGCAAAGCGTACTCTCATCATCTCATTTCTGGTCGTTCTTTGGGGAGGACAAGCTGCCCAAGACTGTTTGGGCTAGAATCAGGGAGAAGCAAAATCTCCCCAGACCCAGAGGACAAAACTCCCCCAGGGAGCTGCCCTCAGTGCAAGGGGACATTGTAATGAGTCCTTAATGTGGAAGGTACTGTAAAAGGCCTCAACTCCCACTGCCAAGAGCTCCTGGGTGTACATTTCTCCCTGCAGCTTCTGACAGCTTTCGTAAGACCCCTTACCAGCTTCCCCTGGATTGGATTGTCCATGCCCTTCCATGGCTTTCGAAGCACACTAGATGACTCTGCTGTGGCCCTTTCCTCCTTGTGTGGTTCTTCCCTAAGCATGCATTGCTAACTCATGGTGGCTTCTTATGATTCCCGAGTGCCCAGGACAGAGCATGGAACACAGTGAGTCCACTCTGGCTGCAGAGCAGAATTTATTTGGAGAATGTTCAAAAAAATAGCAATCCCTAGGCATCACACTCAGAGATTTAGAATTGGTCTGCAGTGGACCCTGGGCATGATGGAATTTATATACTTAGAAAATCCCCAGTTCACTCTAAAAATGCAACCATGCAGATGGTTGAAGTAAGTGCTCAGAGAATATTTCTTGAGGTATTGAATTATACTAAATAGTTTCTGGGCCACCTCATTGTTGGGAGGGAGGGGCTTGGGGAGGAACAGAAGCCTGCAGTATAGGCAGCCCCCAAGGATCCAAATTCCCCCTGGATCTCAGAACTGGGAGTGGATGGCAACTTTCAGATGCTACAGCCTCATCTCAAAGAAACCCTTAATGTGCGCCCAGAACGAACGCATGGATTTGGTTCAAGATGAACTGATTGCACCAACCAGTTAGGCTGGGCTGTGCTGGCAAAGAATCAAAGTGGCCAAACATGGTAGGAACGGCTGCCCAGCTCACCAACTAGCTGGGGAAGGATGAGAACTGTGGATTAAAAGTGGGTGGGTGCATGAATATATTATGGAGACTGGGAAATGGGGTGGCTATCTTCTTTTCATCTGGGAATGCCCCAGGAACCATAGATCAAATGGGAAATTCAAAATAAATGAAGAAAAATAAACTACATTTACCACTCCCACATTTAGTGAAGATGTATAGGTTGGTCAGAGAAAGAGGAGGGAGTGGGAGCTCACAGCCTAAAGTTTCCAGAAAGAATTGGCTGAGGATGGTGGTATTAAAAATATGATAGAACTTTTAAAATATGTTGAAATCACAGGTTACAATTAGAAAATAGTGAAAAAAATCATATATGGTATTTGAGCATTAAAATGGAAACATACATCAGATATTGATGGCACACACCTGTGATCCCAGTGATTCAGGAGGCCGAGGCAGGAGGATGGCAGGTTCAAGGTGATCCTGGAAACTTAGTGAGACTCTCTCTCAAAATAAAAAAAAATAAGGGCTGGGGTTGTAGCTCAGTGGTAGAGCACCTCTGGGTTCAATGACACCCTTCAAAGAAAGAAATACAAATAGAGAGAGAGAGAGAGAGAGAGAGAGAGAGAGAGAGAGAGAGAGAGAGAGAGGGAGGGAGGGGTTGGGAGGGAGAACATCTCATAATGGAAAGAGCGTTCAGCAAATTTTCAGGACCATGGATAGGGACACAGCTCCTCTGTGGCTTGTTCTTAATAGAGACTGCTTTCTGGGGAGGGCTTTGATTCTATCCAGTCCAAAGTGAAAGAGCAGCATGTGTGGGTGGCTGCATGCCTGGATCAGAGGATACACATCTATTCTTCAGACTTGGAGGCTTTTTCTGGCCAAATCTCTTGAACTTGAGATTGACATACCTCTTCCATCCCTTCCTGTCAAAGGAAAAGAAGTCCAAAGGTGAGATTCTAAAACCCCTTATTGCTGGTGACTTTTCTAAAGTTTCTGGCATAATCAGCCCCTAGGTGGATTAGTTAATGGGAACAGCTGAATCCCGGCTGAGGTACAGACACTGGGACGTTTCATGTCCCCAAGCTTGGTTTTATGTCAGCCCAAATTGGAAAGAATTTGCAGGAAGAGTCCATGTTAAAGCATGGGGACAGTGGAGTTTTGATTTGGGGAGATCCTGCTGAGGAAACCTTATCAGTTGTTGAGTGAGCCATCTGATGTCCCTGTCCCCTGGAGGGTGGAGGGATGATTAGGGCTACATCACTGTAGGAAGGAGAGTAGGAGATCCTATACATTTTTGGCTACTCTTTTTCCATAAGAACCCCTCGTTCTGTTGTGAGGTCAAGCTGTGTTCCAGTGCAGTTGAGGAAATCCATGCCAAGAAGCTTCCAGAGTCTCCATCCTGTTTTCTCACCTAAGAACACCTCCCAGGTTACTCTTCACCTCCTATTAGCTTTCGCAGCTAACTAACGTCTAGAGTCGACATTTACTTGATAAGATCATGGTGATGCTTTATTCTGTGTCGGCTTTTTGTGCTGGGTGTTGAAGCCACAATAGTGAGACAGAGCTAATCCCTGTCTTCTGGGAGCTCACTGGTGTTGCTCAGGAGTGTGAGGGGGACAGGTGGGACAGTGTGCATTATAATCTCCTGCCTTCGAGGAGCTTGTAGTCTAATCCTGGATCTCACTCAAGACTCCGTTTTAATGGGAGAGAGTTAGGCTAAGTTAAAGAATGAGGTCCTGTCAATGGAAATGCAAGTAATGGTAATGAGCTACAGGTATGTGTGGGGTGGGAAAAATCATGCTGGTCCCCGCAGATACCTACCCTGCCTATGACTGAAGTCATCCTGGGATTATAGATGAAGTCTGATGACAAAACAGACACAAAGCAAAAGGAAATACAGGAAGAAGAAACCCTGGGTTGTCAGTGGCAGGAGAGAGAGATAGAGAAGGGAGCTCAGGAGGAAATCAGGGTCCAGAGGGCCTGGAAGCCATATCTTAGATGGCTTCCTAGATCAATAGTACCCAGGGTCTACACCACCAGGTAGTCCTTTTCTTACCCTCTGTCCATGAGTGCAAGTTCTTCTTTTCATTTTTTGGTACCAGGGATTGAACTCAAGGGCACTCAACCACTGAGCCACATCCCCAGCCCTGTTTTGTGTTTTATTTAGAGACAGGGTCTCACTGAGTTGTTCTCTGCCTTGCTTTTGTTGAGGCTGGATTTGAATTTGAGATCCTTCTGCCTCAACCTCCCCAGTCACTGGGATGACAGGCATGCACCACTGCACCCGGCAAATGCATGTTTTAAAATATGCTGACTCCCAAACAAGCAGCGGGTGTTAAACATTAAGAAATCTGCTCACTCATTAACAAAGATTAATTCTATGTAAGCACCAGAATTTTCTGAAAGTTTTCAGAATTTCCTGACCAGTGGAGTTAAACACGTTGCCTACCTAAAATTTACTTTGTTCTCATGCAAAGAAGGACTCTTGGCATTTTAACTGGTCCCTGCAGTAATACTAACAAGAAGTTTCTGTCAAGTTTTTTTTTTTTTTTTTTTTTTTTTTTTTTTTAATGCTACAAATAGCTCACAGACTCCCATTTCTGCAGTAAAAACCTTAAGGAGTCTGGTGCTGCAGGGCCAGTTGTTCATTTGGTGCCCTTTGCACCTGATGGTTTAACAGGTACATTTTAGTACAGTTTGGATACCGAACCAAGACAGCCTATGGGTATTTTAGCTTTGTATGATTAGCTGATGCTAAAATAGGAAAAAATGCAGAACTGAAATTAACAGCTGCTTAAGTATTTGCAAAATGAACAGTGTATCAGCTAGTCAGCTACAGCCACCTCCTAGTTAGTTGGATTACATTTATTGGTGAGGAACTTTTCTTTTCCACATCGTTGACATATGATGTGAGATGGGCCTTCAAAAGCAGGACTGTCTAGAGCCTGCCTCTTTGTCCAAAGAGCTCTAAGAAACAGGGGTGAGCGGGACAGTTTAAGATTCTAAAGTGGATGAACCCATTTTTCCTGAGAAGGAGCCTGGAGTTGCAGGGCCCTGGGCAAACATACCCACCACCTTCTATTCCAGGGTGTGACTAAACCATCATTTTATGATAGGACTCCTGATTCATGGACTCTTACCTCCCTTCTTATATTTGAATATTTTAATAGTTCTATTGCCTTTGTCATGTACAATATCTAGCAATAATAAATTATTGCTATAAAAAGTTAGTATCCAATGCAAGAACCTTACCACCAAGATGATATGGATTCCCATCCAGCTCTGTCACCTACAGTGCTATCTATGACTCTGTACAAGCCATGTCACCTCTGAATTTCCTCATTTGCAATGTGGGAAGCCCCAATGCTTCACATCTGCAAAACTGAAGAATTCAATGAGATGGTTCATGCACTCAGAGTGCCTGGAATGTATTATGTGCTCAGTAAATATCCAAGGATGACAATCATCAGGATGGATCTTATTGCACATAAGATGACAAAACAGACACAAAGCAAAAGGAAATACAGGAAGAAGAAACCCTGGGTTGTCAGTGGCAGGAGAGAGAGATGGAGAAGGGAGCTCAGGAGGAAATCAGGGTCCAGAGAGCCTTAAAATAGGGTCATGCTTATCCCCAGGGTTTTCATCAGATACATCGTGATAAAAAATATAAAATTCATGACATGTTGCCTCGCACATGGTAAAGCAAATTTGCTTAATTTAGCAAATGTTGGTTGTGTTCTTTATCTGTATCTTGTTATGCAATTCCCATAAATGGTTTGTTTCAAAGGAAAAAAATGCAAGTGAAGCATCTCCCAGGTACACCTTCCTGAGTAGCCCCCACCACTCTTCATCTATCAGCATTAAGATGTTGGGCTTACAGACTTTGGGAGCTGTAATTCTTTTTACTTTAGGCTGCAGGTTGGAGTTCCCAGTGTATTTTAATGAAAGTCCTCACAAAGCAACATACAGATCTGAATAAAAACAATGTTTTGCTCTAAGCATATGAGATTTGTGTTATTGTTGAACGTGAGAGGTTTTGTTATGTTTCTTTTTTTTTATGATTGATTTAAGAACATTTTTTTCATCTGCCAGGAAATGGAAGTTAAAAGCATTTGGTAAATGGAATAAAAATTACATAGTTGTGCCTTTTAAAAAATGTTAACTCATTTACTTTGTAGTTCTCTTCTGTCAGTTTAATAACACTGACAACAGCCATCCAGCTTGTGAGCACCAGGTTATGTGTACAGTCCCAGCATGGAGCGGGGCCTCAGGACAGTGAGAGAGTGGATAGCCAAGTCCCCAGAATTCAACCCCCCTTCCAGGCATAAGGCTATAGGCCCTGGAACATATCCATAAAGTCTCTGGTGAACAAGGTTCTTTCTTGTTGCAGACAGACTTTCATTACTTTCTAATCAGAAAATAGTTCTATTACCTTTATCATGCACAATAATTGTGAAAATTTCCAACAAACCATAGTAAGTAAAATTATTGCTCTAACACCAATCTCTCCCTCTCCTTTCCCACCCCCTGGGCTCAGTGATATCATTGTTAGTGGCTGGACAGACATTTCCTCAGACTTTTTGTATATAGAAAAATATCTACCAAAATAAATGGGATTATATTATAAACAGTGCACTGAGGTCTCTTACTGATTACATTAGGATCCTTTCCAAGTCAAGTTCTGTCTCCCTTCCTCTACTCCATTTTATGGATTGACCATTAGGTGTATGATGGGATTCCTGATTTGAGGACATTTATCTTGCTTGCTACATATAGACATTACAAATAGTACAATACTGCTACAAATAGCTCTGAACAGAAATGTGTGTCTTATGATGTTCTTTGGGCAGATTTTTAGAATTATCTGCTATTTGTAAAGTACTACCACATCCTAGACCTAGAAGTAGTGGCATGGCAAGCCTGGGCTGCAGCCAGGAAGCCTGGACTGGGACTTGCATTGGCACTTATATGATGTATGACCAGAGCCAGAGCCAGTTTCCTCACTCGTAATTTGGAATAATGGACATATTTCCCTATTTTCAGAGTGGCTTGCATAATCCCTAGAAGAGGGCATGGCGGAGTAAAATGCTCACAAAAAAAATTTAACCATCAGTGTGGGAATTACCACAGTTTCTCAAAAACAGTTTTCATATTATGGGTACTGTTATGTCCAATGTAGAGCTGGAGAAACTGAGGCTCAGACAGCTAAGAGTGATCTAGATCAATGACAGACAAGGCGAATGTAGTGAATGGCAACTGCATAGTCTCTGCGCAAGGAGAAGCTTTTTCTTTCTTTCTGTCCTTTAGCTCCTCCTCCCCCTCCTCCCTCTCCTCCTCCCTGCCCTTCTCCTCTTCCTCTTTCTCACACTTCTTCTCTTCCTCCTCCTCCTTCTCTTTCTTCCTCTCTTCTCCCTCCTCTTCCTCCTCTCCTCTTCCTCCTCCCCTCCTCTTCTTCTTCCTCTCTTTTTTCTTTTCACTTTTTCATAGTCCTGAAAACGGTTGTCAGAGGGAATGCTGAGGGCCCAAGGCACCCGTCCACCAGCAGCACTACCCTTCACATGTGCAAAGAGCCCAGAATTAGGCAGCTCTGAACTTGGGTCCCTGGCTTGGCCACCTGTGAGTCGATCATTCCTGGGCAAGTTATTACCCTAAACCGCTCCAGTCTTCCTGTTTTGTACCTAGGGCTTCAGAGGGTTTTATCAAAAGTTAAATGCACAAGACACCAGTGTTTGTGCACAGAGCTCAGCACACAGTAAGACCTCTAGCTTCGTCAGGTGCAGCAGGGGCAGAATCAGAACCCACGTCTTCTTTTCCTTTTATCCTGTCTTTTGCCAACTGCTCCAGCTCTCTTCTCCCATGGATGGCTGGTGTGAAGCCAGGCTGCTCGTGGTCAAGGGCAAGCACAGCTTGTGTCCTGCCTGGGGAATGGTGAGGAGAGCCAGAAATGTGGGGTGTGGTACTCCCTTGCCTGACCTCTTCGATCCCTGACTCCCACTGCACTGAGTGACCTTGGCCAACTCTGCAACTTGCAGAGGATCACAGCTGGTCCAGTGAGGTCTTTAAGGACAGAAACTAGTTCAAACAGGAGGGAAGGAGCCAGACGCTAAACTCAGAACTTATGAAAAATCGCATTATCTCCAGGGGCCAAAGGAAGAGAGCGCAACTGCTTTAGATGATAGCTACCGATATCTTTTCACAGTTAGATATTTTCTTTCTAGGTAAGTGTTTGCAGTGCCTTCAAGATAAGAAAGAAATTGAAAACACCTCTTGTGTGGAACACAAACAGAGCAGTGACTGTGGATTACAGCCATGTTCATGGTCAGAATATGCATGATTTTCTCTTTTCGTTAAATAAAATAGGCCTTTGGGTGTAGTGCTGTAGATGTGACCTTATGACCTTCATCTTAGGGTGGAAAAGGTCCAATGCAAAAGTAGGTGGAGGAGGTGGCTTCTTCTGGGCATGAGCCCAGAGCCTTGGTGGCCTGTATGCTGGAATGAGTGAGGGCAGAGCCAACCCTAGCCCACTCAGCAGAACTGGGTTTTTATTCTAGCTCTGATGACATTACCTGTCACATGCCACTGGTCACCTGACCTTGTGTAAACCCTTTCCCCAAACTAGTTTTTCTTTCCAAAAAGTAGGAGTTGCACCAATACTCTTTACAAAACCATAGACGTTTGCATAACGCAATCACTTTTTATATTATTTGTCATTGTCACATGATTTTGATACTTTAAATCAAATCAACTTACAGATATTTAAACCCAAAAACTTGAGGTAGAATTTCCCATAAAGATGGTATGTATAGGCACATATTTTGCTCCTTCTTGAAAACCTACTGGAAAAAAGAAGTAAAGGGTTAGTTTTTAAAAGACATTTAAAAATCATGTCAAAATTACTAACTTACTTGATAGATCTAAGAAAAGTGATTTGTGATCCAGCAGTGGAAATTGCTGAGAACCTATTCAATCTAAAGCAGAGTCCCCAGAAAATTCCAGAAGGAGTAGGACCCAGTACCCGTGCAGGTGGAGGTGAAAAAGGGGGAGCTCAATACAGAAGAGAACTTGAAGTCAGTCAGCCAACCTGTTTTGTCCCATTGTCCCGAAGTGGAACCCCGGTTATGTTTGCAGAATTAAAAACTTGGGACTTAGAAGCAGTCTAAGTGCATGCAGCTGAGTCATGGGAGGTTTATTGTATGTAACAGATAAAAAGACAGAGTCTGGACTTGGAGACACTGGACACCACCAAGAGCAGGGATTCCATAACTCAAAGCCAGGTTCCATTCCTAGGATGATTCTGGAGACTAAACCTCCAACCCAGTCCTTCCACTCCACCCCCGGATGCTGGCAGCCAGGACTTGGCCTTTGGGCAGGGAATAGGAGAATTCTTGTCTGTGGAATCCAACCAGCTCAAGAAGAAAGACTTGCCATATATTGGTATTTGAGTCTCTCTAGCTAACTATCCCAGCCAGATCACCCTGCAAGGAAGGTCACAGACAACCAGGCTGAGTGGGCAGTCAGCTGTCACATCACCCACACTGTAGGGAGAACATAGCCTCACGGAAGAAGGGCCGGGGCAGCGCTCTCAGGAGGCAGAGGGAGCGCAGAGCAAACAAGAGAAGAGCCACCAGGAGGAACCAGGTTCTTGGAGAAAGGAGACTTAAAAATAGGCAGAAGGAACTTTGAAAATTAGGAGAAGAGGCAATGGGGAATCATGGGAAAAGAGTACAGGAGAACTAAAAGGGTTTCAGAGTTTTTTCAATTCCTTTTTTTTTTGTGGGGGAGTAAAGTTGTTTAAGAGGTGGGGATTCCTCATACTTTACCATTGCATGAGAATGGCGTCTACATAATCAAACTCTTATAATAAAATACCCAAGTGTCAATCAAACCAAGACTATACTATAACTGTATGGGGTGGGTGGGTATGCCTGATGAGGGTCCGGAGAAGCGAAATGCTTCTCTCTCTCTCTTTTTTTTTTTTTTTTTTTCATTACCAGGGATTAAACCCAAGGGCACTCAATCACTGAGCCACATCCCCAGCCCTATTTTGTATTTTATTTAGAGACAAGGTCTCACAGAGTTGCTTAGGACCTTGTTAAGTTTCTGAGGCTGGTTTTGAACTTGTAATCCTTCTGCCTCAGCCTCCTGACTGTTGAGATTGCAGGTGTGCGCCATTGCCCCCAGCTGAAATCCTTGTCTTTTATGGTGGACAGTTGATAGATAACAGCACTAAATCAAACAAAAGTTTTGAAATGGAGTAGTACAAGCATTGGTGACATGGTCCTAAAATCAAGATATACCTGCCATGACTATGAAATACGTAAAGAAGTTCCTCTGGGGAGGAGGGCATCTGAGACTCCTGGGTTTTATTTGTTGTTGTTTGTTTGTTTTAAATGAACCTCAGAGAATACATTTTAAAAACTGTATATATATTACCACTTTCATAAAGTTAAACAAAATTTTATATCATTGCTTGTATATAGTCAGCATTACTCGTTACAAAAATTGACTCCCTAAATTGTTAAAAATACCATCTCACACAATTGGATACTGACCCACGTCCAAGTTTAATTTAACAAGCTCAGGAACCGTCGGGACAGCAAATGAGCTGGTTAAAAGTGTTTGAGTGCCTTCATTTTTCGTGGGAGTGGAGATGCTTGTGCATAATTGTCATTAGGTTCAAGATAAAGTGGATACTGAGCAATAGTATGACAGCCTTTGGCAAGCCAGCAAGCAAACATAAAACTTTGTTATTTTGCTATAAGCTAACCTTTTATAAAATTTCTGGTTTCTAACCAGTTGTGGATGGTTAGCAAGAGGTTCCTCTGTGGGGTCTATTAGAAACATTCCATTAAAATGTCATGAAGTCCTCATTTTGCTTTATTTCCAAGTTTTGGATCTTTTTACTGCACACTTGTCAAAAGCATAAATAACTTAAAAAAATGAACACAGTGAAAACAAATCATTGTTACTAGGCGCTAACTAAATGTGGTTTGCCCATTGTCTGCTCCCATCTGAGGGCCTCCCTCTCTGTTAAAAAAGGGGGGGGGCAGTTTTGTTGTGTGAGGTCCTGGTTCCAACCCCAGCATCTCATTTCCCCAAAGGGGATTTTGCCTGAACTAAAGAGGCCTTAGAGACATGTCCACACCAAATGGAGATTTTTCTACCCATGTCATCAGAAGGGTGGCAAAAAAATAAGAGCAAAGGTCATGCCTTTCATATAATTTGATTCAGTGTTTTGAAATCCTGTATTGTTACTTAAAATCATTCCATCCCTGGCATTGTCGATTGTTATTCTGAAAATATAAATAATCAGGAGTTTTGAATGGTATTCTAGAAAATTCCATGGCTTAGGGTGCCAAGAAGATACTGGGGCTGTCTCCCCCCCATCCCAGCCCCCCACCCATCCACTGCCAGCTCTCCTGCTGTGATACCTGTGTTCGAGGCTCAGGCATGAGCCTGAGAGCCCCTTCCAGAGACCATAGCCTATAATTATTAAAAGAAAAAAATCGCTGCAATTTGCAGCCTGTTTAGGTTGGGTGGATTAATTCTTTTGCTGCGGCCATAACGCGAAGACTGATTTTGTCATTTCAATTACAAGCCACCGTTTAGTTGGGGCCCTGAAGACACTTCCCGGGAGTTTCCTCCACTTGCCTCTCACTGGTGCAATTAACAGTGGGTGATTTGTGACTGCACTTTTCCTGCTGGGCGCAGGTTTATCATCTTGAAAGTTTTCCATTTGCATATATGCTATACATTCTTTGGGCGACATCTCCATATCACCCACAGTTTATTGAACGCCTCGCCCTGTGCTGCACTTTCTGCTACATGTTGGGGATCTGCAGGCCCAGCCAGGATGCTGATGCCAACCAAAGGAGTGATGGTCCTTCCTGAGGCTCACTGTGCCCTGGCTCTTGGTCTTGGGGACTTTCTCTGCATCACCTTCTATTCTGTAAACCAATAACCTTGAGATTTCTAGGGTTGCCCACGTTTTATAAACGCAGAAACTGAAACTCAGAGAAGAAAAGCGATTTGCCCAAGGTCACCCAGCTCAAATGAGAAGAGTTGGGATTTGAATTCACATCTGTCTGATCTCAGAACACTTGGCTAACACTCCTCCTATATTGGGAGCTTTCAGAGTGAGATGAATTGAAATGGATGCTTTCCCACTTTTAAGTACCAAATTTCCTGAGCCAGTTTAATTGCTCCTCTTTGGACTAAGAAGAAGTGGCGATTTAAAAGTAGTAAGGAGCAGGAGTTCAAGAGGTAAAGGGGGGTTTTAATATTTCTTTTGGTAAGGGAAGAGATGTAATCCTGGGGGGGAAAAATTGCATCAAATGGAAGCCATTATATAAATTTGATGAAATTGCAAAGGGAGAATAGGAAAGATAAAGGAGTAATGAATACATGGCACTGAAGGCTTTCTGAAAAAGAGGGAAAAGATCAGAAGTCACTGAAGGAATTAGAAGTTGGCCCAGTTGAAGACAGGGTCCATCCATCTTGACAGATGGAAGGAGGCTAATGAAGTCCCAAAGTAACAACCAGAGATGTGTGATCATGTTCCAGTCTGCCTGGGTGAGTTTGGGAAGGGAACAGACTCTGGAGCTAGACTGCTGGATTTGAATCCTTCTTCCTGGACTTCTTTTCTGGGTGACCCTGGGCGAGTTACTTAACCCCTCTGGGCTTCTGTTTCCTCATTTAAGTAATAGAAATCACAATACTGTTTATTTTGATGTGAAAACAGGTAACGTGCTTAGCAGAGTGCCAGGAATTCAGCAAGAACTCATGAATGCCACCTTTTGCTGTTATAACCATGAGCAGCATATTTATATAATTCAAGAAAGAGAATATTATAACTCATCAAAAGGCTTAAACAATTAAAGAAGGAAGTCTAGAGGGGGGGTTTGCCTTTAGCCAAGAAGTGCAGAAACATGCTATCCCTCCCCACCCTGAGCCTCTGGAAGGGAAGGAGCTGGGTGGTGGGGATCAAGGCAGGAGAAGGACGGGGGTCTTGCTGGGCTGATGGATCTCGAGAACTCCTGCGGTAAAATATGTGCTCTGGCAGAAGCTATTGGCAGAGCTTTGCTGGTGGATTCATGGGCTGGAAAGTGGAGGATTTGCCAAAGTGCCAGAGAAATGAATTTGATGCGGAAAGAGAAAGCAAGCTCAGGTGATTCATCTCTAGATGTTGGGAGGTGAGGACATTTTAAGTAATTAGCCCATCTTTCTTCTTCTCCTCCTCTTCCAACTGTGAATCTGTTTCCTTCCCTTGGTTCAGAAGAGACAAAAGTTCAGCGGGGTTGGATGCAGCAGAGGCTGCCCATGGAGGAGCCACCATTGACTGAGCACCTTCTTTAGGTCAGGCTCTGGCTGGTTCCTGGAGACAGAGCCTTCACCAAACTCAAGCCTCCATCTCCAGAGCTTCCCAGGGCCTGTGCCCATGGTGCTCAGCCACCAGAATGAAGTCCCTAAAATTCAGAAATTGCTAATCTCCTTCAGGGGAACTGGGCGCGTGTGTCTTTTCAGAATTATCTGTCACTTTTATGTTCACACGGGCCTCAAGACAAGCTCCATGCTTTTGTTGATGAGGAAGTCAAGGCTCGGGAGGGTTAAATGCTAAGTGAGACTGCTCAGCGTTGAAAGTCAGACCAGGTGCTTCTGAACCTAAAACTCCAGGCTTTCCCACATAGTCACATTCACCCTCACGGGAATGCAGGGGTGAAGCTGTCTAGGGGTGGTGCTGGTGACGCAGTCTGAGGGTGTGGGTGAATGTGCATGCAAACCTTGCTTACCACAGCAAAAACTCCAGTGCCAGCAAGTCCTACAGAAAGCTCAGGGGCCTGCACTTGAAGTGGGTGGAACCCTGTGTATGTTACATCCCTGCACCACAGATTTCCATCCCAACCTGGGTGGTGTGACTTCAGCTGCAGGAGCACCCCCAGTGGTCCCAGTGCCCACCTCACCACCCCACCCTGGTCTCCAGGAACACTGCCTCCTATTAGTCCCTGCAGCCTAGGGTGACAGTGGCTTCCTTCTGTTGGTCCCTCAGCTTCTCCAGTGCTGAGCAACCAATTCTCTGGGCTGATTTCCCTCCTTTCTCCAGGTTAGGTCAAGCCAGCCAGCGCCACACCACTAGTGCTTGCAATGTCCCCAATTCTCAAGCCTAAGTAAGCTCCCCTTCATTAATTACCCAAGGTGACTGTTGGAGCTCCTGGGGCACCATGCCCATGTCAGTGGGGTAGAGATGTGACAATGACAAACGGTGGTCAGGGAGGGGACCGGCTGGTGTTGGCAGTGGCAGTGCTGTTGGTGATCACCGTGTCCGCCCAGCCTTGCCCGGGTCTTGGAAGGGCTGTGAGGGCACCATGCCTGGTTGTCACACAGATGTCTCTGTTGCAGGCTTTCACCCACCACCACATTCAAGAGATCATGGTCCAGCTGCTTCGCACAGTGAACCGGACGGTCATCACCATGGGCCGGGATCACATTCTGATTGTGAGTAGATGCTTTCCGCGTATCCAATGTCGCCCGCTCTTCGCCGTGTGGGCACGGGGTTCATGTTAAACATCAGGGCTGCTCGTCGCTTTGTTTTGGAGAGAAGGATTGGGTTTTTCCTGTCTGAGTTGGGAGATTATGGGCATTAACTCAAGTTGCTGAAATAAAATACACCCTAGGATTTGCCTAAGGTGTTGTGTATGTCAGTGGGGTGTGACATTACTGGTAAAGAAAGAGGTGAGAAGACCTTTCTATAAGGGAACCGGATGGAAGCTTCCAGATACATGGCCACTGGGAACCTTCTCATCTGGCAGGATGGAGTCCAGGCCCAGGGTTCTGCTTTTCTGAGTGGCTTCCCTGTGTGTGGACTGTCCAAAGATAGCAGTTAATTCAAGGTCACTGCTAAGTTTGGGGTCATTCTTCAGCACAAACATCATATTCTGCAGACCCTGGACACAGAACCCGTCTTTAACCATTAGCCTCTGTCATTAGCCTCTGTCCAGCTTGCTTTAAACATCTGGATGCTTGCAGGGGCTAGTCACCCACACAAATGAGTATGCCCGCCACACTCCTCATCCTCAACCCATTCAGAACAAAATCCCAACCGTCGTGAGCCTGGGACACCCTCTGCCCTGTGCTCATTTCTCTCTGTTCCTCCCTCACAGGGGACCCGATTTCACTTGCTGTCCCTTGTCCAAGGGCTTGTTCTCCCATTTTAATCAAGTTTGGCTCAGGAGTCAGCTGACCAGACAGGCTCCTCTGCCCTGATCATCTGTCTGGATACTGGACACTTTTCTACCTTCTTCCATCTCCTTTATTTTTCTTGGTGCACGTCCCCTGAACTACAGACCACTTCGTTTATTGTCTTGCTCTCCTTGTGAGACTATGAGCCCCAGGCTGCTCTTTGCTGTGTCTCCATGTCCCACAGCAGCACCTGGCACCTACTAGGTGCTCAATAAATACTCATTGAATGAAGGAGCAAATGAATGAGTGAAGAGCAAATCCAGGGCCACTAATGTTGAACAAGGACAAGTGCTTTTCAGCTCTGACCAACTGGTGCCATGCAGGGTCGGGCCACAGCAAGAATGGAATTCCCAATTGCTCAAGAGAAGCTAAAACCTGCCCACTTTATATGAAATTTCCTGGCCTTTAAGTGTTGGCTATTAATTTTTAAAAGTGTTGATAAACAACTATATGTTTTCCCCAAACAACGGCATTCAGCTTTCAGGAAGCAGAATGGCTCTCTGCTTTTCAATGGCCTGGGGTAAGCCAGCCTTGGGGACATTGAATGACAATTCCCCACAATCCTGCTTCCTGGACCCAGAACAGAAAGCTGTGCATATTGTTTTAACTGTAGCCAGGGGAGGACTGATCCCAAGAAGCAGCCCCAGTGCAACGATCTTTTACCTCTTTGGGCCTGTCTTGGTGCCTAGTGAGTGTTGTGTACATTTACGGAAGCAGCGGGGTACACAGTGTTAGAGCACTTGCTGGTGTATGGGGAGCCCTGGGCTTGATCCACAGCACTACTAAAAAGAACAAAGAAAGGAGTGGTGGCCTCCACCTAGATTAGCAGCCGCGCCAGGCCCTCCTGCCTTCCTGGGCCAGAGAGCCCTGTACGCTTGTCTTTGTCATTTGTCTCACTCACCGTCCCTCCACCCTGGAAGTCTCTTATTTAGAACACGTGTCCCTGCCCCTGCTTCTCGTAAGGTACCTTGGACCAGCACTTTGTGACTCCCCTAATCTCTATTCCTTTCCTTTGCAGTGAGCCTAAAGATGATCATCAATCCATTTGGCTCAATCTGTACATGGCAGGCTCTTCCCTCCAGAGCAGCAATTCTTTAAACTGGGGCCCAGATTGTAGAAATCACTAAATAAGTGATGTCTCCTGTTATTTTCTTTTCCATCTGGTACAATGAGCCTCTCTGTTCCTTTGCATCGTCGACACAGGTGAGCCATGCCCATTTGGCCGTACTCACCACCTCCAGTCTACGAGCCTTTTAGCGAATGCTCTGCCCTGGCTGCTGGCTCTTGCAGGACACAAGCCTGGCTGCTGTCCCCTTGGTCTTTCCCCTCCTCTGGAATGATTGCTGGCTCCCTGCTGTCTGCCAGATGATGTCATAAATGCATCCGCTTGTCCAGTCTCAGCTTCTGGAATCTGGTCCAGCCACAACCATTTTTTTAAACTTTTCTCTACTTTTCTCCATTCAAATGTCCAGCAAAAAGAGGCCTAGACATCACTCCTATGTGCCTGGCACCCTCTCACTTCCAAGAGCAGCCCGTGTTTCCTTCCTTGCCTGTAACTCCTGTCTGCCTTCTCAACCTGCTGACATCCCACCTCGTCTGCAGGGTCCTGTACAGAGGCCAGCCCTTAGGATGCTGGCCCAAGCCTCACTGTTCTCTCTGCCTTTGTGTTTTTAAATAACAGTTTCATTGAGGAAAAACTTATATTAGAATCTAACCATGGAACATATTTATTTTGATGAGTTTTAGGAAATGTTTCTGGCTGTGCGGCCCCTGACCCCTGCTGCCACGCAGCCTGGACACTGCCTCCCCCAGGGTCCATCTGCATCATCTGCTCACCATCTATCTTTTCAGGAAAGTTCGTATCAGAGGGTCCTTCAGGGTCAGGTCTTCTGGGTCTGGCTTACTTCCTTTGCACGGTGTCTTTGAGGTTCCTCATGGTTTAGGAGGTATCACACGTCTCCCTCTGTGTCGCTGATTGATGCCACATGTCATGGAGAGGCCACAGCGTGCTCACCCATTCACTCGTTGATGGACCTTTGGGCTGCCCTCCACTTTGGCCATGCCATTGTGAACATTTATGGATTTTTTTTATTGAGCACATTTTCATTTCTGTTGGGTAGAAATCTAGGAGAGGCTTGCTGAGGCATGCCAGAAGTGTGTGTTTATAAGGAACAGCCAAATTGTTTTCCCCAGGGGCTGCGCCGCTAGACGTCACCACCAGAAGCCCATGGGTCATTGCTTCACTCATGTCCTCTCCAGTACTTATTGCTGCCGTCTCTTTGGGTTCCAACAATCCTAGGGAATTCATGACCACTCTGGCGTGGTGTCTCATTAGGGCTTACTTTGCATTTTCCGACGATTGATGGTGCTTTTGTGTCACCTGCCTGTTATATTTTTGGTTGTTTTTATGTTTGAGCTTGCCCTTGCTCCTCTCTTACCCCACAAGCCTTATGAAGGGTTATGCTCATCTCTGAAATGGGCTGACATCTAGACTTCCTCAGAGTGGCAGCCCACAGGAGAAGCATTTGCACATGGGTTCCTTGCACATACACACATTTATTTGTGAATCCAGCATTTTATGAGAACCGTTACATCCTCAGCACAAAGACTCATAAACAAGCTAGGCCCTCAAGGAAACCAGACCTCCTCTGGTGGGATGTGTTCAAACTCTCTGTCCCTAACACTGAATCATCCCCAGTTCCCTGAGGCCTCTGCACTTGCTCTCTAAATCCAGGATCCAGAACCACAGTGACCTTGACCCCTCCCCTCCACTCACCTGCCTGGCCCTGTGGTCACTCCCAGGTCCCTCCGTGTCTGGTGCCCCTGCTCTTACCCCTCCAGTGGGGGCCGGAGGTGGCCCCAGCACCCTGTCTTGCTGTTGGCTCTTGGAGCCCAAGGGCAAGGTCAGGTCCTTGTGCTGAGCATGCTATAAGATGATTTTCTGGTTTTGTTCTCCTGCTACATTCTTGGGACCCCCTGAGGGCAGGGGCCGTGTTTTCCTCTCTTGTATCCTCTGCACCTCTGTACGGGGCCTGGCATAATGGGGAACCTCTGTAAATATTCACTGAGCAAATGAACTAGTGAGTGAATGAGCGGGTGCACTGTTCCCTGGAAATGCTGCCATATTTCATACTCCATGCATGTTCCCTCAGTATTGAGGACCAATATCAGGGAAGGAATTGCCTGTGCAGATGTCCCTCTCCCCGGGGCCCACCAGGAGCCTGCAGAGCTTCTAGGTTGCAAGCTGTGGCGTTGGTCTCAATGACTCTGGAGTCTGCTGGTGTAAGGAAGAGAGTGCCGAGTGGGGCTTTGAGCAGCCTGGAGTGAGCCCACCACCGAGGTTGGCACTGTGCCTGTCACCGAATGGAACGGCAAGCAGGTGTTTCTCAGTCACTGCTTCATCTTCATGAAATAGGCCTTTCCAGAGATTCCCGGAATAGAAGTATCTCCTCCAAATTAACAGAAATGATGTTGGAAAGTAATTACTCAGGGGTCAAGAGTCCCTATCTCAGCGCTGAAGGCCCCAATTTAATTTCGAATTGAAATTTGTCAGGAAGGGCAGGTCCCCATTCCACCCACCACTCTTAATTTTCCCAGATGTGATTTTTATTGGTTAGTTTCCATTGCTTGGAATATTAAACAATCAATATTTATGGCAAATGCCCGAGACATGTCTAGTAGTTTCAAAATCCTAACAAGGCCTCGAGTGGGGGCAGGGAAGCAGGCTGCTACTCTCCTCGTTATGTCGTTACATAGGATTGAATACTGACCCTTTCTTATCTGCAGGAGCAGGAACATCGTGATGGGAGGTGTTCGCTATTAAAACCACAGGAGCTATCTGGCCGGCCGATGGCTTCTTGCGCTCTGTGCTTGTAACTATTATTTGCTAGTAATGACCACTCCTGATTGTCCTGTAGATCACCTGCCTGAACAATGAATCACTGATAGTGGCAATGAGTTAAAGGAAATTGTACAAAAACCAGAAGCAAAAACCCTCTTACGTGACTGGCGCTCTCTCTCCCTCTCTTTGCCAGAGTCGTTTTACCTAAGTGACCAAGAACTTGACTTTGATGCTGAGAAAGACAGCTGGGTTGATAGACAGGGCATTTTGGATAAGTAAGGACGAAGCAGAGTTCCACATGCTTACTGCAGAGAATTGGCTCTCTGTCTCTCTACCTTTTTAACCTTCTAGACCTTGGTTTCTTCTGTGCAGTTAACTGCAACATTTTTATGACCTTTTTCATATGTCTGAGTTTCCTAATTTGGTCTTATTCCCACTCTTCCAAACTTCCAAGTCAGGGACCTACCATAGATCTTGCCTCATGTGTCAACCCTGGATGATTGGCAACAGCTGCCTGTAGTACTGTGTTGAGAAGGATTTAGAGGCTACATCTGGCCTCAGCGGGAAAAAGCTCTGAGTTGATTAGTGATGTCTGTCAGGGTATGTAATGGGCAAACAGTGATGTGTGAAAGACACATGCAAATATTATGCATTGACTGAAATCATCGGTGTTCCTTTTTTTTTTTTTTTTCCTGGCCAAGTCCAAAAGCTCTTATATACTCAATATTCTCTTCTCCAAAGTCTTGGTTCCTTTAGGACAGTTGGAATGTAAGAGCAGGGGAAAAAGGAAAATTAGCAAATGACTTCAGAGAGCTTAAATTTTGCTAGGGGAGGTTTCTGTCTGATGCAAGCTGGCGGTTACCAGATGTGAGACGTACCAGGTCTTTATGCATCCATGATGAGGAGAATATGCTACCAAGCATACTGTGACCCAGATTGCAATTTTTGAGAAACTTAAAATATAAAAACAAAGTTTGATGCAGAATCCTTTCCGAGGAGTGTGGCTCTCCTCTTGAGTCCTAATGCATAGGGGGTTGTCAGTCTTCCTGCCTTTAGGACATAGACTGGCTGATGCTGGGAGATGAAGCCTTGTGTCTACAGTCCCGCAGCTGGTTGCTGAGGCAGGACATGGACCAGGGACCTGGGAGCATGGGGAGCCGCCCAGCCCCGTGAGATTCTTGCTGAGAGACCTGGTCCTGTCTCAAGGGTCTCAGGACTGTGTGAGGGGAAGTTCCCCGGCTTGTCACACTGACCCCAGAAAACCTTGCTCCCTGCCTCCCTGCATTGGGGACAGCCATCCACTGGGAGAACCAACCAGGAGCTTAACCATGGTCAGGAGTTCTTGGAAGGAAAACGACCTGGTAATTCTGTTGAAATTGGGATCCAGCTTTTATTTTGGGTTGTTAAAATGAGTCTCTGGGTGGTGTATTTGGGGCCTAATTACCCCACTTTTCACAGAGGAGTCTATGGAGTGATTAAATAAAGGTAAATGCCATTGGCATCGTGCCCGCTCCAGAAACTCTGAGTGTTTTGTTAAAAGGGGGAAAAAGAGTAGAAATGTGGAAACCACCCCATCCTCTAACAGCACCACGGAGTGTCCCCAGGGACTCCAGGCTTTGCAGCTCTGACTTCGCTTTCCTTTCCTGGGACACTAAGTGGGAAATGGCCACCAGTCTGTGAGCCCAAGGACTCCAGTGGCCGAGCAGAGGGCTGCATGATCCTTAGTACCAAATCTCCATGGAGAGCAGGTGTGGGGCCGGCTGGGACATGAGAGGTCAGTTCCCAGCCAGGAGGGGTTACCTTGATCTTCACTTGGCAACCCAGCACCTCACCAAAATAGGATATTGATGATATCATTGTCACTTATTGAGCAAATATTCTGAGTGGCAGAGAGAGCCAAGCACTTGAGTTTTACCTCACTTAATCTGCATCAGGTACTCATATTTTACATAGGAGGTAACTGAGGCACAGAGAGGTAATGGAACTTGCCTGCAATCACACAGCTGGCTAGTGGGAGAACTAGGATCTGAACCCAGGATGTGCTAGTTCTAGAGTTCTTGCTCTTAAATAGCATGTTGTGTACTCTTCCATGATCGATAACCAGCATCATTCTGGAGGTATCACCTATTTGAAAGCAACTTGAACCCATCTCATTGGAATCCAATGAGATGACTCACATGGCTCTGTTCAGAAACCTGCCAAGCAGCATAGACTTTGGAGCCATTTGTATTTTGAATAATATGTTTAGCATCAATTTCCCTCAATTCTGGTGATTAGACCATAAAGAGCTATAAAGTTAGAATAAGAACCTACTTTCTATTTGGTATTTATGAAGTAGGGGGTTAACCAAGCTGGAGTCTCAAGGGTTCAGAGGCAGGGGTGGGGGTCTCCTCCCACTTCCACTTCCTGCTGCTTGGCCCAGTCCTTACAAACCTCCCAAGTCCCAGTGCACCAGCCAGGCCTGGGCCACCGCTGTCTCTCATCACCATCTCCTAAGAAGGCTCCTGGCCTCCTCTCTCAGCCCTTGCAAATTCATTCTCAGCTCAGGACTTCCTCTAAAGCAGGATTGTCTAGATGAGAAACTGTCAACCACCCCATGGTGCCCTAGCACAAAGACCTCTGGGCATCCAACCTGTCCCTGTCCCTCTGCCAGCATTCTCCTCCTCAGTGCCAGTCTGGTGGAACTTCTGTTCTGCTAGTGCAAGAACCCCTTTCTTCCTCTGAGCCCTCCTGCAGCCATTCCCTCTGCTGAAACCTGCTCCTCGCTGCTCCTTTGCCCGACCCTCCAGCTCCCTGTACTCACCTCAACCAAGTTCACACCCCTGCTCTCTTCAGTACCCCACAGTGCACCCCCTGCCCCAGTGGCATGATGGGTTCTCTTGACACCCTGGAGCGCCCCTGCGGCTCACTTCTGCATGTCCTGGATGATGCAATGAACACCTTCTGCCTGGGTGAAGGCTTTTACTGTCCATTTTCATTTACATATAAACCACCATTCTTTCCCCTTACACGCAAATGTCCCCGTGGTGTCACTGTTGGGCTGGGAGTCAGGGAGGAGTGAGGGCAGTTGCTGCATGACTGCACTAAGTGGAAAGAAAATGGGGAGGAGGACACATTGTCTTCACAGGACTCACGTGAGGGTGACGATGACAGTTAACATTGATAGCACATGGGTATGACAGAGATACTACCAAGCACTTTCAGAGCATTATCAAATTTAATCTGTGAGATTGGCAAAAAAAAATGATCATCATCCCCTCTTGAAGAGGAAATGGCCCTTAGAACACTTGAACACTTTGCCCAGCACGGAGGAAGCCAGAATCCACCTCATATCCTGTTCTGCAGGCACTCAAAGCCTGCGTTCTTAAGCACTTCATGATCCACATCTAGGAAATAGTTTCCTTGACATAGTATCAGTCGAACTGAGAGAATCCCTGAGTGTGTATGGGTATGTGTGTGTGTGTGTGTGTGTGTGTGTGTGTGTGTGTGTGTGTGTGTTTATGGTAGTCGGAGGTGAGGGATTAAGTTAAGATAGAAAATAGTAAAAATTATACAAAGAACTGAAATTCCCCTGGGTAGCCACAAGGTGGCATCATTAGCCAGGGGCAGCTTGGTTGCTGCCTTCTGTGATAATTTAGATGGTGTCCAAGTCACAAAACTGGAAAGCATTGCTTTAATAAGGATTTTTATAAATACTTATGAGGTAATACTTGACTTAGGATATGTATGCAAAAAAATGCATCACTATCTCAACTTTCACGGGACCTCTTGCATGTGAAGGCAGAAGCCATCTATTTGAAGTTAACTTCATAGAACTGGGTCTGGGTCTTAAAATGCCATGAAGAACTTGGTTAGGTGGACAGAAGAGGTTGGGGCATTTTGAGGGGAGCAGCATTTCTTAGCAGGTAGCAGATTCTCCAAACTTTGGGGAGCAAATTAATGGAAAGGACATACTCTTTTAAAGGACAGATGAATGATGAGCTTTATATAGTCCTGACTTTTAAAAATAAGGTGAGAAAAGGTTCATTTTATGCCAGGTTCACCTTTAAAGATTTTTTTCCCCTAACAAATTCCCATATACCATACTGGCCCTGAGATGCAGTATTATTTTTAACACATTGGGAAGAGCCTGTTCCCTCCTCCAAACCTTCCTTCTGATCCCTGATCCGCTGCAGGGCAGGGGAGTAAGAGGAAGTCTGAGGTCCTCCATGTGTTCAGACGGCTCCTGCCTCCTCCCTGCTCTGCCCAGTGGAGCCGATCTCTGCTGTGAGTTGAGTCAACTGCTCCTGGACAGCATGACTCATGTGGCTGCCACTGTGAATGTGTCACACTTGATTCTGTGACACGTGCCTTGCGGTTCTGTACAGCAGGTGAGCTCAGGCCCTGGGAAGCTGGTGTCCAGGCTGGGGCTTTCTTTGGCCACACCAAGGCCACAGCTTCACCCACACAGACCTTGGGAATCATTCAGTAGGTGCTAAGACCTGCAGTCGCAGAATAAGGTGTGTCATCAAAGCCTAATAAAGTCACTCCCAAACAGCTCAGTGCTTCTCAGCTTTTTTTAGTGAAGCTGGACAAATTCAAGTTTGGATAAGTGATTTTATGTGTATTCTTAAACCCCTGTCCTGTTTCCTGGAAGAGGGGCCTGTCTTTGCTCATCTTTGCAGTACTTTAGAAACAGAAGGTCTGCCAGGCTTGTGGGCTTAGCACCTCTTGCTCAGCATTGCATCCCAAGGGCCAAGAATTGGGAGTGAGCTGTGAGTTCAAAAGGATATGATTGGCAAAGATGCTTTTCCTCAGGGAGTGAGAGGGTTTATTTCACAGCTCAGATCTGCAGCTCCTTTATCTAAACACTGAGCCTAGTGGTGCTTAGGACCCACTGCCCCATGATGAGGTTGAATAAAAGAACATTCCTGAGGCTTGCAGCACAGGGCAGCCCTTGCGGTGGGTCCCCCTTCCCTCTGGAGTCTTCTTCCCAGTTTGAAAGTGTTAGGAGTAAGACTGCTGAGTGGTTCCTGGCTGTCCCTCAGTTTCTTTCCTGGATTTGGGAAGTAATGGTCACTGTTGCTACAGCCAGCGTACCTGTCAGTTTTGTGTTACCATAACTAAATGCCCAAGTCAGGCCGCATATGACGTGAATGGAGGTTTGTGCAGCTCACAGTTCTGAAGGCTCAGGGCAGTGGCATTCGCAAGAGCTCAGTTCTAGTGAGGCCCATGGAAAATGGTGACAGCAAGGTCAGGAGTGTGTGTTGGAGTCATCCTAAGCCTGGAAGCAGAAAGGCTGAGAGGGGCCAGACTCTGGCCTTCATAAGGACTCTGGAGAGGAAGCCACCAGGGAGTCCCAGGAGGACCGCATTCCAAGGGAACACCCCAGTGACCTAAGGACCTCCCTTTCAGCTTTGCCTCCCCAAAGTCCCACTTCCTTCCAGTAGTGCCACGCAGTGGACCAAGCCTTCAGACCCCAGAGCCTTGGGGACATTCACACCATAGCCCTGGCTGTGAAGAAAGCCTTGGGGAGCTAAAGACACCCCAGGGGTCTCCCTCTGGGGCTGTTGTTGAGGGATAAACGCTGCTGGGGAGAAACCCTGTTGGAAGAGCTGCTAATGAAACCAGCCCCCACAAGACTCAGATGCAGGACTTCCCCGCCTTGGGCACTGACCTTGCGTGACTCTAGAGGATTGCTTCTGTAAAGTGGTCCTTCAATCAGAAAGCACTTGTGTATATTCATGCTGCATCCATACACTGATACATTTGTGCATTTATATTATATTTAGGGTTTTTTAGAACACAAGGACATCCTGTGGCTTTAGTCAACAAGGAACGTATCAACAAGGTCATCGAGGAAACTGAAGGTCAGGGAGGGGAAGCTCCGGGGTCTCACCAGGGGTCTCGCCCTCCCAGGCCAAACCCAGGGGCCCTGTTCTGAGTCTGAAATCATGTCCACATCTTCTGCTTTGAGGACACGTGACTTGCCCATTTCTGGAGTTGGCTTTTTCTAAAATAATTCTGCTTTCCTTTTACGATCAGAAGAGAAAACCTCAAACGCTGTTTCTTTAAAAATAGGAATTAATGAGATAGCCAAACTTCCCGAAGCATTTTCATGTATATAATTTTACTCTCCTAAACAGCCTGGAAAGCTGGGAAGACAGATGGCTCGTTTTACAGATGGAGGTGGGGGATGGAGCAAAGGCACTGGTTCAGACCGTGCAGAAGGTCCCGGCAGGAGTCGGTCGGCCTGGTCTGGTCTAACTCTCCCCTGGGCTGGGCCTCCTCTTGAGGTTTCCATAGCCTCCTTTGCTCCCAGTGCATTTCAACAAACTATGTGTGGCTTTCCCAGCCTCACAGGTCATGTGGGAAGCCCTGGGAGGGTCCCAGAGATGGCAAGGACAGTTCCTGTCTCACAGGACATCAACTCCTGGTGAGATGAGCACCAAAGGTTGACAAAAGAAATCTCCATATGACATGAGAAGGGGCTGCCTGTACAGCGTGCTGTGGGTACTCAGAGGGTGGAGTGACTAATTCTGTGGCAGGGGCGGGAGATGAGCAGAAAAAGTTACAGAGAGGAGGTGACATTTAAATTGCAACTTGCTGTCTGGCGTGTGAGTCCAGGCCCCCAGTTTGGCAGACCTAGACTTCACCCCCCCGCCATACCTTAGACCAAGACAGACTTCTTCTCTCCCCAAAGCTTCCATTTATTCTGCTGAAAAAAAAAAATGGGTCACCATCAGCTCCCTTGTTTGCCGAATAAACAAGAGGACAGACGTGAAGCCCGTGGTTACTTCAACGCACTGAGCTTGTACCCTCACTATCAATAGTAATATGGCTGCCTTTTTCTATTCCCCCCTACTGAAAAATTATTTCCTGTAGTAGACAGGTGATGGGACAGTGTCCCATGCACAGGGAACAGTCTCTGATAGCCTCTGAGACTTTGGAAAGTGGCAGTAAGTTGGAGATGGGCAAAGTGAATTGGAGGAGGTCCGGTCCCAGGGTGAGGCTGAGAGAGTGTGCTGAGGAGTCCTGGTGGCTAGGAAGGCATCCTGAACTCCAGGGTGCTGGTGGGTGCCATTGGAGACGTAAAGCCAAGGAATGGCCCAATATGTGTCTGAGAGAGATCCAGAAGGCTGGATGGAGAGGGCAGGAAAACAGGGAGAGGAAGAAGACTTTGAAGGCCTCATAGGGGTCCACTCAGAGGAGACAAGGGCTCACAGTGGCCAAGTCTTGCAACTGAGCTGTGTAAAGACTTCCGGGACTTTGGAAGCTCCCCGGTGAGGTGAGCATAGCGGCCCTCCCTCTCACTACTCACCTGTAGTGAGGCAGGAGGAGATGGTGAGCGACACCCCAGGAGGATACAAGGTCAACCTTCAGTGGGTCGGAAGGAGGGTGGGTGACACGCAGGTGGGGTGAGTCAGAAAAGGACACCTGCTTATGTGGGCAGCTCCCTCATGGGACCATAAGCTCTCTGAGGCCAAGGATACCTCTGCAATCTTCTCTCAGTGTCCTTGGCATCTGGCCTGACACAGAGAAGGGGCTCGAGGACTGTGTATTAAAGACAGTGACTATGAGGTGCACCTGAGCTCTCTTGGAGGGGACAGGAGCCTGTTGGTGGAGATGAAGCCGCTGTCCTGGGCGTGCAATGTCAATTGTGTTTAGCGTGGCTGGGCTTTCGCTGTCATTGATCCCAGATTCTCAGCTACTAAAGGTAGATTGTTTTTTTATTTGAAAAACAAAACCTAGAAAACAGAAAATAATGACAACAAGAAGTAACTTCTGGTCACTTCCATCACCTGACTGATTTCCACCTGCGGCATGGGTTGGGTTGCTTGGTGCTCAGCGTGTGAACCGCTCTGGAGTTCAGCAATTAAAATGACTCAGCCCGCCTGGTTCATGAGGAAGCATCACCGGGTGTCACAACATTGTGTGGGCTACCTGGGAAACCAGATGAAGCGCAGAGCAGAGGTCACCGTGTCTAGCTGGCAATGTAAAAAAATGCACATTGAGGTTTTTGTCAGCAGAAAAAATTATGGGTTTCTTTTGAGTGAAATTTCATGTAATATACTTATAAATCCTGAGAATTTATGAAAGCCACTCATGATAATAAAAGCTTTTCCTCACTTTGCGGAAAATAATCCTTTTGCTTGATTGCATTGTCTTTTCACTTTGGTTGCGGTGGAAGCCAAGGAAAAATGCTTTGCCCAAAATGCTCCTCCAGATAGACAGACCCCCCATCTCTTTTTAAACTGCATTTGGTCTCAAATGCATGGGGTCACATGAAATAAATGCTGACATTTTAATAGAAACATTACAGCAAAAATAGTTAACAATCTGCTTTAATTTCAAAACTCATTTTCTCTCTCATACAGTGAGGCAGTATCTTGGTAAAATGTTCCAAATGCATTGGGATTTAATTATGATGGCAATTTATTCTGAAATGAGATTAAGCTGGGCTGTACAGAATAAAGGTGCAGGGAGAAGGCCAGAGCGGATTCATGTTCCTGAGTCCTGAAAGCCAGGTGGCCACCGTGGAGGGAGAAGCCTTGGGCACAGTAACTGCTGAAGACCCTAACCCTGGGAGCTCAGGTGTAGACTGCACCGTCCTGGGTGAGGATGATGGACAGGGAATGCTGATAGTGACTTCTTACCGTCTCCTCCCACCGGATCCAGTTTATCCATAAATTTATTCCTGCAGCAAATATCTGAATCCCACTGTGGTGAGTGCTGGGAATGCAGGGATGGCCAAAATACGCCCGTTCTACCTTAAAAGGATGCAGGCCGGTTAGGGAGAAATGCAGTCCACAAGGAAGAACACAGATTAGTGCACAGGGACAACTGTGCCAAGGACTTAGAGAGCAAGGTCTCTGTTGCCAGGAGAGACCAAGAAGCGCCCTTGGCGTGGTCTTAGTCACTGGCGTCACTATCCGGCAAGCCTCAATGGAGCTGGCAACAGGGCAGGGCGGGGGTGTGGTGTGGGACACGCCATGCAGGAACAAGTGTGTCTCCTGATCCTTTAGAGGCTGTAAGCATGGTGAGTCCGTGGAACCCAAGGAGCCTCCACATGATCAGAGGTCACACAGGCAAAGCGCCCCCTGGAGTTCACAGGAGAGGAGGCAGGGGCGGGTCCTCCCAGCCTCTGGGTCATGGACTTAACTCCCTAAGTTTATCAGGAAGCCACTGAATGGTTTTCAGGCAGTGTGCGACACGGTTCAGATCTAAATTTTTGTAGTGCTTGCTTTGGGTACTGTGAGGGGAAAGTGCTGGAGGAGACAGAGGGTGGGAGCAGGCAGCCCACTGGGAGATCCCTGTGGAGATCCGTGGAGATGCAAAGTGGTTTGGAACAGGAGGCCCTTCCACGGGAGGTGCACGGAAATGCAAAGGAGGGGTACCAGGTGCCAGGAGGTGTCGCAGGAATTTAGGCCTCGGGTTGGTAAAAAGCAGCTGGAGGGGAAGCTGAGGTGAGAGGACCCACGAAGGTCCTGACTGTGAAGCTGGTGGCTTGTTTTGCCCCACACATGATCCACATGCTGGGTTAGCACGTGTGCCCATCCCTTTTCCTGGTGGTTGGGCATAAAGAGCATCTTTGTTTCTTGGAACTTAAAACAAAATACCTTTTGAGCAGATAGTGAATTGCCATGAGCAGTGAACCAATGGAGCTCAGCTCGTGGGGAAAGAAGGGCTTCAACCTGGAGCCTCACACATCACCCCCCACCCAGCACCTCCTTCCCTGGGTGACTGTGGCAAGGCCCCTGGCAGCTCGTCTAGGCTGCCTTCATCTAACTGGACCCTGCTTCAGGTGGAAGGGACCTGGCTCTTGAAGTCTCCTTCATTTCTGGGATATATGATTCTCTGTTCCAAGAATCCTCGGATCCCAGACTGCAGGTGGGTCCCATGTGCCCGGTGTTCTTCTGGGTTCTTCACTACACTTGGTTCCTCACCAAGTATCGCCATGGTGTTTGATGGTTCTAATAAGGTCAGGAACAATTTGTCCCTCACCCTGAGGAAACGTTGAGCCTGTGTCTGGCGCCAGCTGCAGCCGCCCAGGGGCGTCTTCCCTCCTCTCTCCCAACTTACTTCAATCGCCAATGAAGGAAGGCAGGTGTGTTGCTGAGTGCCTGCTGTGTGCCCCGCAGCAGGCTCAGAACTTTCCCTCAGGTGATTGTGGGGACCCCCTGGTCAGGTAGGGGTTCTGCTTTATATAAAGAGGAGCCAGAGGCTCACAGAGGTTAAGCCATTGCCCAAGGTCACCTAGAACAGAGAAGGGAGCAGAATGCTACCAAACCCAAGATTTCTGATTCCTGGTCCAGGTTTCGGTTTTGGTTTTGATTCCCCCTAAATTGGTCTTTCCTGAAGTGGGGGCCCGAGTCTCCTGACTCCCACACGTTGGCTTGGGGTGCAGGTGGTTATGGAGAAGGGTTGGCTCACCTGATAAGGAAGTGTTTTCTTTTCAGTTCTCTCTCATGCCTCCTGATTCATCGGGTGGAACATGGTCTGGTGTCAAGGTGGCTTTAGAATGCACTCAATGGGGCTCGTACCCCTTTTCACAAAGAGCTGGTCTAGGGCCCAGCACCCCCAACTTTCAAAAGCACAAACACTTTTGAATATAATAAAGTTACTGTTATTTTGTTTCCTATTTTTGGAAGATGATTCTGCTTTTCTTTGTATTGGTGACACAAAGGAACCTTTTAAAAACAAACAAATTAAGCAGGAAATAAAGGAAAGCATGGAGTAAATCAGAGCCAGGTATATGGGCCTAATGATAAAAATCCTGAATGCGTGTCTCTCTGAATGCGACTGGGGATGCCTGCCTTGGTTCCCGTCACCTCCCTCACATGGAAAGGCTCCAAGTGACCATCGAGACACTAACTTCTAAATCTGTTCTTTCTTTATCCCTGAAAAATGTCTTAAAGCAATTATAACAAAAGCCGTCCTTGCCCTCAGGACCGTCAAGATTTGCTTATAATCCAAATCAACCCCTCCAATAATGGAGACTTCAAACCTAGGAAAAATATGTAAGTTTATTGCAAAAGATAATATTCCATTTAAAACAGTTTAGAAATTTACAAAACCTTACATTAGTACATTGTCTTTAAGAAGGTGCTCTATACGGGAGCAGGTACGGAGATCCAGGGCAGCGGTACGCACTGTTTAACTACAGAGAAAGCGGCTACATAAATTCCTGCGATTTAAGTTGATGTATCAATCTTTCCCCCTTCAGTTTTATAAAAGCAATTTTTGCTAAGTTAATCTTTCTCCACAAAACCGTATCGCTTCCAGTGAAGCACTTCTGTAGAATATCATGGTCGATGTCACCAATACTTTACAAAGGAGCAGCGGTCTGCAATGGGAAGGTGAACGTAGAGTTTTGGTGTATGTATGTGTAGTTGTTTAAGCACAGAAACAATCCTTTTTGTCCGTCAGGAAGGTGTTTATCAAATCCCCTTTCCTCATAATGATTTTGAATGTTTGATTTTCAGAAGGGACCTCCGTCTCATTTTCAGGTGGGTGGCCCAAGCAATGCGGTGTTGTGCTTTGGTATAGAATCAGTAGAGCCTCAGTTGGTTTTATTTCTGGAAACATCAACATTTTTCAGTTCTGATTTCATTTAATTCAGTTGAGGGTTGATGCAAGGTCCCCAGCTGGATATGTTTGTGATGCCATGAGCTTCTTAATTTTGTGTGAGCTGTATTCTCCCAGGCTCACTGGGGCAAATGCTCTCGCTAGCTGAGTGGCTCTGATCATTTGAAGTTGGAAGTTGCCTGGATCTTGCAGAGTAGGTAAAGCAGGCGCTCTCACCATTCAAGGATGGACAAACAGGCCCTGAAAAGTTAAGCAACTTGCCCAAGGTTAGTGGAATAGACTGCTGTGTTGCCTGGGTGTCTTAATTCTGGGAACAGGCTTATTTCCATTCCAGCATGATGCCCAAGAATATAAATTCATTTGAAATTAGCGTAAGCAAACCAAATTAAGATGGAAACTCTACTACAAGAGAAAATTACATAAGAGATCTCAAATGATTTTGCCCTATTGGATTATCCTCTGCGCTGTTCTTTTCCATTGCTGGGGCCCACTGAGAGCAGACTGTATGGATACAGACAGAGAGATCGGTGGCTTGTAGCCAGTGGTAGCATGTCTTATTGAAATGTGGTTTCTTAAGTATGACAAGTGCATTTATCTTAATTCTAACTTGACGTTATGTATTCCGGTCTCATTTTGTGGGTTTAAACATTGTACTAGAAGCAGAACAAGAGCATCTTGAATGACATTCAAAGACTTAAATAGTGCAAGCTGAGATTCCTTGCCAAATTTCCCTCTCACTCTCCCTGAAATAGCTTTGTGCACTGCAGGCCTTTCAGAGGGGAAGGTGAAGCTGCAGGGTGGTTTGCTCAATTAGCTTCAGTTGGCAGTAGGGCACACACGTCCCATGTACACACGGGATGCCGTGCACTACCAAGGCTTTCATGAGACCCTGGGTCCTGGGCCAAGGGTCCCTGAAGTGCCTTCCTCCTTTAAAGCTGAGTTAGCTTTAGGACTCATTCCTGTGGCTTCAATCCAACCACAGGCCAGCAAGGAATTTAATGTGCACAAATCTGAGCCTTGCCACCCTACCCCTCAGCCTCAAGAGTATGAAGCAATTACTTCCTTCTACGTTAGGGCTTGGCACAGCCATACAAGTTTGCCTGGACTCCCCAGGTAGAGGGGTCCTGTCAAAAGAAAGAGCCAGACCCAAAGAACTCAGATTTTGGGAAGGGAAGGCCTTCAATGCTAGAATGGAGAAATGTATATCCTCATGCCCAGTCCTGCTGCCTCTTCAATCAGGTGACCATTGCCTGGTCCCCGGGAAGGGAGACCAAGTGGAATGGTGCATGTTTTCCTAGCTACGAGACTGGCACAGGGATGCATGGATGAGAAGGAGTGTTGTGTCTCAGGTTCACCTTCTATACGTCACAGATAAGATGTAACTGAGAGGCAGCAGAGTCTCCTGCCCTCTGATGTTGCAGGAGAATTAACTGCTATCTCAATGGTCAAATTCCAACTGGGTCCCACCCACTTTCCAGGCAGCCTGAGGCCGGGGGCAGAGATGCTTGATAAGTTAAAAACTACGGTGTCAGTAACTCTCTTTGAATTCCAGTCACCCAGGACGGCCACACTAAAAAGTCTTGGATACCCTGGGGTGACCTTACTCTGCATGGACTGAAGGCCCACACTGTGTGACAGTGCTCCTTGGTTTGGGATGGAGTGGCTAATTAAAAATGAAAAGGACCCCAATGTGCCAGGATGACCTTGCTTTTCTCTCATGCCCATGTGTGCTGACAGCTAGGAAACTCCCGGGATTTTCATCTGATTTTTCCCCAGGATACCTGCTTATAACCCTCCTCTATCTTCATGCTCTGCACAGCATTTCTTTCTTTCTTTTTTTTTTTCCCTTCTGAGTTCATGAGACCAGGATGGGATGACGTGCTCAGCATCATGGAGGTATGGGAAAGTGCGGTGGGGGTTTTGCCCGTGGTGGGAATCTGGATGTAGCAGATGGGGACAAGGCCTGGCCATGTGTGACAGGGAACTCAGCACGTGGTCACACCAGAGTCTGTGAAGTCCTCAGCAAGCAGCGGCACACACTCAGATCAGGTGGGTGATCGAGTGTCCAGCAGCGGCCACATAGGCCCCAAGCTCCCTGACTTCACAGGTCAAGGGCTCCCAGCCCGGGGCCTTGGCAAAGAAGCCCGGGAGGCTCAGACAGAAAGGTGGGAGCTCAGAGGGTGACCTCAAGAGCTCAGATCCACCAGAAGCACTTCCTCTTCACCTTCTTGGTTTTCCGCCTCAGATCCTGTTTCTCAGGGGCCGGGGGTTCTGCTGGGGACTTTGGTGGGGAAGATGCTTCCTCAACTGGTTCCACTTCCTCTAGACTCTGCAGAACTTCATGGAACCTTCCTTCCTGTTGCCGAAAATCATACTCTACACTGAAAAACAGAGGAAGGAAGAAAAGTAAATTCAAATCAAAAACACACTGATTTTGCATTACCAGGTCCCCACCTGGCATGAAGAGCACAGGCTTTGGAATCAAGTCACTGGTCCTTAGAGACCCAGTGGCTGACTGTGTGGCCTTGAGAAGGTTATGGCACCTCTCTGAACCCCTCATTGTTCATAGATTGAACTGACACCTGCAGTGCGTTCCTCACAGGGCTGTTACCAAGTGTGGATATGATATGTAACAGGCAGGCTCTGCTGGGTGTTCAGTGAATACTGGAAGCCGTCTTGGTGGATCAGGAGTCCTCATTATTAATATTAGGCTATTATATATTAGGCATGAAAACTGCCTCATTATAAAGTATTTTAATAATACAAGGAATGTTCAAATAAAACTGAGCTCGGTTTCCTCATCTGTGACGTGGAGGCAGTAATGGCACCTTCTTGGGAGTTGGCATGTGTAAGGTGAGATGATACAGATGATGTGCCCAGAGCAGTGCCCGGCATGGGGCCACCCTTCCTGTTTTTGCCCCTGTTGCTGGCATCGTCACTATCACCAGCACTGCTGGTGTACTGGGCCTTGCTCTTCAAATTGCTTCTCGACTTAGCAAGGTGTCTTGAGAACTTTACATATGAGAGCACCTCACAGCATTCCTCTGTTCTGAGAGATTAAATATTCCTTTAGTGAAGGACCAGTCTCCTTTTTTCATTTGTGCATTTTAGAATCATTAATGCACAGACTTGTTTATTCTGTGTTGATGGCCACAAAGGTCTATGAGGTAGATGTGAGCTGTGGGGACCATGTAACTGAGAGGCTGCAAAGTCTCCTGCCCTCTGATGTTGCAGGAGAATTAACTGCTATCTCAAAGGTCAAATGCCAACTGGGTCCCACCCACTTTCCAGACAGCCTGAGGCCGGGCGGAGATGCTTGATAAGTTAAAAACTACATTGTCAGTAATTCTCTTTGAATTCCAGTCACCCAGGACAGCCACACTAAAAAGTCTTGGATACCCTGAGGTATTCTTCTTCTTTCTCTCCACTGCCCCTGCTTTCCAGGGAAGAAACCGGCTGAGAGACACAAGGGGAGCAGTCTGTTCTGTAGCCAGCAGGACGAGGTGAGCAGGGAGTTGGAGCAGCAGCTGCAATCTCTGAGGAGTGGGTGCTGTGCTCCCCCTGAGCTCTGTGCGTCAGAGAAGCTGGGAGCCAGCCTTAGCCTACCTGTGGCCCTGCTCAGCCTCCCAGAACCCAGTGAATCTGGCTGCAAAGAGGGGTTCCTGTTAGGCATGGCTGCGGTGGGTAGGGGCTGCCCCGTCCCCAAGGAGGTTTACCTCTGCCAGGCGCTGGGAGGAGGCCTTAAGCTTTCAGATGTGTTCGTTGCCTGCTTTGGCACCAGGGTTCTCGGGAGGTCCAATGATGAGGAGCCCGCATGGGGGAGTGGAGGGGGAGGGAATGTGGGGTCATGAAGAAGGCAGAACAGACTCCTGTTCAGCCCAGGAGGAAAATGATGTGCACAGAAGACCAGAGACCCTGCCCACGCTGCTTTGGGAAGTGGCATGACTGGCTAGGGCCTCCATCCCCAGCAAGGGCTGAAAAGCGGCCCTCATTAAAGGCTCACTTGCCCTCGCCTGCTATCCTCATATCACCTCTCAGAACTTAGGTTAGTGCTGCTGAGGAGGTAAATCACAATTGCCCATGTGACTAATGAAGCCCCAAAGATGCCTTGTCACCGAGCGCTCTGAGAGAGAAGAAACCAGCTGAGAGACACAAGGGGAGCAGTCTGTTCTGTAGGCAGCAGGATGAGGACTGGTTCATGGGGAGCCCTGGGGAAGGGCGTCTAATTGCCCCACTTCTGGGTTTTTGATGAGCTTCCCCCAGATTCTCCTCTCTTCTGCTTGCATTCTTTCTCTTTCTGTTCCTCCCTGATCCTCTCTGTAGGGACATAATCCTGGTGGGTGACCTATATGACGGAAGAAAACAGGAAGTGTTTTTCAAAGCAAACCTCCACAGCTTATCAGCGGTGAGATCTTGGGGAGTCTTTTCCCATTTTTGAGCAGCAGACTCCTCATGTGCCGAGTGACCAGGGCACCCACTCAGAGGGTGAAGAGGCAGTGCCCAAACAGTGTGCCCCACAGAGTGGGCATCAGGTCTAAATACCTGTCCCCTAACAAGCACTGGTTGAGCATCTTCCAGGTGTCAGTCCCTGTTCTAGGCTCTGGGGAAGGAGTGGTAGACAGACCAGTGCTCTCTGGGGCCTCCTGGCACTGCTAGTCCAGTGTCTGAGCCCTCAGGTCAACATTGTGCCTGTTAGGGACCTTCCAGCCAAAGCCCAAGATGTGCCAGATCAGCGGGCAGAGACACCCACAGACTCACACAGTGACTCTCACACTTCTATATGCATTGCAGATCCTGCACCCTAATCAGTCTTGAGGGGGATGAGTGGGTTTCTGTCTGCACCACCTGGACCTTGTTCTTCTCAGTGGAAAGTTAATGCAGTGGATTCAGAGTCTGGGGAGACTTGTCCCCAGCAACCTCTGCATTGCACCAAGGCAGGAATATAAAACAATAAGTTGCAAGCTCCGATTCTTACCCCTGCAGCACTGGGAAAACATGGCTCACAGGTAGGGAGCATTCATAGTCCCCATTCCCCTTAAATAGAGCCGTCCTACCTAGTGCATCAGAAAAAACCATCTTCATTGTAGAGTGTCAAGCAGAGCCAAAGAGAATGGGTACCAGCTCGTTCTAGAATTTTCCATGCTATATGGTATAGAGCATCCCACCCACCTGTTCATCCATACTTCCATGCTTCCATCTGAGCCCAACACTGTGCTAGGTCCCATCCACATGCCAGGGAACTAGATGCACTGGATACTGTCCCCATGGATCTCACTTCCCAGGGTACTAGATGCCCATGTGACTAATGAAGACCCAAAGATGCCTTGTCACCAATTACACTAACAGTTGCTTTCAAAACATTATTCTTCTTTCTCTCCACTGCCCCTGCTTTCCAGGTCCTTGTCCATCTGTTCCTCCCAATGCTGTGAACACATGCAGCAGCAGATTTCTTCTCACATGTGAGATTTCTGACTTTGGGAATCAAACAAGCAAGTCCAGCAACACACCACCTGAGTTTGTCAAGATTTATAGGTGCCCCAGCACCTATTAGGAAAAGTAGCTGTGAGTGAATCCAGAATGTGTGCAGAGCTGGCCAACCTGGGGGGAAGAGCCAGGAGACAGACACTAACCCCATCTCAGGGACACAGGTTGAAGTGCAGCCCAAGGCAGAGGATGGAGTTGAATACCCACGGGTTTGAACCCAGGTGGCACTGCCTTATAAATGGGGAGGAGCCTGTGCCCTCACCCTCATACTGCCCACTGGCTAGGTGACCTTGGACAGGTTCCTCCCCACCCCGAGAAGCAGCTGAGTGTGGGGCTTAATAACTTCCTGTGGGTAGTTGTACAAATGGCCATGGTGGCAGGTGCTGTCACCCTGCTTGGGATGCAGTCTGCTGGCTCCATGCTTCTTCACAGAGTTCTCGGTCTCCAGGTCTTAGGGACATGCCTCACCTCTCATCTGCACCTTTGTCTCCTCAGTGATTACACACCTGGCCCTCGGCATCACTCTTCACCCCTCCCCTCCTTGCACACTCAGGGGAGAACACACTCTGCGTTTCTATGGAAACACAGCCTGGCTCCTTTATAATCTCTGGGGATTGGGGAGCTCCCCCCTCCCTGCTGCGACTGCCCCCACTGGTCTTGACAGTTTAAAGGGGATTGAAAGTGACTTTCTTTTCAAGGCCAGGCAAATAGCAGAGTATGGAGAAGTGTGTGTGCTTTGCAAAGAAATTGATTAATGTTTTTTAGGCCAAAGCAATTTATTAACATAAAGGAAAATTGTCCCTTTTCTTCTTATTCATCTGTTTGACAAACTCTGTTTGGTTTGGAGGGGAAGAGAGGGAATATGTTTTGCTTTGGTGGCAGCTGCCTTATAAATGGGGAGGAGCCTGTGCCCTCACCCTCATCTGCTTGGCATCCTAAGGCTGGGTAGAAAAGAGGAGATGCCAACCCCCACACCATGTTCCCCAGCCCCTGGAAAAGAGGAGCCCATTGCCAGCTTGGTGAGGATTCTCCATGGGGAGTTGTTTGTAGATTCTGGGGGTGAGCTCTCAGCTTTGGGCTGTGGCCTGATGGTAAAACAAAACAGCCCTCCAGCCCCACCTCTCTCTCCCTCCTACCCTCCCTCCTGTGCCATCTTTGCCCACCTTTCATATTCCATGCAGGATCTTAAGAAGGAAGAGAAGTGTTGGGTGCTTAGTTTATGTAGAACCCAGGGGACCAAAATTAATCAAGAAATTATTGCAGTGAAGGATTCAGGGCTGGAGCAATTGAGAAAGTCCAGCCCAGGCAACGCATGTGGGTTGGTCCTCTGAGGATGCACGGGATACAAGCCCCAAGGTTCAGGGATGCCCAGGTCACTAGGGAGCCTTTGAGCCCTTCACATCTTAGAATATGTCTAAGCATGGTACCATACTGCATTTAGACAGTGAGCAGTATGTAAACCAGGAGTGGATGAGAACTCTCAGGGTTCCCTCTTGAGGGCACCTCACTAATCTAACTGACAGATCAATACTCCAACCATCATGCCAGGTGGGAAGCAGAAGAATGTTTTTCTAGGTAACTGGAAGCAGCGATAGTTCTGTGTCATGGCTTGCCTGAACCAAGAAACAGTAAGGAGCAGGTAGAAAAATAGGTAAATATGTAAACACATGAGCAAGCAGTGAGCTAGGTGCTAGATGCAGGATCTTAGCTGGGCAAGCAGAAGTTGGGTGGGCCACAAGGAGATACCAACTTATATAGAATAATAAAAAAAAAAAAATCAAAGAAACCTCAAATTTGTAGAACGCTTCAGGTCTGTGTTTCATTTACCCTCAGGATATCCCAGGCAGAAGGGAAGATTGAATGCCCATAAATGCCCATAAATGGGCAATTAAAACAGAAAGATAAGTTGGCAAAAGCAAGTCACAGTGTGAATTAGGATCAGTTTTAAGCCTGGAGTCTAAGTCAGCTAAGGCTGCTGTAAAATAACACCTTTGATTGCATGGCTTAAACAGGAGCACTGGACCCCTCACAGTCCTGGAATCTGTCAGTCCAAGATGAAGATGCCGGCAGATTCCCTGTCTGCCACGGGCCTAGTTCCTGGTGCACAGATGGCTGACTCCACCCTGTCACCTGGCAGGAGGGGCCCACAGACTCTCTACACACAGTCTCATTCATGAGAGTTCCACTCTCATGACCTAATCACCTTGAGATGCCCCACTTTCTAATTGCTGTGGCATTAGGCATTAGAATTTAACCAAAAATTTCAGGAGGACAGAAACACCTGGCTTCCTGACTCCTGGTCTTTTGCTCTTCCTTTCTAAAGAAGGATCACATGCTTCCACTAAGGGCCTGGCTCTTTCATGGTTGTATTCTAAAGAGAAGAAACCCTAAAATGACCTGAACCCCCCTTGATCAGGACACACAGTAATCTAAATGGGCAATAATAATAATTATGACAAGAGTCTCACACATGGAGTGAGATCCAGAGACACCATATGCAAGTTGACATTCCTTCTGTCATACAATTCTCATTGTACCAGGACATAGATAATATTGGCTTCATTACCCAAATGAGGAAACTGAGGCAAAGAGAGGTTAAGTATCCTGCCAAGGATACCCACTGAAGTGACAGAGCCAAGATTCGAACCCCAGTTATGTTGCCTCCAAAGCTCATGAACTGAGACATACTGCTCCAAAGGGACAGTTTCTTGTGCCTGTGTGAGATCTGGATTGCAAAAGGTCTGTGGGGGTGGGGTGGCCACCAAGGCCTGTGACTCCTGACTTACCCCAAAGCATTCTGTACAGCCATAGCCACACTGAGCTGGGCTGCATGGGGGACCCTCCGGGTCCCTGCTGACCAGTCTGCAATATTCTTTTTGGATTTCAGGGTGGCCTTGGCATTGAGGTTGCATACCCAGAAAAGATGCTCACCCCTTAGAAGGCAGGTCATTCAAGGTCACCTGGGTGGGGATAGGCTGCTGATGTCTCTCCAGTGGGCCCTGGGCACTCCCTCCAGGGCAGGTGGGTCTTGCTGGTTTATAAAGAGAGATGTTGACAAGCCACTGTCACCAAGCCTGCATGGCAGGCCAGTGGGCTGAGAAGTGAGAGTGCCCTGTGGCATCTCCCTGAAGACAAGATATCTCCTGACCTCTCTCTGTCTCGTCCCCTCTCCCTCAGGAGCGTTCCTGCGGTTCCTCTTACCACAGAGCCCAAGTGCACCACAGATTTATTGGCCCTTTGAAGCTTTCCTTTTAAAGGATTAGCTGTAAGAATTGATGGATGCAGTGAGGGTAGTTTGGTTGCTGTCCGCTAGGGTAAATCACACCACTTAGAAAGTGTCTTTGGGGAAGAATCACAGTCTAGGGGAAAGGGAGCTCTAGCTTTATGCCCCCCACCCCCCAACGACCTGGTTCCTTCTGACCAGGCTGCTCATCATTTATAGGCTGTAACAACTTGCTGCTGTTTCACATTGGCAATCCACCCCTTCTCCAGGGCAGCTACCTGCTGACGGATTCTCAGAGAATCCCATCAGAAGGACCAAACTGTAGAAATCTTCACTGCTGATCGCTGTCTCTGAAGGAAGTCTGTGGCCCTGTGACAAGGAGCGTGCTGTCAGCCTCAGAAAGGCTTGGTCACCTCAGTCACATGCCACACCAATGCACTCAGGAGGCAAGGTCAAGAGAAAATGGGGAGGGATGGGAAACTGAACTCCCCTGAAAGTAGGACCCGGGCTTGAGCCCTGGCCCCTAGGGAACAGGTTCCTGGACCACTCCAAGCCTCAGTTTCTACATCTGTAATATGAGAATAATAGTCCTACCCACACTGGGGGGGTCACCTGGATCCTAAAATGAGAAGATGCGTGTGGCGTTAAAGTGCCTGATGTGGCGGCAGGTTCAACAAAGGGTAACGACTATTATATGAATTTGACAAAGAAATAAATGCTGGATCACTGTGTGGTCATCTGTGGCCTTGGTGTCCCCAGCACCTGTTTATTATTCCTGGGAAGAACTCAACTCGCTTGATTTCATATTTATGGCGTGTTCCAGCCTCTTTAGCTATTAACACATTAAAGCAGCTTTCATTTTTTATTGCAGATAAATTGCTGATGCTGTAAATCCGACTTCTTTTCCCTTATGCTCCAGGGAGAAAGAAGGGACAAAGCCACCAAGAGAATCGGGGGATAGGCACAATGAACGTCTTGGGTATCAACCTGTCGGGGCCTCAGAAGTTTCTGCCAGCACATTATGGCTGTTCCCCCAGAGGCAGTTTAAGTGAGGTTGTGGCTGGTCATTCTGAGGACGCTGGATGGTATTGCCATGAGGCTCACGTCCCACCACTTGAGATGGTGTTCCTCAGTCCATCTTGGAATTTGATGACAGCTGTAAATGGCGCCTGTGATTTCTAGAAAGAACCGATCTGCTGTGTGCTTTGTAATTATTTTTCACTGTGCATTTCTTTGCTGGCCAGAGAGAGGACTTTGGCTGGGAGACTGTGGCTCTCACAGTTCACCTGGCTCCTTGCTGCGAGAGCATGGTAAGCAGACAAAAGGAAAAATACTGAATAATTTAAGTGGAAAGTTGGTTGCTAAACCCTTAGGACTGAGTGTACATTGCAGTTTCTAGAGAAACACCATTTCTCTGTCAGGCCATAGCTGTAAGTGGCTGAGGAGGCCACAGGCCAGTGACCAACAGCTTAATCCTGGAAGGAAAATTAAGGAAGGGCTCTCAGGGCCACCAGCCCTAAGCCCCCAGGCAGCTCCCTGGCTCTCCAGAGCCTCTCTTCTCTCTAAGGGAAAGTCCTGGCTTTTCTCCCACAGGGTGCCCAGCTGTGGAGCTGTGGCCCAGGTTCCAGGGGGGGGGGCTTGTCATTTGCTGTCACTATCAATACTGAAAGGGAAGCACCAGAAATGAAAATACTGGGAGGCGGGGCAGAGGGAGGCTTCTGGGGCAAATCTCCTGGTAGGGATCTCTAGGTGCTTCTCAGGCTGGTACAGAAGGATGTTAACAGTGGAGGTGTCAATAATAATAATAATAATAATAATAATAATAATACAGTGACTTGTGGTCTGTGGAGTTTAAGGAAATCGGGATGGGGTGGAGGATTCTAGCATGGCATGTAGCTTTGTGCATATTCCAGTCACCAGTGTGGGGTGACCGCACCCCTCTCCTGAAGGGTAGGCACATGGGCAATGGTCCAGCCTCCACACACCCTCCCCTCTCCAGGGCTCACTGGGGGCAGGGCCCAGCACTGGACTCTCAGCTGGGGAGCAGAATGGGGCTTTTCAATGCTCTTAACCTTAATTGCAGGAGAAATGTCAGCCTGGATTGCCAATCAGTTCCTGATTTCAGATGAGGCCTGAGGAACTGGGAGGTGTGGGAGGAATGAAAGGCTTCCCATGAATCCCTTAGTAATGCATTATACGAGCAGGTCTCCAAATGGCCGGAGAGGGGCAAGTTTCCTCTTCTCATTGGAAGCAGGAAGCATCCAAAGACACCTACTGCAAGGATGAGCTCCCTCTCCCTACTTCTTCTCTCTCCTTTTCCTCCATCCCCACCAGCTCCTTCCATATACAATTAGGTCTACTTGTGACCACCTAACCCGAAAGTCAAAGCCAAGCAGAAGGGTAACTCATCTTTCCAAAGAAGCATTAAAAACAAATGCTAGTTTATGAGCTATTTTATGAGCAAGAGTTTTGTATTCATGCACTTGTCCCCCCCAAAGTCTTCCAGGAACTCAACAGTGGACTCTTCCTTTAAAGACCCTGATCTCACCCACCCAATGCTGGCAAAGCTTCAGACTTTCCCAGGGAAGCTACTGTGACTACAGCTTCTTCTCTACCGATGCCTCAGCACAGCCGGTTTGGGGATTCTGATGCGGAGGGCCTGAAGTCAAGCCTCGAGAACTGGTTCAGGCCCTGCATCTTCAATAGTATCTTTGTCTGGTAAAGCTCAGTGATGATGTTACAGTCCATGTAACCCTGACAGCCACCCAGTGGTCTAGCTGAAGGCAACTTGCTCTGGAATCTGGCTTGCGGGAAGACAGACTGAGTTCTGACCCTGCTATTGCATTTATGAAGTTCAGAATAACTGTGTAAGTGCCTCGGTCTTCTCAGCCTCAGTTGCCTCATTTGAAAATTATATAAGTTCCTGACCCTCCCTGAGCCTCGACTCCTCGTCTGTAGGATGGGGGTACTATTTCCCATAGGGTGGTGAACGTAAGGTGCTGAAAACAGCCAGAGATAGATGCTCAGCAGGTGGTGGTCGCTGTTCCTTCCTTTCAGTTCAACCCTACAGACACCTGCACTTAGCTTCTGTAGTTGCAAAAATCATCAAATAAAATCCAATAAATTGACCCCTAGGGGACCCGCATAGTTTATGCACTCTGGGGATTCCATGTGAGCAGACTGGTTTCCTATTGCTGCTCGAACAGCGACCACACATTGGACCATGGGTCTTATTCTTACTGTCTGGAGACTGGCTGGCCACCAGAGTATCAGTAGAGCTGAGCTCTGCTGGGGGCCATGAGGGAACACATCCCTTGCCTTCCTTGGCTTGTGACCTTATCACTTTGACCTCTGCCTTTGACTCTCCAGCCTCCCCCTTGTCCTCATGAGGACCCTCATGATGTCAGCCACTCATGCAGACCTGGATACCGTTCTCCATCCAAGGCCTTCATTTAACCACATCTGCAAGGTTCCCTTTGCCAGATAAGGTCAAGTATTCACAGGGGCCAGAAGTTGGGATGTGATCATCTCAGGCATATTCCACCTACCACCCTGGACTTTGATGTTTTACCCAGGGGATCTGCCAATTGAATGCTTTAGAGATGGCTGGGACTCCAAGGAAAGAGCTGTTTCAGCTCAGAGGAGTTGCAGAGCCGAGCTTTGTCCTGCCCGCCCCAGTCCACATGGAATTACTAGGCAGCTTTGCTAGCAGGCCATGGAGAGCAAGGATCTCAATGTCCTGTGAAAGCACAGCAGATTCTCGGAGCCATCAAAGGGAGATTTGATTAGGTTCTACCTCATTGGAAGAACGTAGTATTCTGGGTATTTTAAAATTGACAATCCGTGTAGTACATTCAGTCACTATGTGATGTAGTTTAAAAGAACTGGCTACATAGATGCCTTCTCTTCCTCGTGAGAACATCTGATTAGTGCACATCCTCCATGTCAATACCGGAGGATGGAGCTGTGTACAAATGATAACCAGGACTTTACTTTTCAGGTGACCCAAACAGCTGTCTCAAGCCCTCTGCTGCTTTTTAATTCATCCTCAAGTTAATAAACTCATTCCTTCCTTGACAAGAGTCTTGAGGACCAACTCTGTATTAGACACTGGCCTAGGACTTCGGGCGCTAGACGTTTGCTGGTGGAGAGAACCTTGTAAGCCTTGGGTTAGGTTCAATGGTAGAGGGGAGGAATGCGTGGGCCGTCGTGATCAAGTTTGTCCATGGAACTGGCTTTCTTGGCAGGACTGGTCAATTCCAGAGAAAGCAGCAGAGAAAAGGGATTCTGGGGAAGCCAGGCGACTCCTGCAGAGGCCTGATGGAGCGGCCGGCCCAGTGGCCCCTGTGGTGGAGCCAGAGCACAGCGGGTCAAAAGAGGCTTCAGCATGACATTCAAGGGCCTTGAGGAGTCAGCTCAAGGAAACAGTGGGAAGCAGGGCAGGATGGTTTAGCAGGGGGATGAGGGTTAGGGTTCTGGGTTTTGAGACATGGCTTTGCAATCTGCATGGAGGATTACTTGGGATGGAGTAAAAGGGACCTATGGTGAAAAGACCAACCAACATTCAAGTGACGAATGACGAGGGCCCTTGCAGAGCCAGGGCAGGGGTGTGGGAGTGAAGGGGCTGGATGGGGGCAACGGGATGGATGGGGCAGGCAGGACCGATGGTCAGCTTGACATGTGTAGTGAAGAAGGGTGAGGCGGGGATGGTGGTGTCCTTATAGAGTTGCTGGGTGGTCAGTGGTGTTGCACAAAATGAACAGGGAATTCATTTTGTATGTGGGGGGGTTAGGAATGTGCTTAGAGATAAGGTAAATTTGGGATGCCCTGGGATATTGCTATATGGGTGTCCTCAAAACATGATGTTAAAGACTTGGTCCCCAGGGTGGTGGCATTGGGAGGTGCCGTGTACTTTCAGTAGGTGGAGCCTATGGGAGGCCCTTAAGTTATGGGGTGTGCTCCTGAATGGAGTTAGGGGACCCTAGATGCTCAGTTTTTCTTTGCTTCCTGGCTCCTGATGTAAGCGCCTCATTCTATTCCTGTCACAATGTGCCACCTTCATCAGAAGACAGAGCAATGAGACTCTATAACCATAAGCTAAATAGTTGCCTCATTTTGTTGTAGTAGCACGAAGCTGATTAATACAGACATTAAGTGGAAGAATCTGTAGTTAGTTGAAGGTCATGCACTACATGACACAGATATGTACCCACATCTTAGGAAAGAGTAAGAGAAAGTGGTACCACAGAAATAAACTCAAGTCTGTGAGTCTTGAGTTCAGTTGAAGCAATAGGAAGAGGCTAAGGGTGAGAAGAGGAGCTGCCTGTCCAGGTAGACCTCAGACAAACAACTGCTCTTTTTATCTCTCTCCTCTTTAGCAACTTTCAAATTTTACATGATCAACCTCTCCCTTCACCCACTAAAAACGATGAGTTTATAGCTTGCACTTTATTTCTATCCAAGCCATATGCTTGGATGGTACATAAATTTTTTTGGGGGAAAGAACTTCCATTATTTTCTTGAACCATTAGAAGCATTTTACAACTTAAATGGATTTTTCCTGGGAGCTACATCCAGAAAAGAAATGCATGAGCCATATCGTCAAAGTCCTCCAAAGAGGCTTTGCTGACTATTTTTAGAGTGGACATGAACATGAAGTGTGGGGAGATATGGCTGGAGGAGCGGAGATCAGGTTGAGGAAGGAGGAGGGTGGCTGGGAGAGACCTCGTGCCCTTGGAAAGAAGAAAGGGGGTCGTTCCTGAGGGCACTGCTTCCCAGACTTCAATCAGTGGTTCGCCACCTTCATGGATTTTACCAGATTTCCCACATCATCTGCACAATTATTTACTTAGTCTTTTTTTTTTTCTAAATAAATTCACTTTTTAAACTTAAGGAGAAAAAAAACAATTATTCAACATAGGAAATATCACGTTTGAAATGGAGACCTGTATCACTTACCATAAATATTTAAGAGGATTAGTTTTTAAAGCTTCAATAAAAAACTTAAAAATCATTACATTCTGGCTGGATACTGTTGCTTGCCTGGGGCTGGGAACCTCAGACCTACTCTCTTTTTACAAAGAAAGGTGATAAGCAAACAAGAAAGCCTCGGAAAGACATTCTAGCACCCAACCAGATTTCCCCTCTAGGCGATCAGAAGGACTGAAACAAATTTGAAAAAGAACAAACTTTCTCAGGGAGTGATTCAGTGTTATTGAGTCTTGGGTACCTCCAGCAGCAGTGCACTCAAGCCTCTGGGTAAATTGTCCTAGGATCCAAGCTAAAAAGAGGTGAGAAAAATGGAGACTAAACCTCCTGGAACCAGCTTAAGGTTTGGAGTCAATTCTTACCCTCTTCCCTTGGAGCTCAGTTAACAAAGAGAAACACACAGAGTCCCTCCCCAGTGTATGGGATCCTTGGAAGCCAGGAGATCCATGCATGGGATCTTTAGGCAACAGTGTTGAGGCTGGCTCTTTGGTGATAGAGGATCCACCCAAGTGATCCCTGGCAGGAGGAGAGGGTCAAGGAGGCTGAGGGGGCACAGAGATAGGACCAATGGTCTTGTGTGTCTTGACAGGAGCAAGCAGCAGAGCCACAACCTTTGGCTCCTGGGCCCTGTGGGAAATCCCACTTAGAAAACCTTATGTGTTGCTAACTAGGCAGCAGCGTCTCCAGAGAAGAGGGCCCGGTGGGCAATCCATCATGTGCCCATGTGCCTTATGTACAGTGACATGCTCTGGGCCCATCCATCATCAGGTGGAGAGAGCACAGCGCCAGAGCGAGGCCCGCGGAGGAGCGTTTCACATCACTTATTCATTAGCTTCTAAGATGTGGCTTTTCAGGACACCACACAAGTTCGAAGTCATTTGAAATGTTTTCTTAAAAAAAAAATGACAACTCTCATCTTGCTTCTGTGGCTGTGACGGGGGTGTTGTTCTGATCTCTCTGCTTTCATCAAATTAATTGCCCATTTCTTCACAGTGGTTTGGATACAAGGGGGGGCACATACCGTCTGGGAGAAGAGTCTAGACTGGCTGTGAATGACGATGAGGAGCCTCAGCAAGCTGCACATGTTCTTCTGGAAGCGAGGGGTGGCTTGCCAGCCCACCCAGGGGTGGGACTTAATTGAGAACCTTTGCCTGGGATGTTTGAAGTAAAGCACTAGAAAACCACAGACCTTCTCAGACTTGTTGGGTGGTCACAGTTCAACCAAATATTGTCACTTTTAATTCAGCTTGGAAACACAGAATGTCGGAACTCAAAGGGACCATTGGGACTGGCTAATTAAAAGCTCTCATCTTTCAAATGAGGAAACTCAGGGGTCAGAAATGACTTGTCCAGGTCACAAAACTCATAGCAGGCTGGTAAATAACCACCTGCCCTTTTCACTTTACATCAGCCAAATAAAAAATTATTTTAAGGTCATACAAAATGCATCATGTAGCTACCTGAGGAGAGAGCAGCCAGGAATTTAAATGCAAGTTGGTTCAAATGAATTCTTCCTACTTATGATAGGTTTTTTTTGTTCTCCCTCGCTTCAGATAGGAGGAAAAAAAAAAAAAAAGGTAGCCATTGATAAAGACGGCCTGCTTCTGTTTGCCACAGCTAGGAGGCCCCTCCTCTGAGGGCACACTTCACATGGAGTTAAAAGGCCTCTTTCTGTGTGACTTGTGCAGAACCTTCCTCTATTTGGTAGAAACGTGGTCTTGGGCTCCTCCGTGTAAGGAGTTGACAGGTGGGTGGAGAAAATGCCCAAAGCTATGCTCCAGTGTAAGCACCTGCTGGCTTCCAGGTATGGGGCACTCTACTGGGATAAAGTCTCAAGGTGCTGCCAGAAAGAACAAGAAATTTCTACCAGAAGACACGGGCAACCCACCCGGGCAACAGAGCACTCAGCCGAGCTGTCATTCTCCGTGGAAAGAGAAAATAGTGAAGAAATGAAAACCAGACATTGTGGTCAACAAGATTATAGGCCATCAACTGAAATGACCACTTTTAACCACTTTTCCACTGTGCCATTGAAAGTGGGGTTCCAGCTGAGGAGCCATTGGTCTTCCTGGTAACAACAGTAATGAGTCCTGCTCAGTTGCGGTCATGGAAGGCACTGGCGTCTGTTACCTGGCGTCGGTCCCCGTGGGGACTCTCAGTAGAGGTCACTGCTCCCAGGCTACAGATAGAGAAACTGAGCCACATCATGGTAGCTGATCTGACTTGGGATCAAAGCACAGTTCTTTGACTCGAATGCTCTTACCACTCTATCGGGTTCCCATCTATCTCCTATATAAACCACTTTATTGTAGACCTCATCCCATGCTGGGAAGAAATGGTATATTTTGAAAGGAACACAAAGTGTTTAGCACAGTTCTTGACCTGTAGTGAGTGCTGGGTGTGGGCTGGCAACCAGGGGTGGAGATGGGAGACGGGGGTCACCGGTCACGGTGGTGCAAAAATTGATATCACAGGTTTGGAATTAGAAAGATCTGGATGTCAGTCCTGAGTCTGACCCCTTCTGCTCTCAAGACTATGTTCTACGTGAGCTGGCCCAAATGGCTTAACTTCCCTGACCACCATAAGGCCCACCTCACAGTGTGTGATAGTGAAATGAGATGCCAATATGCAGGCAGAGCTTACCTCGGTACCTGAACTACTGTCTGATAAGCATAGGGATGATATCATCCAAAGGGCTTGCTCATCGAGGTCCTTACCCACCAAGGTGACCTGCCTTGGAACCAGAAATTAATATTTCCTAGTTAAACACCTTGTGTTTTGAGTCTCATGCATTTGTCTTTTCCCCTCTGTCAACTTTGTGCATTTAGAGAGTTTACTAGAGTGTTCCTTGAACCCCATGACTTCTGTGCTCTGCAGAGCAGGCCTTGGTTGTGACCAGGTACCTGTATATGATGCACGCTGTGTTCTGGCAGGTACTGCAGTTGTTGAGGTCTTGGCCAGTTCGATAAAAGTTGCGCCTGCAAGACAGAGCATTTGCTGGATAAATCAATGGGCAGAGGCCACAGAGGACACACACATCTACCAGCTAATCCCTGGGTCCCTACCACACAACATTCACGGTACCCTGAAGTTTGTGTTGCAAAGAAGGAAATAAAAAATTGCAACAAGGGGACCTCCATTTCTAGAGGGCTTTATGCATCTTTGAACACTTTCAAATCTGAAGGCTTTTTCCTGCTCCCACCAATCCTGCATCATGAGGGATTGGATAGAGTGATTAGTAAAAATCCCAACCCTTTGGTCCAGTGCATTTCTCTCTGTATCATCACAGAGTTCTCTCTTCTCAAGCAACGTGGATTCTGATTCCTAACAGCAAATGCCAGCTAATTGCTTCTCTCTCAGTCCCTTTTTGATGAGCGTCGGCAGTGCTTCCTCTTGGTCTTTAGATGATGCTTTCTAGAAGGACAAGGGCAGCTCACACCCAGGCAGATCACTGCCCTCCCCTCCCCACACTGGTGCTGAGTCACCCTGGAATGTATCTGGCAACTTTTTTCTCTTTGCAGAATTGTAATCTCATTTCAACTCTTACAGAGTCGGTCCATGATGGACCAGCCCAAGTCCTCAAAAAAAAGTGGTCAGTGGAGCAGGGATGGTCAACTGTAAGCTCAGTGGCCACCTTAAGCCCTTTGTGACAAACATAGATGCAAATGCATTAACTCACTAAGAGGGTGGGGGAAGTATCAACCTGCTATAGTGTTCCCCTTCATCTATCAGCTGGACCTGCATCTTTATAAAAATCGGGTCTGATTCATGGCTTTGCTGTTTTCTCCTCCCACCCCCATCCCAGACATAAAAGCAAATAACAGTGGAAATTCACCGTGATCCACCAAACCCTGGAACTGAATGAAGCCCCATCAGAGTGAAGGGAGGCCATCAGCTATGACAGGGGGACACAACTGACCTCAGGCATCTTGGAGACATTTTGCCAATGGGAGCCGGTGCTCTCATTCTCTGTCCCATCCCATCAAATGACTTCACCTAGAAGATTTTTTTGGGGGGTGGGGGGGGTACAGGAGGATCACAAGTTCAAACCCGGTAGTTTTTAACATAAGAAAAATTCACCTTACCCTTCAGTAAGAGCTCGAGCTTTCTCCAAGTCTTGAATTACATTCAGAAGGACCTTAATTTTCTCTTGGTTGGAGTGTAGCGATTCCTCCACAGTTTGCAGCCGACCTTGGAGGTCGCAGAGTTCACCCCGTGCCAGGTGTATCTGATTGATGTCGCTAATCTCCCTGTTGCCCTGAGGTTTGCTCTCACTCCTTGGAAGAGAAGAGGGGAGGGGATTGTTTCCTGGGCAGTTCTGAAATTCCAGGGTGTCTGGTTGGGTGGGGTTCTTTGCCGGCGGCTCCTTACACCCAGGGGCAGAATTTGATGCGCTGCTAGTTTTGCATGCCCCCAGGTCCTGGTAACCGCCCTCCGATGCAGGACAGTCTGAGTCTCTTTCTGGATGGGTGGGTTGGCTGTGGGACCCTGGTGCAGGGGAGCCGTGAGTTGGTGGAGATGAAGGGACGCGTGTGTCCTTTGACTGAGATGACAGCAGGCCGAGGTCTCTGTCCTCACAGTTGTCTTTGGGCAAAAGCAATCCGTGCTTGAGTTTCTCTGGGCCTGGGGTGACAGCCAAGCCAGAGGGAGATCTTTCTGAATCTGATATCAGCACCCTTCTCCCCTCCCCTGGACACACGTCAATCAAAGGGGGGATGGAGTTGCTGCTCTCAGTTGACTCACCTGGGCTGCGCGGGGAGGCTCTCGCTTCCCAGGAAGGACCGTGATAAAAATCATCTGGGACCTGAATGGCAGCTGCGGCTTTCTCTGAGGCCCTCCAAGACCCAGCTTCTAAGCACATGCTGAGAGGCCCGTTGCTTTGCACCTTGGACACCCTCGGCAGGAATGGGTGGGACACTTTGACCCTTCGAGGTCCATCCTCCAGGTGCTGAGCCAGCCTTAGGTAGGCAAGGTCAGAGGACACAATGTCCTGTTCCGAGAGGTTGCCGTTGACCTGGATGGCACTTGGGGGTGCTGTGGGCATTTCCACCAGGGACTTGCTGGCTGTCAGTTTCTTCCTTTTGAAAACTGGGAAATGCTTCCTGAGACTGGGGGAGGTTTGGATCGCAATGTTCCGAAACCCCCCGGCCTTCTGGGACCTGGGGAAGGACAGCGAGTAGGCGGCGGGGTGATGATGCTTGGGTGCTGGTGTCTTCCCCATCCCAGCCGGGTCTTCGGGAGCCTGGGTGTCGGCCTCAGCTAGGCCAGTTGGGTTCTTAGTGGTCCCATCGTCCTTGAACCGCACCTGCTGGGATTTGCTCCTGCGGTGGTGAGGTGGCTTCACGAGCTCCACCGACTCCAGGCTGTTACGCTTCAGGAGCACGGGTCTCACTTTCATAGTTGGCTGGGCCATTGAGCCTCAGTGGGAAGGAACAGAACCAGACGCTTCTCCGGCACACATCTCCCTTAGGTCTTTGGAGCAGCATCGAATGACGGCATCTCAGGCAAAGAGAACTGCCGGCCAGGATGGAGTGGCCCTCCCCTCTTAGGATAGGAAGCCCTGTCGGCCATTCCCAGCCTGTGGTTCCACTTAGGAGCTCTATGAAAGCTTCCCCCCACTGTCCCGATGTTATTCCACGGCAGTCATGATGGCTACGTAGAGAAGCAGTGATTAGGCTAACTATTAGACATCGGATCTACCAAGAGAGCTGGGGGCTGCTCACCAGGGTAGGTCAGGAGCGCTGTTCTGATCCTGGGAGCAGCTGGCCGTCTTGAAGAAAAAGACAACCAAAGTACCATTTGGGGGATCGCAGCACACTCCCAAAGAGAGAGCTCCAAAAACACCTGCTACATCCAGAACACACGGGTTCCTTTCCAGAGCAGCAAGTTTCAGTGTCAAACTAGGGAAAGCTCAGACACATCTTCTTGCCATAGCATGTAAATAGCTGGGTAAATAAGTGACCGGGGAAGTTGCTGCTTTGGTGACACATGATGCTCCTGAGGGGGTGTCTGCACTGATGTCAATCACAGAGTCCTCCTTTGGGGCCATTATTTCCTTTCATGCTGTTTCCACATTCTTCAGTTGTTTTCCTAAACAGCCTCACAAAACCCAGTAGGATGGAGGCAACAGAGGGGGTTCAGGGAGATGGAGTCCCCTGTCGTGATGTCTTAGCTGAGGTTCACATGCAGGCCGAGTCAGCCACGTCTGCGCCTCGGGGACGTTAAGCCAGGAACAGCCTTCACTTGGTCTGTGGGGCCAGCAGCCGAGACTCGGCAGTCTTTGCGAGCAGCTAGGGAGCACCTGAAAGGGAGGAGAGGATGTCACTCAACTGACCCCTGACTGAGTAGTTTTGAGTGAGAGGGTGTAGCAAAGGTCCCCCTGCACTGTTCTTCTCTGTGCTCCTAGAGAGCCAGATGCCTTGTGGGTGCAGGGCCTTGGGACAAAGCACTCATCTGCCTGGATCCTGCGCTTCCTGCACTCCCAGTTATCAACCAGCCAGCTCCTCTTCATCAGCAAAGACCCACCTTAAATGTCATTCTGGAAGGAGCTTTTTTTTACAGTGACTCTCTCCTCATCCACACCAGTGCTAGTCCGCTCAGGGCTCCCATTTGACATTCTCATCACATCCTTTAATGGCAGAAGTTGCAACTGTCATTAAATAATCATCTAGGGACTTATTTATTTAGTGTGTGTTGACCCACTACCCTGTGCACCCTCGGAGGACGGGGCTGGGGCCACCCTGTGCATGGTGTAGGTATGCCCAGCCTCCCACCTGCTCCTGTGACTGCTCACTGGGCATAGACCAGGGGAGCTGATGGCTGAATGAGCTCTGGAAGCCAAGGAGAGCCAGGGTGTGGGAGGGATGGAGGAACTGGGGCATCCTACAGGGGCGAGAGGACCCTGGCGTCTCTTTGCAGTGACTGCAGCCTCTTCCTAAGGACAAGATTTACCCCCTAATAGCTTCACTTTTACTGCCTTCCAGGAGATAACTATGCATGAAATTCTCTGAGGAACTTGTACCTTGTAACAATAACGGCCACCATTTATTGAGCATTTATTTTTACCATGCTGAGGGCTTTCCACACATTAATCATAACAACTCACATTTACTGAGCACTCACAATTGTGACAGGTGCTGTCCTAAGCACTTTCTAAGCTTTAACCTACTCGTTTGTCACCTAACTCCCCTGTAGAGATGGACACTGTCACTGAAACCATTTTACAACTGAGCTCATTATTTGCAGTTCAGAAAGGTTAAGTGACAGGCCTAAAGATACACAGCTAGTGACAGAATCAGGATCTGAACCTCAACAGTCCAGACTCCAGAGCCTGTGTTCTTAACCCCTGCTCCCCAAAGTGCCTTTTCAGTGTTGCATTATCTCATTGAATCCTCACATAAAAACCTATAAGGTGTCATTATCTCCCTGGGACTGATGAGGTAACCGAGGAGTGGAGGAGCCAGGATTTGAACCCAGGAGTCTCCCATTCCCAAGTCTGTGTTCTTAACCAGGAAGCTTGATTCTGCTCCCTTCAGATCTGCCTGGTACATGAACAGGTGGTCAGTGATTTGAGAATGGTTTTTAAAGCCCCCGGCAGACTTGAGAGATAAGGACTGTCCCCTGGCCTCACCAGAGCAAAGCCAACCAGAAGGCTTGCTGTAGGTTGGAGGGATCTGCATGCGTCCCAAGCCTTCCTGGTTGACCACAGGGCTTGGAGAGAAAATGAGTGATCAAACAGCCCATGGGAGTTTGGGTTTCCCTGACAGAGGAGTCGTAGCATGACTTGTTGGGTCAGTGCATGTAAAGCTGGGTCCACACAGCGATCAACGTGTTTCTCCTCCTTGCTGGCATTACTGTTTGGCAGCCAGGTTTTCCTGGTGAGTGCCAGCGAATGTGTGAGTGTGTGTCTGGGGAGGGGACCATGAGGTCTCGACAAGCTTCATGGGCTCCGCAGCCCAACTGTGGATGGCCCCATCTGCGGCTTTTCCAGAAGGTAGAGCCACTCTTAGACAGAAGGAGCGAGCTCAGGGCACACTCACCTGTCTGCAAAGCAGGGCTGACCTGGAGAACTGTGTTTTCACTTAACTCTAGGGAGACAAGCCTGCTGGCCCAGGTTCCCCAGTCATTCTGCATAGCAGTTCCGGGCAACCGGACTTAAATCGGGGGTTCTGTGTTTCAGTGACTTTGCATAAGGAATTTTAGGTCTAGAAGAATCCAGATTCTACTTCCTCATTCCGTGACCAAGTCTGCCTTGTGTCCTCTTGGACACCTCCAGGGACACGGAGCTCATTATTTTATCTGATAGCCAAATGGTTATTCTTCAAATTAGTACTAGCAAATATTCATGGAAAATGTCCTGCTGCCAAGCATTGTGTTGGCATTGGCATTTGATCCTCAAAATAACTATGATCCCCATTTTGCAGATTGAGAGACTGAGGTTTGGGAGAGGGTTACGTGCCTAAAACCCTCCATCTTGTGCCCTTCACCCTCGCACTGCAGAACCTAGATCTTTGTGTGTCTGCTTTTGCCGATTTTGGACCAAGTTATTTTTCACTGACTCTTCACCTGCTCTGTAGTGTTGTATTCAGGAACAACATCAACTCTCACGAGCTATGATGGTCTGAAGCCGGTTGTCATAGCACTAGCATCTGGTGAGCACTGAGCACGCGCTGGGCATCAGCAGAGGTGCTTTTGCATTTCCTCTCCTCCCTGGTCTTTGTAACACTCCTAAAGGCAGGTACTGTCGGTCCCCCATTTGACAAACGAGGACACTGAGGTGCAGAAGGGAGAGCAATTTGTCCCAAGTTGCTTTCCTGGCAAATGACAGAACTGACATTTGAATCCCAGGACCGGCTCCTGGGCCTTCCTGCCTTCTCCGGGCCTGGAAGGGCTGATGGTTTGGTGCAAGACTGGCCTCAGGATCAGCCTCCTCCACATTCCCCTTCTGGAAGCCGCCCTGGTTCTGTTTCAGCCCTGTCTCTTCTCCAGCAGATTTGTGTAGCCTTTAGATGTTTTCTTTTGATCTTTAAAAACAGTCCAATTTCTGTTTATAGATGCAATATGGTCATTGTAAAATTCCAACAATGTAGATACACAAAGGAAAGGAAAAAAGAAGGAACCTCATCACCAAAAAAGAGCCACCAGGCACCCACAACTCGGTACAGCTCATTCTTGGCGTCTCTGTGCTCAGGGCTCACATGGGTAGGATGTGCATAGTCAGGTTTGTAGACAGAAAGCCTCATCTCCACTGACCAAGCCAGAGGAAGTTCAAGGTGGCTCATAGGCTCCTGCCTTCCTTTCCCAGGCTATCAGGACTCAGCTATCTACCATGGTCTACTTGTCTATCTAACATGTCCTTCTGTGGATAGTAACTTTTTTCTCAATATTTGATATTACTAATGATGCTGTAATTAACATTTTTTGTACATGAACCTTGGAGCACTTGTCTAATAATCTCTTGGAAATAAATTCTTGGAAGAAGAATTAGTGAGTCAGTAGCCGTACCTTTTACATTTTGTTGATAAAACCCTTTTACCATTTTTGCCTCCAGAAAGTTCTGCTAAGAAGGCCTCTCCAAGGGTATCTGTCACTGTGGTTAGTTTAAGATGTTTTCTTTCCATCATTGACAATAAAGTGGAAGTGATAGTGTATATCATTGTTCTTATTATGGAGCTTATTTAAGATTGGATTTTTTTTTCACATTTGTTGGATTCATACCACATTTGGTATAGGTACTGAGTGAATAATTAAAAAGGAAAATATGAATAACCAAGCTAATGTGGAAGCTCTGGTCTCCTGGACAGAGCCTGGAAACTCTAGGAAACATGTGATTTTCACTTTGAATCAACCATGCATTTATGTCCCAACTCTTCTTCCTACAACGCCCACCGTGACCTTTGAGTAGACTCGTCCAGAGGAGTGTATCTGCTGGGAGGAGTGACCGTGTGGAGGCCCCTGAGTCTGCTCCCAGCTCTCAGTTAATTGGTGGGGAGTTCCCTGGGCCTTGGTGGTTAGGGCTTAATTGATAGCCTGGCCGGAGTCCAGAATCGCTCCCCTGAGCCCGGCGGCACCTCGTGGTTCAGCAGGTGCTCCTCTTTCAATCTCGCGTCTGTCCTCCTTCCATTACCGACTTACTGAGCACAGACCACGTGTTTATGTTCCCACCGTGCCCTTGGCCCACATCTGAGGGTCCTGGTGCAATCAGGGTCCATTTGACAGATACAGAAAAACTGAGCACTCTCTCCGTCGGTGGCAAACTGTAGGCCTTCTCCCGGGTGGGCACCCAGGTCTCTCCTCGGGTTTATGTTGGCACTGCAGGGAGGGCATCAGGGAAAGGCTGCAATTGATGACCTGGACTGGAATCTCCCACTTTTGACTGTCAGACAAGTGACGTGGCCTTGGTAGAACCACTCAGAGCCACTATGAGGACTGCAGGGGGTCACCTGAAATGCTCAGCACAGCCGTGGTGTTGGCTCGCCAGATGGAATCCACTGGAGGCCATGAGGGAATTCCAAGGGGCTTCTTGGTCCTTCCACTTTCCCTTGGGAGAGGGAACTGCAGGGCCTTTTTTGGGAGAGAATGGTGTGCCAGGAATCCTGCCCATCTCCCTGCCACACCCGTACCCTGGGTATTTGGGCATTGCCCTTGTCTCTTTGTGATCATAGGCTGACTCCCCACCTCTTTCATTAGACCATCACCCCTGAAAACAGGATATGGTGACAGGTTGCTCTGAACCCCAATCCTTGCTCCCAGTTTGGCGGAGCAAAGTGAGAGTGAATTCTTGGAGAATCAATGAATATAATCCCATGTCATCTAATCTTGCTTAACTTCTCTGGCATAAAGTAGCTTTATTTATTTATTTTTAATTGATTTCTTTTCAGAGGCAGGTTTTCACTATGCTGCCCACGCTGGCCTTGAACTCCTGAGTTCAAGGTGTCCTCCCGCCTCAGCCTCCCGAATAGCTGGGGCTGCAGGTATGCAGCATTGCACTCAGCGTTGGAAAGTATATTTATAGATGGCTGGAACAAATATTTGCATAACCGATTAATTAAGAGTGAATTAATTCACTTCCAACTTTCTTTCCCTTTCCATGATATATTGCCATTGGGTCTGGGACAAATGAACTACGTCTGTCCTTTGGTGTGTTATGCTTCCTCGATTTATGGCTCAGATTTAATTTGGTGAAACTTAATCGAGAGACTGTTATGATGTGCGCACTGTAATAAACATTCTGAAGAGAAATAAAACTGGATCTGTATTGGAGCATTAAGAAAGGGCCTTGTGATGCCAACCCCTTATGCAATGGACCTCTGGGAAGTGCTGCAGATTTTGGTCCAGGGTTGGGGATTGCAGGATGATTTCTTTTCTTTCTTCTTCTTCTTCTTTTTTTTTTCAGGGCTGAGGATTAAACCCATGAGTGCTCTATAGTGACTCTTACTATTTATACCACTAAGTCCATCCCCATCCCTTTTTATTTTTTCTTTTGAGATAGGATCTCACTAAGTTGCTGAGGTTGGCCTTCAACTTATGATCCTTCTGCCTCAGCCTCCTGAGTCACTGGGATCACAGCACCCAGATGGAGGAAGGTTTCCAATTAATTTCCTGCATCCAAATTCTGCTTTAAATATCAGGGTGCTTTTCATGTTAACAGGGGGTTAGCTTCTCTTCTCTAGGCCAGGAGCCAGTAAATGCCAGTAAATTTTTCTGCAAAGGACCAGATAGTAAAGTGTTTTCCACTTTGCTAGCCACACATTCTCAGTTGCAGCCATTCAGCTCTGCCCTTGTGGCATAAAAGAAGTCCTAGCCAGCATATAAACTAGTGGCTGTGATTATATCTGATACAAATTTACTTATAGAACAGGCAGCTGAGTGGAATTGCCTGGGGCCTTGGCATCAACCCTCGCCTGAGCATCAGCAGCCCCCGGGGGGTGTTGGGGCTGAAGGCTCTTCATTAGGGACTTGCTGTCCGGAGGCGGCTCTGTTTACTGACAGGGTGCCCACTCCCTCCTTCTGACTTGGAGTTCAGTAACAATGACCTTTAGTATTTACACCACTCTGCACAACTTACAAGGGCTGTTCAAATCCCATGTAATCCACACTAGGAAGGTTGGAAAGCATTGTCCATATTTTACAGAAAAGAAATCAGACTCAGAAGGGCTAGAAGAGGTGTCCTAACTCCCAGGGTGAAACCTGAACCCAGCCCCCAGCTACCAGCCTCCAGGCTCTTGTGGTTGCTTGTCCCTAGCAGGAGGGTGCATTCCTATAGGATGGGGACACCACTGAGACTCCTTTTTATCCTTTCAAGTGGTGTGTAGGCTGTGCTGAGGATGTGGGAGTACTTCAGAATAACTATTGATCACTTGCCCTGGGTCTTGCAATTCCAAGTTTCCATTCCCTTCCGCTGGTGCTCAGTTAATTGCTTGGTCAAATCTGTTGGCAAGCGTCCCTGCATAACCATCTAAAATCAAAGGGTTAATGCTGTGGTCCAAGTTTTCATTTCGTCTTTCCAATTTGAAAATTGCCCCAGTAGCTTTTGCAATAAGGAAAGGGGGGCTGATATAGATTTTGGGTGTATCCAAATCCACATTTCCCTTTAAATGGTCAAGAAGACAGAGGGAATTGGCTTTCTGGAATCACTTAGTGGGGAAGCAAAGTGTGGGTGTACTTGAGGACAGAATTAGGCACTAAAAGGTGAGGCTGAGATCCATACCTGTGTGTCGGGAGTCTGGAAGGATGTTGGCTTTATACTGATCATGAAATCTTTTTCTCGTTTTTCTATGTGCCACAGTTGACCTTTCCAAACAATTTCTGCTCTGTGTGTTTTCGTCTCCATCTCTTGTTTGTGCCACTATGAGAGCGCTTGCTATTCCTGTCCTTCCTGTCCACCCTCCACACAGCAGTCAGAGGAGCCTTTATAAAGTGTCCTCATGTTGGGCCCCTCTTTGCAACCTGCAGAGGTGTCCCGCTACATTTAAACTCACATTCAAACTCCTTCCATGGTCTTGGAGACCTCCTGTCATCTGGCCTCTGCCACTCTCCTGATCCTACTCATTTCATTCCCTTGTGATCTCTGACCTGGGTCCCCTGGCCCCAAGTAGGCCAGGTCACTCCCACCATCTGGTCTTTGTGTCTCATTCCTCTTTCTTGTGCACTCCTCCCTGACACCCTTCCATGGCTGACTCTGTCACCACGAAGCCTCAGCTCTGAGGTGGTCATCTCCCGAAGACCCTCTCCGCCCTCTCCACCTTCCGTGTGCATCTGTGAAGGAGCACTATAGATGATTGGCTTGTGTATTTGTCATCCGTATTTGCCCCATTCATTGACGAGCCTCTTTGCGTATTTGTTGAGTGAATGGGTGAGTGAATTCTTAGGGTTAGAGGCTTCAAGGAATCATTGAACCTTAGAAATACACCCAAGAGTATCTCATTCAGTGATTTCCAAATTTGCTTTTGCAATGGAATCATCTTTCTAAATCCAAGTTTAAGCAGAATTCCAATCCCTGCAACAGAATCAAGAGGAGCTGTTCTGGCAAAGTGCGGAAGCTTAGTGCCCCCAGCCACTGAGCCTCCCTCTGTAGTCTCCATGTACACTCAGGTGAAAAACTACCAAGACAACCCCTTCATTTTACAGATGGAGAGACTGAGGCTCTGAGTGCCTCCTCCCCCTATTAATGCCTCTAGAGGATCAGGATTACAGGTCTGTATCCCGGGCCCCAGATGGTTCCTGGCTCAGAGCAGGAGCTCCAGGAACGCTGGTTGAGCCATCTGAATGACAGGCAGAGTCGAAGGCAGAAGTGCAGCTGGACACCAAGTCTGGGGCCTTCGGATCTCCAGCACAGCAGGGAGGACAGTGGAAGAGACACGGTCTCCCTCTGGCCTAGGTTCAAGGGACTCATGGAAACAGACCTGGGGGAGGACACAGACTCCTCGTGGTAGGGCAGGGAGCGCGGGGCAGGTCAGCTCTGCAGGGCTGTTTCTCCTACCACTGTGCCCACCAACTGCATTCGTCAAAAAAACCCAGGAGGGATATGGTTCTCTTCTCCCTCTTCCTCTTATCTTTCCCTTTTCTTTCTTCTCCTTCCTCTTTCATTTTTAAACAAAAAATAAATAAATGCTTCAGGCACGCAGGACTGCAGAGGACAGTCCAGAGAATGCAATGAGCAGGGCAAAGCCACGGCTCAGCTTAAGACATCAAATGCTACAAATCCAGCTGGTCTCCCCCTCCCGGTCCTCTCTCCTCCTGTTTCCTTCTCGTGTCTCCTCCCCAGCTCTCTGTTCCCTCGCTTGCCTCCACCTTTTCTCTCCCCTGTTCCCCTGCTTCCTCCTCCCCTCCTCCCCCTCTCTCCCTCCCCAGCCCCTGCCCCTTCTCCTCTTCTTTAGTTAAGTATTTTTGCAGCAGTGATTCAATCCTTTGGCTGTTCTTTGTCAAGGCCGGGGTCTCAGCATTTCTTCGAATTTCCTTTCCGGTGCACCTCGGGCATCTGTCCCCAGAGACTATGCCCTGGCGTGCACACGTCCCTGTGAGAGGCACTGATGCTCCTGCTGGACTTCCAGAGGTCACCTTCAGCTTGCTTTCTCTGGGGGAAAAGCCTGACCACCCCTGCATGCACCTGCCAGGCCCTCGGTCCAGCTTCTCCTCACAGATGAAAAGAGCATCGGTTTAATATCACCTCGAGATTTCCCAGCATTTCTAATTCTTCTCTGAGACTTTCCTGGGATTTCTAAAGGCATTTATATTTCACTATATCACTGGGAACATTTTCTTATTCTTTTTTTTTTTTTAGGCTGTACTACTATGATTTGAAAACATTTGATAGATGCTTTCTGGACCATGCACTGGGGGAGCTTCTTGCTAATCTAGAGTTTCTAGAGCCATTTGGACTTAGCACTGGAGGAATTATTGTCAGGTGAGAAGGGGAGGGCAGAGCTGAGCAACTGTGCCTCAGCCCCCTTCTTCTTAAAGCTCAAGCCCAGGCATGACAAGAAGCTGGACAGCCAGGGACTGAAATTGCTGTGAACACATTCATCCACAGGGTTGGCAGGCGCCACAGGCCGCTCCTGTGCTGAGGTGTGAACACTTCCTGTTTCCAAGTCAGGGAGGGGGGTCCAGTGACAGTGGGAGAAGTCAGGAAGCTCCTTCTCCATCTCAGTGCCACCTCACTGGGTTTTGTGGCACCTGAGAGCTCTTTCCCTCTTCAGTAGTCCAAGTTTGTGCTCGGTGATCGAATCCAACTGCAGATTGTCTAAAGCTATTATGAAGCAGCTGGAAATGTCTTCCTGCTGTGAAGGGACCCCGGCTCCTACCTTGGGAGTCGGACAGCTTTGGCTGGTTAGAATATTAGTACTGAGACGAGAACCAAGAATGACTCCAGGGACCCCTTGCTTTTTAAAAATTTTTCTAGCTCCTTCCTGTCTCCCATCATCTTGCAGATGAGGAAACTAAGGAAGAAGGGAAAGATTGGGCTCTGATAAATGTGGTCTGGCAGGACCAAAAGAAAGCCAAACTTTATTAGATCAAGGAACTTCCCCAGAGGCTGGAAGAAGCCAAGGACCCATTCTGGGGTGGGGGCCAGCAGAACCGGCCCCCAGTGTGGGCTGGGCAGGATCCCCACCCCTGACGGAGACACACAGCACACACCCGGCTGGGACAGTGTCGGGTCCTGAACTCTGCAGTGTGCCACCCGCACCGGTGCTGCAAAGCCTTGGCGAGCGGCCACAGTGAAGGTTTCCCGCGTCTGGATCCCTGCCCACACTGCAGAATTTTCACTAGGGGAAGGAAGGGGGGGAAGTTTATGGCCTGATCTAATCGCAGATGAAGGAGAATTGTGGCAGCCAGCAGCACGCGGGCTCTGTTAAAGAGCCCGCCCTTCATTCCGAGGCACTTGAATGGTGTGTCCAGCATATTTGCCCAGGAGCTGGGAGCTCAGCAAACAGTGACCATCACTCTCCAGGGTTACAAGTATGTATTAGGTGTCAGGTCACAGAGATGGGACAGCACCCTAGATGTGAGAGTCCTTGCTGGGAACTATGGAAAATCTCTACATTCAAAGTGTAAAGAGGAAACTTTAAGGAGACAGTGCTGCAAGGGTGTCACCCAGGGTTGGTGCTGTGGTGCTCTTGGAGGAGGCCTGGGGTTTCCCAAGGGACCAAGAGCATCTCTTGGCCTTTGTGGACTTTTTTCTTCCTTTCTAGTCTCCTGTAGGAACCTCAGACCACTGCTAGAATTCCTGTCCCATTTTGGGACATGCTTTCTGAGTGGGCTAGTTGTGAAGCCCCATCTGCCTCCTATGCAAACAGGAGGGTTACAAGGACACTTCTAATTGCATCTCACTTGACGGGCCCACAGTGTTTGCCTAATAACAAGGATGTCCCGTGTGGGTTAAATCACACAATTACAGAAGCTCGGGTACAAACACCCTCCTTCTGTTTTCCTCCTTCTCCTTCCCTTCCTTTTCGCTTTGTAAAAAAAAAAAAAGGAAAGCGAGTCGAGAGAGTCGGGCATGGATTCTTGCAGGAGCCCATCCTGCACGCAGCCTCACTCCTCACCCTGCAGGAAAGGAGATGGAGAAAAGCCCTGAGCCAGGGACACCTCGCCTGGCTCCAGGCTGTCCTCACTCCTGGCCGCCTGCACTCACCTGGGTCTTCCCCTCTGCCCTGGCATCCACTTGTCCTCTCTGCTTGAGAGTGGGATCACAGACCCCGAGGATCCCCTGGGGCCCCATCTTGCCCAGCTGTGGGGTCTGCCCTCCCTCCGCACCCCAGTTGTGACCACGACTCCCACTAGCAGAGGTGAATTTCCATCTCCTGAAGTGAACTACTCATAACTACTTGGCTAAGGCTTTTTCTTACAAAGAGTTATTCATGTGTTTACCCTGAAATCTGCTGGATGACTTAGGAGGAGTCACCTCATATCTGAGCCATTTCCGCCTTTGAAAATGAGAATGATATTTGGCTTATATAACACAGTGTCTGGCACATCACAGGTACAGTGAGGATCTCCCAGCAGGGCTGCTGGCTTCCTTCCCTCCTTCCTGCTTGCCTATTTTGTTGCCTAGAGATTGTCCCCGGATTCCTCCTGCCCTTGTCTTGCCTGGACATGGACCTTTGTACGAACGGCACGATCTCAAGCCAGGCTTTGGCTGCTCTCCATGATCCCGGTTGGGCCAATGACTGGGGTGGCCTCTCTGACTGCAGAGGGGCTGTGAAAGTTAGATTTTCATTGCAGTGACAAAAGACCTGATGCAGATAAGCAAAAAGGAGGAAAGGTTTATTTGGGCTCATGGTTTCAGAGGTTTCAGTCGACAGTTGGCTGGCCACATTGCTTGGGGCCTGAGGAGGGGAAGAACATCATGGAAGAAGGTGTGGCTGAGATGATCTGCTAAGCTCCTGGCTGGGAGGCAGGGAGAGAGGATGGGAGCAAGGACAAGTTGTAGTACCCAAGGACCCACTCCTTCCAACTAGGTTCCACTTCCTGCAGTTTCCACCACCTCCCAATAGTCCATTCAGCTATAAATCTCTCAGTGGATCAATCCATTGACAAGGTCAGAGCCCTCAGGATCCAATCACTTCTCCAAAGTCCCCCCTTTGGACTTTGCTGCACTGGGGATCCAGTCTTCAATACATGAGCCTTTGATGGACAATGCAGATCCCAACCACACCAGGTGCACAGGCATTGAGAAGAGAGCCCAGAGTACCTGGGCAGAGCTCAAGGGAGCCAGAAACCATTGCTGCTGGGTGGTCAGTGGTGAGCAGCTCCCCAGAGCTCATCTGGATATTCCTGAGAGTGAGGTCCAGGATCCTACAGGTCCAGAATTGCTGGGAACGCCTCACCTCATCTGAAATATCAAGATCCCCTCCAGAGTTAATAAAGGCTTCTGCACAGCAAAGGGAACAATTAGGGATGTGAAGAGAGGACTCACAGAAAGGGAGAAAGCCTTTGCCAGCTAGTCTTCCGACAGAGGATTAATACCTAGAGTACATCAAGAGCTCCAAAGACTTTACACCAAAAAGTCAAACAACCCAATTAATAAATGGGTAGATGAGTTAAGCAGACATTTCTCAAAAGAAGACATACAGATGGCCAGACAATACATGAAAATATATTCAACATCATCAGAAATTGAGGAATTGCAAATCGAAACTTCACTGAGTTTTCATCTCACACCAGTCAGAATGGCAGTCACCAATAACACAAATGATAATAAATGCTGGAGGAGAGGAAGTAGAGGAAAAGGGACACTTTCACACTGACAGTGGGACCGTAAATGAGCACAACCATTATGGAAATCAATCTGGAGGATCCTCAAAAGATAGGGACTGGAACCACCATATGACCCAGCTACACCACTCCTTGGCATTTATCCTAAATTAAAGACATGACATATGCATACCCAAGTTTAGAGCAGCAGAATTCACAATCGCCGAACTATGAAACCAGCCTAGGTGTCTATCAACAGATGAGCAGATAAAGAAAATGCCGTGTATATACACAATAGAGTTTTATCCAGTTGTAAAGGAAATTTATGGCATTTGCAGGAAAAGGGGTACAACTAGGGACCATCATGTTAAGAGAAATAAGTCAAATTCAGAAGGTTTTCTCTCATATGTGGAAGCCAGAGAGGAAAAGGGGAAACAAAGGTGGGAGTGGACCTCCTAAAAATCAACAGGAGATCTGTAGAGGAAAGGGACTAAGAGGTCGGAGGAAATGCTGGGGAGGGATACTGGTCAAATGGTATTATAGAGTGTGCAAATATGAATACGGAACAGCAAATCCCATCAATATGTCCAACTATAATGCACCAATAAAAATGTGGGGAAAAAGATCCCCTAAGTCCCATGTAGAGTGGTTCAGAGAGGTCTGGTAACTTAGGGGGTGTGGCACAGTGCAAGGAAGCATCCTTCTGAGGCCAGACCTCCTAGGTGTCAAGGCTGGCTCTGCCATTTTCTGCATCTTAGATGGAGGCTAAATTACCCTCCCCTCAGTGCTTCGATTTTCCCTTCCTAATACCTAGCTAATGATATCACTTTAGAAGGTTGACACGAGGTGACGCACTTGTAAAGCATTCAGGAAAAGGCCTGTCAGGCAGGAATCACTTAATAAACTTTGGCTCCTGCTATCATTACTATTGGCAGCACCATCGTTCTGAGCATTAAAGTGTGAGAACCAACAAAGATGCCTGTTCCTCACCAGTCCCCAGTCATACTCTTATCTGTGAAGCAGAAATATTAATGGTACCTCTCCTGCCTCCACACACAGTGGGTGTGGGGATTCATTGATCACATATAAATGGATAAAACACAGGAACTATGAAACCAAAAGTGATGAGTATATGACTAAAATAGGAAATAAAAAAAATGAAGTTAGATGAGTGGAGAAACACCAAAAATGAGCTTTGGCATGAGCTTCCTAGTAAACCAAGGGGAAAAGGGAAACTTAATAGAACATATCCTTATCACTGCTTAGTTCTGGGGTATAATACTTCGTGTATTATTTTATCATGAGTCACAAGGTTTCATAGCTCTAAGAGGTCTTTAATCAAAAGAGCATTCACTTTGAATTTTTTGGCAGATCTGAAATTTTAGGCCTCAACTCTGAGAATTCTAAAGAGATTTAAAAGGAATCACAGTAAAAGTTGTTGATGGAATATGAGTTCTTTAACCCCGAGAAGGTCGATGGCAGGAAAGATGTGGTGGTCCACTGAAGCCTCCCCTGCAACACCAAGTGGGAAGTCAGGTGGTCCTGTGGCCTTTCCAAGGACAGAACCATAGCCCATGGCCAGGTGCCTCGAAGATGCAACTGGAGTTCCAGCAGAAATTCCCCAGACTTGGAGGAGACCACCCCTGCCCTGTGGTTGGGAGCTCCCTGTCTATGCATGTGCCTCTCTAGAAGGCCACCCTCGGGCCACCCAGGAGCTCACTGTATTGTCAGGGAGCACGGAGATGGCTCCTCCCTCCAGGCCATGCTCAGGTTCCCCAGGTTGTTACAGGAGAGGACCCTCATGGGAAGGGACACACTGTCCTCACCTGACTGTGGATGACCAACTGAGCGCAAGGTGCCCTACAGAGTCCAGGAGCAGGCTCCTAGAGCAGCCAAGCCACTTTTAATAATGATAGTTTACAAGGAGGAACACTGAGGAATAAAGTGGCCAAGAGGTTGTCGGTGGCTTGGAGGAAGTTCCCCTCGAAACAGGGAGCTGTGGCACCTACATCTGACCTTTCCTTATTGCTTTTCCTCTGCTGCCCCAGCTGCTTCAGCACCCTCTGAGACTGGCATCAGCCAAGGGTGCCCAAACAAGGTGGCACCGGGCTTCTGCAGGCCTGCCCCAGCTCTCCTCCATCCTAGCCATCAGCCCCAGGGAGCTCCTCTTGGGCAGGGCCACAGCTTCTCAGCGTCACAGTGCCAGGTCCATAGCAGACAGGAGTGCCAAGTGATTAGGAGCACAGGCTCGGCACCTGCCTGAGGGGGTCTGAATTCCAGCTCTGTCATCTACTCGATCTGCGACCTTAGTCAAGGTATTGCAATATTTTGAGCCTCAGGTTTGTTATCTTCAAAATGGGATTGATAGGATTGACAGAATTCCCTCTGCATGCACACATGCATGCGCGGCGCGCACACACACACACACACACACACACACACACACACCACACAGGATTGCGGTATGCATAAAATAAGATAATGACAATTAGGCTCTTAGCACACTGTCTGTCTTAACTACTCTATCAGGAGTCAGCAGCTCTTTCCATCAAGGGTTAGGTAACAAATATTTGTAGATTTTTAGGCCGTGTGGTCTCTGACCCAACTATTTAACTCTGCCCACTGTAGTATCAAAAGAGCTGTGAATGACACATAAATGAACGAGCCCGGTGATGTTCCAATAAAATTTTATTTACTTGAACAGAAAGAAGGCAAGGCCCATGCGTGCTGAGCCCTAAGTGAAACAGGAAGTTAGAAGGCCAGACAGAAACTTAAGTGGCAGAGTGGTGGTTTCAACAGCAGCAGCTGGTGGCTATGAGCTCAGACCATGGAGCAGAATCCGTCTGGGTTCAAATCTGGTTTGAGTGAATGTTGTCAACTCTCTGAGCCTTGTTTCCTACTACATAAGGTACAAGATGAGAGATAAAAGGAACCTGCCACAAATGGCTGATGTGTGATTCAAAGATGTGAGATGTGGTGCTAAGCATTTAGCAAGAGCTCAAAAAATTTTTAGCAATGTGGAGGGTGGTGACAAAGTGACCGTTGATCTCAAGTAAGTTCGACTGAAGCACAGCTTACCCTGCCCTTGACTATGCCCACACAGCATGGCTCATCAGGCAGAGCAAGAGTCTTAGATCCTGCGAGTGCCTGCCGTCCTGCCTGAGTCTTCTAGTTCACTCTCTGTGAAATGGGGCCAGACTTCCCCCGCTGTCCGTGCAGAGCTAGCTACCTACCTACAATGAGACCACGGAGGGGGAGCAAGTCCACGACTCAGAACTCAGGCGCCCAGTCAGCACCAAATTGACACTGCAGGTCAGAAATGGGCCTTGGTATTTCAGTCTTGCCTTCCCCCGGTGGATCTGAGGATAGCAAGGCCAAAAGATCAATCTTGGATAATATGAATTTTTGTTATGTGCTGTGCAGAGCTGCTTGGAGACTCAGGTTTGCAGAAGCTCTGGGCAGCTCCTTGGCATTGGATTGCTTTAGTTTGGTATTAGTGTTCTGGAAACAGACCTTGTCACAAAGCACATTGTGTTGGAGGGAGATATTGCTGTCAAAGGTGAGGGCACAGCGTTCCTTCCTGTTCGTGTTGATGCAGGAAGACTGTCTAGCAAATGGCTTTTCCCAGGGCTCAGCTCATGGCTTTTTTTTTTCTTTTTTTTATTCCAGAAGTTTTTATTTTTACCTTCTTTGTGGATCTTGCAGCCCTAATTAATGCTATCAGGCATCTGCCCTAATCATATACTATAATCACTATTGATTTTCACTTGTGTCATCTTTCTCCACCAAGACCACGAGACTCTCACAGAATTTCCTATTTCTCTTCCTAACACCAAAGCCACAAACTGCCTCTTCCCTCCCTCCCTACTTCCTTCTTTCCATTCTTGCATTCCTCCTTTCTTTTCTTTCCTTCCCATGTACTTCTGTCAAGCACCCCGCTATGGGTCAAGCCCAAACTCGCAGATGTCAGGACTGAGGGAATGAGACGGGGAAGTAAAAGACAGCAAGGAAACGGGCATGCACTTAGCAAGGTCGGGGTCCTGTGGAAATCCAGAGTTTGGGGGACCCAACCTGTTGTAAAGTCAGGAAGTGCTTCCTGGTGCAGGGCACGCCTGAGCCTGGTTTCTAGGACGAGTGGGAGTTCCAATAGCTCAGTCACAAGGAAGGTTATGTCTGGGTCCAGACAGAGAAATGAAAGCCTCCTCCTTCCACATGAGCCTGGCTATTGTGGTGGGGCCAGGGGGAGTGGCAAACGCCAGCAAAGACTGGCTGGCCGGAGGCCGGGATGAAGGAGATGCCCTGGAGTTACTTCCAACATCTTAAAGCTTCGGTGAGCAGTGCATTCGTGAAGCAAACTTAAATATCACGTCTCCTAGCATTTGGATGTAATTACATTAAGAGCATTATCTCCTTGGTCTGCTGATGCCAAGTGGAAACTTTGATTAGCAGTACTGCATGCCTTTTTTGATGAGTAGGGCGATGGATTAGGCCCATTATGGCTTCATATGTAAATCTCATCCCTCTCTGTTGGTATACGAAGTTGTGGGGGGAGAGGAAAATCACCAGAGATTCTTGGTGGTGAGAAAAAGAAAATATATTTCTTCTTCTCGCCAAGATTCAGATAAAACTTGGTCTGGAATTGGATTTCAGTAAAGCAGCAAACAAAAACAAGCCAACATCGATCAGGAGTCTACAAGGCCTAGCACTGGGTACAACTGGTATACCAACCTGCCGTGGTGCCGCCCATTGGAACTTAATTCCTGGTAGAAGTCAATCGTTAGCAAATAAATACACAAATGATGAACATGCAATTGTAAAATGTGCTAAGTGCTGTGACCAAAAAAAAGGAATCCTATGAGAAAATTTTGGGGAAACCTCATATGTATTGGTGTTGTGGGAGAAGTGACACTGGGACTCAGAGGCACTGTGGACTTGGCCGGGTGCAGGGAGAACACGAGAAGATAATGTTCCAGGCCAGAAGACACTGTAGAACACTGGCCCTAGGAGAAAAGGCACTTGGCCTTCGTGACAGCTAATGAAAGGCCAGCAATCATGGCTGGAGCCCAGAGAACAGGCCAGAGTTGGCCCCGAGGAGGCTGCCAGGTCAGCGATAGCGGTCCCAAAGGCCACATTTGTCTTTTGGTTGATTCTGAAAACATGATGACTTCAAGAGTTTTAAGCCATATGGGATGTGGTGGGTCAGGGGGTGGGGTCAGGGGAGGGAGGGAGGGAGAGACAGAGTCCATTTGTGCTTTGAAATGATTTTTTTCTGATTGTCCTGATAAAAAGGGACTGGACAGGGGTGAAGCGGAAGGAGCATGACCAATGAGGGGGCCTTAGAGGTGAGCACTGGTGCACAGGACCAGGTGGTAGCACTGAAGGTGGTGAGAACTGAATAAATTAAAAATGCTGTGGGTGAACTGGGCAAAAAGCATTAGTCATCCAGGTGGTGCTGAGGTAGATGAGGCAGAGGGAGGACATTAGTTTGGTGGGAGCTGACTTGGAAAGCAGCACTTGCAGTTACTGAGACCAATGGCTTCAAATAGCTTTGCTGCAGACACCTGGAGAGGTATTTTCTGGACCCTCAGTCACGTGTTATGATGTGACTGCCATGTTTGCTGACAACTTTTGGAGTAGGAGGAACTCCCCGCTTTTCTCTGTGTGTGGCCAGTTTACCAGAGTGAGTAGATCAGGGGAGGGTAAAGTCATCTCCTACCCTCAAGTTTGGAACAGGATGATACACACCCTGCCATCTAAGAAGAAAGGGACCACCTAGATGCCCAGTCAGTCTAACCACCTGGTTCTCCATCTCTCTGTGCCAGAGGAGCCACAGGGAACCCAGACACAAAGAGGTCAGTCTTCACTTGCAGGGACTGAACCACCTCAAAAACACCACAACACACTGAAAACACCAAAGCTCATGCAGGAGGGGAAGGACCACTTAGTCCAAGAAGGATCCAAGAGGCATGATGGTAAACAACACCAGTGAGCACTTGCAATGGAGCCCCCCTTAGGAAGCCAAGGCACAGAGAAGCTGAGTGCCTTTGTCAGGCTCACACAGTAGTAGTTAGTACAGCAGGGGTGTTAGCTCAGGGACTTGTCCTCCAATGTTCCTGTGCTTAGCTACTGTGTCATTCTGTAGCAAGAGGCTGCAGGTCACAAAAGCCTTGGAGGGGAGGGTCTTGACCAGTTGAGACAAGTAGACTATCCTGAGTCTCAACTACTCTGTGGGATAGATGTTGCTGAGGTTGTACAGGACCACCTGCATGAGGTCACCTGGGAGCCCAGGTTTCCAGTGTGACACTGAAGGTTTTACAGTGGGGACCTCTTTTCCTTGTACTCCTTCCTTAAATCCTTCATCTGCAGGAGCCAGGATGGTCACTGGGAAGGCAGCAGTGATCTGGAACATTCCTCCAGAGCCCACGGTGTGTGTGTATAGGGGAGTGGTGGTGCATAAAGAAAGGCTTCACTTAACTATAGTGTGGTAAGTCCCACCTGAGGAAGTCAGGGCACTGTGGGAGCCCCTGGGCACAGCAGGCCTGCCAGTACCTTTTGTGGTGGTGTGGGGGTGGCAGAAGGGCATCTAGCAGAGGGGGCAGGTGGGCAGGACTGGCCTTCTGACTGACAGAGTGAGGAGGTACAGGAAGGGATCTGACTCAGGCAGGTGTGGAGATCAGAGAAGACAAGGATCTTTTGAGGTACTGCTGGGAGGGTGGCCTTGCTGGAGCGGGAGCACAGGTGGAAAGAAGCCAATCTGGACAGAGCACACCTGGAGCTAAGTCCTCTCACCAGAGGTTGGGACCTCGCCCTGGGGCAGCGGGAGCTGTGGGAGGGGAGAGGGTGGTTGCTTCTTTGGAACACTCTGGTTCTTTGTACTATCTTGGGCTAAAGTGATGAGCTGGCCTGGTTCTTGGCAGGAAGTCTGATGATCTGGTCCCCCAAAGTGGTTTAGTTTGGCTCTAAGAGGGCTTTCCCCCAAGTCTTAATGGAAACTGTCCCTTCTCCATCCCTGATGGGCTTTCCAAAGAATTGAGCCAGGCTCTACTGGTGCATTTTATTTCAGAGACATTTGCTGCTTGCCTTCCTATGGGATGTCTGCCGTCTCTCCTCAGGCTCGTTTTTGAGCAACTTCCCAGTCATGGGAGTTGGGGAGGGTGCGGGTGGGCATCTCTCCAAAGCCTGCAGGAGGGAGATGGGAAGGGGCTGGCAGAGATGGAGGTCGATCGTGGGCCCTTAGGCTGCTGGAGACTTCGGGGCCCCTAGAGACCCTCTAGGGTCTCTCAGTTAATTAAGAAGGACCCTCATTTAGATGGACAGTGATGGTCAGATGGGCTGGAAGTTGCTGCGACTCACTGGGAGTGAACGGTATTGGCTGTGCGGGACTTTCCATCAGCAACGCTGGATGGAGCTATTTTATGGGTTTATTAATCCCCAAATCATTCCTAATAAGGGCCACCTCTGTGTGGGAGCCTGCACAGAGCGCCATGGCAGCTTTGCGTCGTCCCCCAACAGAAGTGGTGCAGTGTGAGGGGAGGAACGGGCCTCTGGAGCCTGGCATACCCAAGTGGAGACCCAGCTCTACCACCTTCCAGCTGTGTGACCTCGGACAAGCTCCAGAAGCCCTGGGAGCCTCAGTTGCTCATTTGCAAAAGGAAGACACTTGTCATTACCTGCTCATTGGGGTCAGAATTAAATGAGGTCATGCAGAGTGCTCAGTAAGTACAGGTGCTGAGACATAGATTTTTTTTTTTTTTTAATGTTGGGCTTAATAGGTTTATGAACTCAAGTACCTTCAGGGTAACATCAGTGGGTAAAGCAGACTGGGGTCAAGATAGGCAGAGAAAAATCTATAAAGCAGACAGTTGCCACTCGACTTCAGGCCCCATTGTTGAATAAAATATAGACCCAATATTATTAGAGGCAGTGATTTTTTTTTTTTGGAAGAAGCTAGAATTTAGTGTTAAATATCCCAACTTTCAATTAGTTGGTAATTGATTTAAATTTTTTTTAAATCAAGGGCAAAAAAAACAAAAACAAAAAAACACACACCTGAAATCATCTCCTTTGCCACCTCTGAGTTTTCCTTTCTGCAAAAAACTAATTTCAAACTGGGTCCTAAAAATGAATAGCTCAAGGCTGCCAGTCAAAAAGCATGTTAGGAGATGGCAGCCTGTGGTAGGGGGAGGTGATGAAATGCCCCCGGTCCTTCCAGGTAATGGGACTTACCCATCCCGCCCTGCACATAGGCCTGGGTGATGTTTGGTATCCAACCAAAATAAAGGACAGGTGGGGTGGGCAGGGGTCATGCAGGTGAGACCTATTATGTGCATCCGTGGGGGCAGGCGGGAAAATGACTGCATCTGCATCCAGGAATTCCCACCACCCACCTTCTCTGCTCACCTGGCTGTACCTGCTCCCCTGTCCTTTGTGGACCTGAACAAATTGAGAACATTTGGGGGCAACTATAGCAACAGGAGTTTCTTACTTTCAGACAAGAGGATTCCTAACCTTCATCCAAAGGGTCAAACTGATTCCCTAATGTCAACTCTCTTAACCTGACTACAGTTGCTGTCCAGATCCAAGTTTCCCCACCTGCAAACATGACAGACAGTGGATCAAAAATATTCAGAAAAATAGATTGTGTCTGCACTGAGAATGCCCAGCCTTTTTCTGGTTGTCATCATTCCATAAACTATACAATGTGACAACTACAAAACATTTACACTGTATTAGGCATTGTGAGTCATCTAGAGATGATTAAAATAAACAGGGTGTGCTAGCCTCCAGGTAAGTACTGTGTCCTATTATACAAGGGTTTTGGAACCCCGGGGTGGCCTGGAAGTGATGCCCTGTGGATACCAGGGGAGGACTGTGTATCTAAAATGTCTTCAGAAAGCCCCTTATCCCACGTTACCCAAGAACTGTTCTCTTACACAAAGTCTGAAGTATTTCAGCGGATGTTGGAGGGTTGGAAGTAGAAGGTTGCTAACTGTAAATGAGCAGGGAGACAGGTATTACCGAGCAGTCCTGAGCTTGGCCTTCTCTTCATCCATTTATTCATTTCTTCAGTAAATCCTCGGTGACTACCATGTGCCAGGGACTGTGCATGGGGCCTGCAGAGTCACAAGTTCTGATGCCCAGCATAGGCTTTGACACTTGCTAAGAAACCCTCATTTTCCTCATCTGTCAAATACTCATTCAATAGAACCATTCAAAGGGTGACCCAAGGCAGTGTGTGCACACTCAGAAGTATTATTACCCCCAGATAACCATCATGTCAATTACAACCTCAGCCTTGGGAGTTGATACTCTCACTCACACTTCTGACAGGAGTAAACCTAGTTTATAGTAAAGAATCCACTTGTCCAAAGTCATGAACCTATGCAAGTGTCAGAGTTGGGACGAGCCAGTCACCAAAACCCAAATCACACCAACAAGAACGAACCCTTCCTGGCCTTCTTGGTTTGTTGTCAGAAAGAACTGAGCAGCACCCTAAATGTCAGGTCTGTTAAGACTACAGTGCAGTTGGGTCCTGAAGGAGAAAGCCTGCCCGGTGGCTCTCTCCTGGCCCTGTGCACAAACCCAGTGCTCAGCTGCTGAGAAAGCAAATGCTGTTTCCCTCTGAAAAATACCATCATTCAATAAATATTTATTAAGTCCTTTTCTGAGGCTGGCACTGTCTTAGTGACCAGGAACACAGAGCAGAGTCCCTTCCCTCTTTGCACTTACGATCTGTCACAGTCCTGCAGATGGAAAGATACCCAATGGAAATGTGAGGTTTTGTGAAGCAAAAGATGGGGTCTGAGATGCAACTGCGACCTACATCTGATGTATGCCAAGGGGCTGTGGTCACCAGAGAAATGGGGTTTTACCTCTGGACAGTCACCTCAATTTTACATTTGGTTTGCACCTCTTCTGGGTGTCATTGAAGATAACAGCAAAGGGCCTGGGTTGCATCAGTACGCCTTGTTCTAGGAGAAGAGCCCTGATTTATCTGAAGGCAGGAGCCCTGCATTTCCCAGAGCTTTGGGCAAGAGTCTCTGGCCAGTTCTACCCCTCTGGTTACTTGGTTTGGATTAAGTGCCTGATGATTGGGTTCATGCAGAGAAGCATCTAGAATTTGTAGCTCGTTTGCTTGGAACATTTTAGAAAGTCACAATAGTTAATGATAATGATAACTGCCACTTAGAGAAGACTAGTTGCCAGACATTATGGTAAATGTTTTACCTGCATTATCTAACTTAATCCTCAGGAAAAAAAAAAATTTAAAAACCTAGTACCCCTGAAAGTACAGTTATCTCTATTTTACCGACAAGGAAATTGAGGCTCAGAGAAGTCAAATCCTTGCTCATGATAACACACCTGAAAAATGGCAAAGGGGGACGTGAATCAGGTGTGACTTTCACAGGCCAGTGGTTTCCAACCAGGGCCAATCCTCACCTTCACCAGGGGATGTCTTGGGAAATCTGAAGACATCTTTGGTTATCACAGCTGGGGGAGGGGGTTCACTGGCATTTGCCAAGGAGAGACAACCATGTTCTAAATTCCTAATACACAGGACAGTGATCTACAGCAAGGGATTGCCCAGCCCACAGTATCCATAGAGCCCAGGGGAAGAAACCCCATCAGTTAAATCTCTTGAGCAGGTTCTTCTTGCTAAAACATTTTGCAGTTTTATGAAATAGTCCTGATCTCCATTGAAGAGTTGTATTTACCTTCTCTCTCACTCTGTCTTCATCTAGAAGCTTTGATAGAGCAATTTAGATCAATCCATTTCCAGAAAGAGCTTTCAATGAACACAGAGCAAGAGAAACCCCAATGGAGTTTACAGCCCCTTTTCAGCTGGGTTCAAGTTCACTGATGCCAGAAGGGAACTCGTTAGAGTCTTACAGGCTGCCGGACAAATGTTAATAGCTTCACCTTTAATTTAAGCTGGACTTTATTTTTATAGCAGGGCCTTTTGCTAGCAAGCAGATTTATTATGGCATTTTTAACAGCTGAGGCAAATCAATAAAGTATATGAGCACATGTGGTTCTCATGCTATTTGCAAATACCAGTTTGAATCCTCATGTACATAATAGGCGTGCACATGTGTGCTGTACGCATATGCTTTTCTGTGCTTGATGGTTTGAACTGGATCCCCAAATCAGATATTTGGTTTTCTGAACAAAATCTCTGAATGACAGGATAGGCTAGGGATTGGACAAATAGAGCAATGGACACAAACAGACTTTGACCCTCTGGGGAAAAACTCTTAAAGCACGGATAGGATCCGGGTAGTACATTTGTCTCTCCGGAAAGACAGGCAACAAGATGGCATCATGATAAATGTTGCAAAACTAAGAATGCAGTGAGCTACGTTTGCCATTTCCCTCATTTTATAGGACATCTGGACAGCTGTTATTTCATTTCACCTTAGAAACAACTGTTAGGTATTATCCCATTGTACAAATAAGAAAATAAGTTTAGAACAATTCAGCCACTTGTTCAAGTTTACAGAACTTGGCTCTGGCTGAGCATGCAATGTCTGGGGCAGTTTCTTTTGCAGTCCCTGGGGTGAACGGGAACCAGTCTGTCTGCCTTGAAAGCTGCTGCCGATGTTAGGGAATCTATGGGTATTTTCCTTGCCTTTACTAAATCTGTATATTCATTATCAGGGCTCAGACTTGATGATCTATCCAGTACATAAGCTATGAACCACAGGACACCAGTTACATTTCAATTCACTAAAATTCAGTACAATTAAAATTCAGTTCCTGGGTCACACTCTCCACCTTTCAGGTGCCAGTAGCCAAGTGTCATAGAGGATGATGCAGAAAATTTTCCACTATTCACCAGCCCTTGCTGAGAATGACTAAAGTAAGGTAATAAAACCACTTGGATAGGTAATATTTCAGAGTGTCCAGGAAGGTACTATTCAATTTGTAATGAAAAAAAAAAAAAAGAACAAAAGGCAAAGATCCAGTAAACTTTTTGCTTTTTAAGGAAGAAGGTCTAAATATTCATTATGGACCCGCTCTCAGTCAGGTTTCAGACTGGGAACATTCTTCCACTAAATTCTTATGACAACCAAGCAAGGTGGTACTGTTATCCCCATTTAATGGGTAAAAGCAACTGAGGTTTAGCTACTTGACTAACACAGGCATCTTCTAAGTAGCAGAGCACAGATTCAAAGTGGAATCTGTCCTCTCACCGTCTACATGTACTTGGCTCCATACCATGAGTCTGCAATAAAAATAAGAACTTTGATTGTATTCCAAAGTCAATGTCACTTTGAATCAAGTACACTTCAAGTCATCACTTCACAGATGGCTATCGTATGGATCTGGAACTTTAGGGATGATCTGAGTGGACATGTGGTAGTGGGAGCTGAATGTCCCTTGTCCTGCCCTTGGGCTTGATCCTCACATCCTCTGCTCCTTAGTCACACTAGGAGCTCTGCAGCTGCAGCCTCAAAATGCCACTCACCTGAGCACCAGCATTGTTCCTTTAAGGACTCTGCAGGTCACCAGGGTGCCTTTCTCTCAACTCTTGGAGCAGGATTACTTTGGAATAGCCCTGATGGCACTTAAGGCTTACCCATAATGGCACCAAAGCCAGGCTCCTTTCCCTATCTGTGGCCTGCAGGTGGCTGAACCATATGTTCCAGACACACACATCCCTGGCCCAGATGGCTTTCTCAGTTCTAGAAGACTGAAATCCCACGTCCACATCCCAAGCCATTTACAGGAGAGAAGAGAATCACCAGCCAGGCAGTTAGTGGTTAGATGCGGCAGTCTGAAAAGAAGCAGGACATTTTTCCAAGCATGCATCTGCGAGGAAAATTTCTTTTGAGCCTTGAAATTCCACATAAGCAAGGTCATGCAAAGTCATTTAAAATTACACCTCAAGACAGTTCGATGGCAAAGGACCTACCCCTCACTGTTGATTTATTGCTTACTCCTTTAACTTTTTAAAAAAGATCAGCAGATTGATTGTGCTGCCTGTGGCTGGAGACACGCTTACCTTCCTCAGCCTGATTCTTAAAGCCTCACTGGCCTGTTTTCAGTGTCGTTTCCCCTGGTTCCTAGTCCTCTGAGGGTCACAGCACTGAGTGTTTAGCTCCAAGTGAGAGCAGCATGTAGGGTTCACAGCAGATAATGCAAAGAAGCTGTGGCATGGACATTCCCCAAAGGACTCCTTATACCTTCAGTGACAAAACTGAGGAAAGCAAGGAGGCAATTTCCAGTGGGCTCCTGGGGCAATCTGGACTGGTGACCGTGATGCTTTTAGGCCACTGCATTCCAGAGAAATGGCAGGAGTCTCTCCTGTTTCTGGAAAGGCTACTGTTTCCAGTCCCTCTCTACCAACAGGCTCCCTCCAGCTCGCCCATCTGCTTTAACACCCAGGCTGGCTATACCAACTGTCCCCTGGGAGACATCCTGGCCCTCTGAGCCCTTCATATTCATGGACTGTTAGTCATCAGAGGTGAGAATGGCAGGCCAAACCCTGGGGGTCCTCCCAGGCACCCAGGAAAAGTCTTTCTACATTCATTGATGCTCATTGACTAACAGGCAGCTCAAGTTCTGCCTGCTAAATCTCAGCAATCTAATTTCTTTTCTGGGCTTATTTCTTCATTAGTGTTTTCATTTCACTTTATTTTTTTACTGACAAAATGGCCCCTGATCTGTTAATTTATTTAACAGGTCAGGTATGTGCTATGCTTGAAAACAGGGGATTAGGAAAAAACATGATTATTAATTCAGGAGTTGCGTGCTTTCTCAGACCCTCGTCAAGGCGAGGCATTCTGTACACATCCCATCTCTTACAACTGCTGCCTGTCGGGGACCCCCCTCTGCACTTCCACCAAAGACATGGAGCCAATGCAGCTTTCAACCACTTAGCTATGCATCAAACTGCCCTCCGCATCCAGACCGGGGGGCGTTTAATGTGGCCAGTGACATTTTTCCAAGTGTGTTTATTACATGCTGGTGAGTTCCTCTGAGACAATTTGAGATAAAACTTTAGGAGTAATTATGCTTTATGAGGACATAATGCCCTTCAGGCTTAATTTCACACGATGTTAAATCAATGCTCATATTCAATTCTCTTCTGTCTGTGTTCAAGTTAAAGGGCACAATATTAAAGTTTCCTATAATTAGCCCAGAAGTTGGTGCCACACAAATGGTAAAAATTGACTTTAATCCTTTTGTCTGACTGTGGGAAACCATGGTGAGTGGTCAACCGCTCATATCCACGGGTTCCATGGGAGGCCTAAGGCCAGGAAAGAAAGGGGAGGAAAGAGTTTTCTAATCAACTCTTGGAGAAGATGGGTTCCCACCATCTTCACTCCTGAAGTCCTGTGGGATAGTAAATGCCTGTCTGCCTTCATTTTCATGATGTCTCTGGATTGAAACTGTCTTCTCTAGAAGGAAGTTATCATGCAAGACCTCTGACCTCTGACTACCCAGGCCTGTCCTGCTGCAGAGCAGTCAAGGCACCTTCTAGAACATGGCGTCTGCTCAGAGTCTCTTGGGGATGTGTCAGCCCCTGGATATGAGAAAAGGAGAGGGGTTAGTTTTTCTTCTGCTCCAAGGCCTTTTGTTTATTTGTTTTTGATCAGGAAATATATCGGCTCCCTCTGATGAAGGGTGGAGATATATATATCTTGTTATCTGTTAGCTTTCAGGATTGTTGCTCTACTTGCAAAGAGTCTCAAATATATAGTCACAGACAACTTCACCTTGTAATGTATGTGTAAGTATGTGTGTGTCTGAGTGAACACTTAGGTGTTTTCCTAGGGTCTTATGTGACATTCTCCTCAAATAACTACTGCAATGAGTAACAATGGCCACTTAAACTTATATTATGTCATAAATGATTCTTTACATGACACTATAAGTGCAGTGGAGTGTGTGTACGCGCGTGCGCATGTGCATTTGGCCACACTGTATTGTACCCATTAGATGTAAAGATGATGAAAACCTGGAGTGGCCTAGTTCATTGCCCAGGGCCCATCAGTTTTCAATAAAGAAAGGAAGACCAAATTTAGTTGCAGAAGCTGCAGCAATGTAGCAGAGCACTGAGATTTTTTTCCCAGGAGTTACTTTCTTTTCTTTTCTTTTCTTTTGTTAATTCTTTCAATCAACCCATTTGAATAGATTACTTAATTAGCATTTATTGTTTGTAAAATTCCTTGTCCAGAAGCACCATTTTAGGGCCCGCAGTTTTGAAGAAAGACAATTTAATGGGTGATAATCTTGTATAGAATTTCCAAATTGATTTCTCGGTAGTAAATTGTTCCTCAATTGTAGTGCCTTCTCCACTCTCATTAGACACCAAGGCTTCTTGCTAAATGCATTCATAACCATTAACATGTTGTCTCCACTTCCCTGTCATTTGAAACAGGTCATAACTCCAGGCACAAACATTTAAAGGACAACTGTACTTTTCAGTTTCATTAGTGTGCGGGGAGAGTTGGAATGTGCCATTGAAGTTTATAGAGCTCTGCAGTTCCTGATGGAAACCGTTTGGCTCTACCCATCCCAAGAGAAGAGATAACCTTTCTCTTTATGCACAGTGTTGTCTGGTTGAAATTCCACTCTTCCAGAGTCTTGTTTATCAGCCTGATGTATGGCTGGGACCTTAGGGAGACTCCCCAGAACCTGCTTACAATTTGTTCACCCTCCTCTTTCCCATGGATGCCCTGGGAATACCACTGCCAAGGAAACTCGCTGATGGTGAAGTACTGTGTAAGGATCTATTTCAAATGGTTTCTTTGACTCCTTAGATAATGGTAGTTGAATGTCTGACTCAAATGGAGCTCTAGAAATTTTGAAATATAACAAACATAAAAATAAGCAAACATACTGAAATTCCCTACGACGTTTGGGGCAGTTTCTCTGCCTTTGACATCTGGAGAGCAGGAGCTCCTGAGGAGGACTGCTCAGATTCGCTCTTATGCTCACTGGGGACAGTGTGGTCTTATCATGGCCTCTGCCAAGACATTTTCTAGCCAAATTAGGTCTGAAAAAATGACCCAACCCTCTCATTTTTATCAATGAGGGATTAGATGCTGAGGTATTATTAATAATGACAAACATGATGTGGATCCCATTTAAGATCTTTTTGTGTACTGAGAAAGAGGCTTTGAAAACATTATCTCTTTTAATTCTCAGTTCTGGCTGCCAAGCTGATAAAGTAGGTGGGATAATGGCCATTTATACAGATGAGGAAATAGGCCCAGAAAACTCAAGTGCCGTCAGCAGTATCACTCAAGCCAGTTGGTGGTGGACTCGGACCTACACCCTGGCTTTATCGAAGTTGGCCCCTCAGGTTTAAGTGCTAAATGAAGGAGCTAAATGCATGCCCCTGTTTTTCCAGGGACTTAAGGCATGGGTGCTTGATACCCAAGACAGCCCTTTGAAGCAAGGCTTAGCTCCAGTGAAGCACCTTTGTTTTCTTCAACATGGTTCTTCCTCAACCCCTTGACTTCTGGATTTTCACCTTGATGCTTTCCCATGATCCACCTTTAATCTCAAGTAACCTGGCCCCACCCTTTCTGACTCATGCCAAGAATTTCTCTTCCTAGGTGAACGTAGGTGAATCTCATTGACTCCTTCACTCAGGAAAGATAGCAATATTAGATGCCCACTCTGAGCCAGGAGCTGCTCTTGAGATACATCAGTGAGCCAGATGGATAGGTTTCTACACAGCATATACTCTTGGAGCAGAAGGATCATTGGGAAGCACCGAACCCAATGCAAAAGACTAGAATTTGAAAACTGGCAAATGTTTATATTTAATTTGGTACAGCATCATAAAAATGAAGGTAATTATTAACATTTTAAAATAGAGAGGTTCCACATAGAATCTGGACTCCTGGAATCTCAATGGAGACCCAGATCCACTCTGCATAAAGCACCAATTCACAATGAAATGGGAGGTGTGTGAGGTCTCAAGGCCACATGTGCCTCAACCATGATTGCTTATGCCCAGGCAGCTACACCCATGTACATGATCAGCCGATCTGGGGAAGTTTTGGCAACCCATGGAGTAAATAATTTACAAAGGCGCTTCACACCACAGCATGGTGGCTTCCCATGGCCCCGCTATGGCCTCTCCACAGGCAGCAGCTGGACCAGAGACTGCAGCAAGTCAAAGAGAATCTGCAAAGCCCCAGAAGACTGGACCGGTCATAGGCAATTCAGCACTTGGACAGCTCCCAGCTTCCTCCTCCCAGGGTCATTTATTATGCATTCCAGGCCTTGGTGCTGAGTTCTCACTACTTGGCATCTCAAGGGATCTAGTGCAAAAAACCAATAAACCTAGAAAATTAAGAACTCTCTCTGGTAGGATCCAAATGAATCAGAAGGAAATAAGAAGAAAATTGTTGGAATATAATAGCGGGAAGAACTAATGTTTATTATTAGTATTAAAGTTGGTTTTGGGTACTTTAAAAATATTTACTCTAAATCACCAGCAAAAGCAACAACAGTAATAGCTAATATTAATTGTAGGACTCTTAGTGTTGTCTATGTCATTTAATTTATCCCACTGTTCCTATTTTACAGAGGGGAAACCGAGACTCAAGGAGATTAAGTCACCTGTCCAAGATCATATAACTAATGCATTCAATACTCAAATTTTATAATAATTTGGGCTCATTTCTAAATTTGGCTGAAAATATTGAGGAATTTTGTGGGAGATTGACAGAGATCTCTCACACATAAATAGAAGTCAGGGATTGAACAGAATAGTTCTCCTATGATGTTCATTATCTAGGTCTGTTTTCAAGATTGAGGGAAATGATCATGTTTACTTCAGCTATGTTAAGCCATCAAGGGCCAGTGAGCAAAGTGTTTTACTGAAGACTTCACATATAGACCTAGAGGATATCCCGAAAGCAAGCTGGAAAATAAATACAGGAAATGCAGGTGGAAGGCTGGCCATTCAGTACTTGATCCCCGTAGTAAATCTGATTAAAGGATACAATTTGGTTTAGAAAACTATCAGAGCAAATCCTATCTCTTAAAATTTTTTATGCTGAATTCTGTAAGATTAAACTGGTTGCACTAGGCCAGAAATATTGGAAAAGCTCTCTGATTTTCCATTTCTCATTTTGTCATGTTTATACTCAAATATAATAATACAGCAGCTCATAGGTCAGAGCAGAGGATTGCCTGGGCGATAAATGAGGATTCAAACTGGATTTGAGGTCTTCCTGGCTCCCGTGTTTTACTCTACCAGGCTGAGGCATAAGCTAGTTAAGAGTGTGGGATTCACAGAGAACCCATCCAAACAAGCTCTCTGCCTCCTGGATGTTGGCAGAGTAATGCTCAGGTATGTTTATCACCCAGGAGCCTGCTATTTATGAATTGTCTACATGTATGGACCCAAGGAGCCAGCCAGCCTGGCAGGGACCTCTTTGTCAATGTCTCTTTGGTTATACTATGTTCCTGGTTCTTCTGACATCTCTGTGCTGAATGCAAGAACCCTTGCTCTGGGGACAAAGAAACTTAGAGGGTGGGAGCACCAGAGTGAGTGTCTTGGGGCATGGCCTCTAAGGCTGCTGGCTAGCTGTCAAGCAATCTGCCTATATCTCAGTTCCCTCATTTGTAAAATGGGGATAACCCTCTCTTGTAAGATTGTTAGGGCATCGAACAAATTAATATGTTTAAAGCATTTAGAAGAGTAATTGGCACATAGTGGGTGTTACGGGTCATTAAATAACTTTTCAAATTTAAGGTCCTTTATGTCCAGGCACCCGTTCAAGGATTTAGCAGAGAGTAAGTCATGTGATCTTCAGAATATTCACGCTCTCCCTGCAGAATCTACAAAGCAATTATTACCTCTGTTTTCAATTGAGGAAACTGAGGTCTAGGAATGTTAGTATGCCCAGGTCACACAGCTAGTGAGGAATGGGAGCCAGATTTGAAAACAGGCAACAGTTCCTGGAATTCAGGTGTTTAACTACTAGGCTATAAAGATATGCAAGCAACCTTCCTATTTACTCTTTAATCCAAGCTTGAATTCACTCACTGACAATATACCAGACCCCTAGGAGGCTGAAGCAGAGACTGGCATATGCATTGCTCCCTTATCCCCACAGCTGGAAGCCAGTGACACGGACACAAAAATCAAACCATCAACTCACAGCATTTTCTTGGACATTTTTAATTAGTAAAGAAGAATTTGTAGCAGCTGATCTGGCTAGGAGTTCCAGGTGCTTCTTGCCTCCTTTTTCCAATTTCTCTCATCAGTGCTTGCCCCACAACTAGATAATGAGCTCCAAGTAGATGATGTGTTCACACAACTGCTCATCCCCACAGCTCCCTGGAGTACGAACCGTCTGGTTCAGTGAGTATTAGTGAATGAACCGATTCCACCGGCTTTGCGCCTTGATACTAGCAGCCTTCTTTGCTTAGTGATTTTTTTTCCCCATGGTCAAAGAAGGGACTCTGGAGTTTCCTTTGGTCCTAAGTCCCAGTTCTAGTGCTTTCGAATTCCTGTGACCGTCAGTGGAGCAGATTATTAATATAAATAATGCAATCGTCAGATGACCTCTTTGACGTTCTCCACTCAGGGAGTTTTCTCTGATCTCTTTGATTTCCAATCCAGAGACTTGTAGGATAAAATGAAGATGGGCTGTTGGTTGTTGAAGATGACTCATTTGATAACTTTGCTGTTTTTTAGTGATTGCAAACATTGTAAAGTCCCCCTCAAACTTGGCTATGCATTAAAGGAGAAGTGAAAGGAAGAGTGTGTCTATAGGGAAGTTCCATGGAGAAAATAATAGAAGCTGGCAGAAGCCGTAATGCCACATTTTCCTGGCCACACCACATAGAGAACCATGACCTTGCAGTTGAGAGATGAGACTGGTAATTAGGGAGGGGTTACTGTGCAGAAGCTGATCTTTGCCTTCTACCCGTATTTCATTCTGGAAACCGAAACGGGGCATTAAACAAAGAGTGGCAGCACATTTCAAAGGCAAGGGACTTACAGGCTATCAAAACCAGGATTGAGAGGAGCTCTGGGCGAGTATGCGCTCTCTGTGAAAGAATTCTGCCTTTCAGCAGGGAAAGGGATTTAGCTTGGCATCCGAGGATTAACACAACTTCTGATATTGCACCCTCCATTTTTGGGAGGCAAAACTTCAAACCTTAGATACTGACATTTAAAGGCTTTAAAATATCCCATTCAATTTGCTTTGGGCAGCATTTATCAGTGTCTATTACTTTAAAAAATTTTGGAAACCATAAATTCCATTCATCTAGGAAGACCATGTGTCCTGGTTTGTCAGAAATAGTCCCCGTTTCTTCCTGTTGTACTGGGGTAATTACCAGTATCTTCCATATGTGTTCTGGTTTGAATGCTAAATCACTCTACTTACAACCCAGTGACAGGCAGGGTACCTGGAGAGGTTCCCACATGTGTGCACAGGAAGTTCCTATAGCACCATTGATAAATAACAACATAGACAACCTCAGGAATGCCCACAAGAAGAGTAGCCCCATGAACCGCGGAGAATTCCTTCTAAGAGCACCATCTCTGTCCAGCAGTTATCACACTTAATGACAGAGAGAACTGCATGGATGAAAATGGATAGGTCCCCTAGATATCTTAAGGGGAAAGGGACCATATTAAGAGTGTGGTTCCATGTGACATGGTTTAGGTCATTTTAGAAATGCAAACTAATTTAAAACATCTTTTAGGGGTCACTTATGAAAGATGAAACATATTCAGCACACCAGTAACAAGAGTTAAGAGGGGATGGGCTGGCACTTGGTATGGTGGTCAAGGTGACTTTAATAGCTCAGCTTGTTCCAAGAACACTTGAATCTCATATTGTATGTGGAATTCATCACTTATTTTAAAAATGACTTAATACTCAATGTTCCAGGGGTGATGCTGTTCAACTCTTTGTTTATATTGGGGTAACTGGGATCTGAGAAGCCAAATAAATTTGGGTGAGTCACACCATCATGCAGGGCAGAGATGGAGCCAAAATGACCGTCCTGACATCCTGTCCTTATTCATGACCTGTCAATGCTTTCCTGAAAGGGACACACAGATTTATTAGGTTGACTTAACTGCGTGGAAGTGAATGGCTAGACACACACTGAACCATGTTTATCAAATTTTACTTCCTCTAAATCCCAAACTGAAAAATAATGGCCAGGGTGGCTGAACCCATCAGTGTACCCTGGACGGGCAGTCATCTGACTTACTCTTTGGAGTCTACTGTTTGGTGTGATTCGGGCTGTAATTCTCCAGCATGTGTTCATTTGCTATGGAGATTGAAGTGGTCATTAATGGTCCAAAGAGGTGGCGAGTAGTGTGGTCAGTATGCTTTTCCTGGCATGTTTTTATTATAATTTTCACAGGGTCACTTGGCTTGGTTTGTGTCACTGTCCTTACTCAGGTAAGCTGTGTACTCATGGCTTCCCCCACCCCAGTGATTCTTTGTGCCCAAGCAAAACCTGCTAATGTGGGGGCGACTGGAAGCCACTAAAACATTATAATTCCCTCGAGTGTTTGCATGTTCCTCAAGATCACGACCTGAAATTAAACTTCCTGATGTCTTAAGGGTAGAAGCTTAGACACTAATTAGCAGATGAGTATTAGTGGAATTTTATTTCACTTTTTTTAGCTTCCAAATTTTCTTGACATCTACCAAACAGCTACACTTTCTGATAATTATGAATACTCATCCTAGTGATAATTATCATCAGTGCTGTTGAATTTAGAACCTAGAACTTTGCATCCACAACATGACTTCATGAGATATAGTCTGTTTTTATCTCCACTGAATAGATTAAAAAGGCACTGAGAGGTTTAGCGTCTCAGGGAGGGTGATGAGGTAGGAGATGGAGCTGGGTTTGAACCCAGGCAGTCTGACTTCAAAGCTTCAGCAGTTCACTACCATGAAGGATTGCCTGCACCATAGTAATGATTATGCAATTATGATGATTGTGCAAAATATAATATAGCACAATAAAATATAATATTATGTAAGATATAATTATATGCCATTAGCTGTGTGGGTACTCATTTGCATACTTTGATCTCAGAAATTCCAAGGGGGAGAAAAAAAGCACTGTCTTGGAGGATTGTTAATAGAATTCCAGAAACAGAGTGGGTATGGTAAAGTATATAAGGTGCTTTCCCTTCTCCCCCAACTTTCCTGGCTCAACAGTCTGCTGGCTGGCACTCCTATATGGGAGATCAGTATAACCCCAGATCTTGCCATTCATGGCTTTCACAGGGACACACATCACTTACTGAGTAACTGGTGGGTTTGGCAAGAGGGCATGGCTGTCACTTGGCTGAAGAATTCCAAGGGAATCATAAAAGTGATGGCTCAGCCTGGTGGCAGGTGATGAATAGTGTGACCCTAGAGAGGGAAGCAGCTCTGTGCTCAGTGCCATCTCTGCAGACTTAATTTGCAGCTGGGACTTGGCCCTTCCTTTGGGCTTACAGGAAGGCTCATGAGCTGAGTGGCTGAGCTTGTCCTGATCTGTGTGTAAGACTCTCCTCCTGTTTCTGACCTCCACCCAAGGACACCTACAGCACCTCCAACCACAGGAGCAAGAAGCAATCCCAGAGATTGGAAGCTCTGGTTGTCAAAATATGTGGTTAAACAGTTCATTGAATAAAAAAACTAAGACTTGTTTTTTTAGGTCTTCCCTCTGTTTAGATAGAGACACTACCCAATTGCCCTTACAGGAATATTATTTCCTCCTCTCAGCTATTTATTTTCCTGTTCCTTGTTTTAAAACAAAGGTTTTAAAGAAGGTGCCCAGTGTCTTACCTCTGTGAGAGCAGTCCTCCTGTAGGGTGGCAGCAAACAGGAGGGAATGCAGACCTCACAAAACACCCAGGACAGAGGCATGCTAAGGACACGGTAGGCATGACTCCGTGTTGCTCCCAATGGAAGAGTTTGGATCAGAACTTTCAAGAACATTTGCTTATGGGGAACACTGCAAAATCTTTATGTTTCTTCATTCAGATGTTTTTGTATAGAGTTTTGAGAGGATTTCCAGAAAAGTCAAGGGTCCATCTCTAAGAATTTGCTGTATGCCTTGAAAGCTCTGAGAACCCTGCATCAGCCAAGTATCTAACTCTGTCTAACCCCGAGCTCTCCAATCACCCCTCCTCGCAGCCCTTCCACAGCCTGGTGAGCAGGGGCTCTGGAGCAGCCAGTTCCAGACAAGGGCGTGTGCAGAGGCACAGGGAAATGGGTGCTTTCTTGAGGGGGATGGACCACTGCTCAGTAGAGGCTGTCAACAGCATCAGTGACAGCCTCCTCCCAGAGCTCCTAACTGCATGTTCCAGTTTCTGGGTTGAAGAGTGCACGACTACAGTATTGTGCCCCTCTGCCGGAAGGGCAATCGTTCAAAAAGAATGGAGCTGGAAATGGGAATTGCTTTCATCTGTGCCTGTCAGAATATTATGTACTTCCTGGTCCTGGGCAAATATTTGAGAATTTTATCATATCCCAGATACCTTCTTTCTGTTGGGTTCATCTGATTTTTCTTGAGCCTCAGTGCCATTCCACACTGCAGACAGAGTGACAGCATGAACTGCAGGAGTGTCACTCCTCTGTGTTTGTGTGGCTGGGGGCAGCTTTGGAGGAAGCCTTTCAGAAAGAATTGCAATAAGGTGTCCTCTCTGCTTCAGGTTTTCCAATCCTCCTGTTCTACAGATGGAGATGGGGAGGCTCAGAGGACCCAAGCCCTAATCTGCACAGCTAAAACCATGGTAGTATTCACCTGGAGTACCAAGAAATGTGTCGATAAATACAAATCATGTTAATAATGTTAAAAAAAAAAAACCCAAAGCAGTTAGCTGGAAGATCTGGAACCACTTTACCTGGTCAATTTAGAGATTTTATAGCACATTGGTGTTATATCTATTTAATTATCTCAGTAAGCAGATTTTGTAATAATAACAGCAATGGGAAAAATACCCCTTAATGACTAAGGATTTTGTGGTTTATAGAGTCTTACTTTCCTTAGCTTCCCAGACTGGTCCTTCCTTGTTTTACAGAATTCTAGTACTCAGAGAAGTTAAGTGATGTGTGTGTGGTCACACAGCTGAAGCTCAGCAGAGCTGTAGCCTGATCCATGCATATTGTATGCCCCTTAAATTGTATGCCGAGCTCCTCAGGCGATGCTGTCTGATTTGAGGGATATATAACCTGCTGATTTTGTGTGTCTGATACATTCAGGGGGTTTTCCAAATGGAATCATTTGGGAGGGAGCTTAGAACTTGTTTGTTGAGGTTGGGTAACCCCTTTATTTAGCAAACACCTAGACAATGTTCATTGCCATTACCGACAGACTTCTAAGCAGGTTGTATATATCTAGTTGCAAATTTCTCTTGTCAGTCCCACAGGTAGATACAATTTAACTCTATTTCATGGATGTGGAACTTAGGACCAGAGAAGCAAAATAATTTTCAAAAGGACACACGGCCACCACCTAGCAGAAATAAGATGTGTGCCCAGGCTCTCTGGCTCCTGTTTGCCCAGCAGGGGGCTGGGTAGGAAAGTTAGGTAGAGGGTGATTCGGATTGAAATGTTTCCTCGTGCTACACATGAGATGCCTGCGTGGTAAGCTTATTTGATGGATTCTACTTTTTTCTTGGTTTCATAGACTTTCACTTATTTTCTAATCTTCCTTCAGTATTTATGTGTAAATTTCATTGAAAGGGCACACACGGAAGCTGGATTGTTCTACTGTAGGATTACAGCTGAGGTATCAATATCGTCAACACACAGATGCATGTGTGAGCACATACATCTATACAAGGGAAAATATGTGGCCAGAAGCTTGTCTGTAAGCCCATGTTCATTCCTCTGGTATGTTCCTCTTGTGACCTTGGGCATACCTCTACACTTCTTTGATAATGGAAACTGATAGCACTGAATGAGTCCCGGGATGTGCACATGTCCTGTGAATTGGAAAGCACTCTAAAAATGTGAATGACTTTTTTTCACCAATGTTATGCAACTTGTGTTTTGGAAAGTTTGCCAGGACGGATTTTCTCCTGCTGCCCTGAGCATCTGGATGTGAGCTAGGGTAGAAGTTTTGTGGGATAAGCAATCCGCTGCTCCCTTGGAGAATTCTCTAAATTTGCAAGTGGAAACATTGCAGAATGCAGCGGGAGGAATAACATTTATCATTCAGGTGGAGCCTTGTGTTTGCAAAGGGCTTGGTTATTTGTTAACTAGTTGACCCCTTGACACCCTGCGGGGCCCCTGGAATCCAGAAGTGGAGGCACCTGTACCTTTTCCCTGTTGCTTTCTACGTGGTACCTGGGGAGCCCCAGCACCCAAGCCATCTGATGAGTGGCCACTGGGGGGAAGCTATTCCAGGCCTGCCTGTGTGCTTCTGGCCTGAGTTGGGATGAAATGAGGGGGAGCCTTGGGCCAGTGGCGGTATGGGAAGGAAGTCTCACCCGGTCTTCTTTTCCTCCCACTTTCTCTCCCCAAAACCTGCCTCATTTCCCTTTTCAGTGACTCACTTTTGCTTCCTCCCACATCCTGTTGGGGGTTACACTCCCTGTTGCTCTCTCATGTAGGACACATTTTTTCTCATTTGTTTGTTGCTAAGAAGATTTAGCCAACTGAGACTCTTGATGATCTCTCGCTGCCTCTTGGAGAGCAATTTAGGCTCTCATTGAACACCCATTTCATCTCTTGGGCTCCCTTCAATCACAGTGAAGTTCATTTGAAGTGACTGAGGCTTCCTGTCAGCAGCTCTGTCCTGCTGAAAAAAAAAAAATTGGAGTCTCCTCTCCCTGGCGTGGATGCGCAAGCCCTCTCTGGAAGGAGAGCTGGAAACAGAATGATTAACAAAATCATCTTTTCTGGCCTTTCCCCCCCCGCCATTCCTTTCAACAATCTGGAGAATTCTGGCATTCCCTGGGCCTGGCATGCAGATAGCCAGACGTCGTCAAAGGCCAAATTCTAGTTCCTCAATTTTAGACTCCACCAGAAGGGACTTCTTCTGGAAGCCCCTGGAGCTAGAAGTGGATGGTCCAGTCCAAGCCCAGTGTTCCTGTTCACTCTTGGGGTCACTGCAGGTCATTCGAGTTGCTCTCAGTACTGTTGACTTGACCTGAGTAATTTAACCATCTTTAACATTTGATTCCCTTCTATCCTGCTTAGATTTTTGTGTCTGTTATGCTTTATTTCCACTACCTTCCTCTCCTCCCGTTCATCAGTTCTTTTTTTTTTTTTTTTTTTTTATGGAATGTTACAGGGTTTACTATACCCTAGAGTGGGAGTTGAGGACCTGGCTCAGACCAGAAGTCCACACTAAGCCTCAGCCCTGCGTTGACCGTGTGACGTTGAAGAACCTGGCCATCAGTTTCTGCTTCTGTAGGGCAGAGTAACAACAGCACCTACTGTGCACAGCAATGTTGGGAGGGCTAAAGGGGATCATTCTTGTAAGTGCTTTGCAGGTTGCCAGTCCTGTCTAGGTTGAGCATCCCCAGTCTGAAAATCCAAAATCCCAACATTACAAAATTGTAAGCATTTGAGCACCAACATTGATGCCACTATGGAAAATTCCACACCATGAAACTGTTTCATGCACAAGAACCTGAAGAATGTTCCATAAATTTACCTTCAGACTAGGAGTGTGAAGTATATACAAACTTAATCAAATTTTGAGTTTAGACTTAGTTCCCTTCCCCAAGATGTTTCATGAGGTGTATGCCAATATTCCAAAATCCCAAACGCTTTGGATCCCAGTATTTCAGGTGAGCAATGCTCAGCCTGCAGTATCTACTGCCGCATGCGCCATTGTTCTGGAATTTAGAAGTTTCTGGCTCCCTGAAGAGAAGGTGCTCCTTGCCAGCAGGGCTGTGTATCTGCAGAGACATTTAAGGCAATTTATGAGCCTCACTACGAGCACACTGTGGCCAGGAGCTCCCAACACGCCCCTTCTCTGGCTGGGCGTCATCAGCTCTGATCTGTAAGCCCACCACTGAGAACTGAGCTTAGACAAGGGAGGCCTCGTCTCAGAGTCAAGAGGGACGGTGGAGAACACATGATCCCAAAAGCCACTGAGGGAGGGGAAGGGAATCCAGGACTGGAGTCCCCACAGCCGCAGACCCAGACCCCATGAGCGGAGGCCCCTCTCTTCACTGTCTTTCCCCAACCTCCTGAAGAACTGGTGCCCACACCCTGCTCCTCCCTTGCTGTTAAAGAAACGCTGTCACTTCACCCTGAGAGGCACTTTTCTCACTTTGGATAAGCGTCTGAAGAATTGGGCCTCTTGTCCTCTCCCTCTTTGAGCTGCTGCAGGAGCCTTGGCATCACTGTAACAAGCAGGCCTTTGACACATGAGCCTTAGAATGAGAATGGTTTGCAGGGACTTTCTGTGAGTTCTGGTGGCCAGGTCCAAGATTAAAAGAGAACTGAGGAAGACAAAAAAGGCCAAAACATGGGAACATTGACTTGGCTCAAAGCTGGTCAAGACAGGATGGATGAAGGCTTAATCATAGCCAAAAAAAAAAAAAAAAATCATGGTGGGTATCACCAGCTGGACCGTGGCGTAGAGCTTGAGAGGACCTCAAACAGTATTTGAAGACGAATTAGCCCCTCAAAAGCTTATGGCTCTGAAATTAGAGGCAAGAATGGGATGGAGGTCTTAAGAGCGAGTTTTTTGTTTTTTGTTTTTTTTTTCATTGAGCTTTTGCTGTGTTTCAGGCTCCACGTGGAAACACAAGGTGAACGTGACAGATGCGGTCCCTGCTTCTGGATCTTTTCTTAAAAAGATCAATAAACATAAATTGTTAGTTGTGGGCCCCAAATCAACAGGGAATAGAAACAGGGAAGAACTAAGGTTGGGGCCTCAGTGAGGCAGGCTGTTAGGTGGCGTGGACAAGCATGACCTCTATGACATTTCTGTGATGAGTTAAAGGGGGAAAAGTAGGAAGAGGACCCCAAGCACATAACAACATCTGGGTGGAGAAACTGGGATTTGCAAGTTCAAGATGGGAGGGTTATGGCCTCTCCAGGTGTTGAACGGAGGCCTTTGGCTGGAGAGTCTGGAAAGAGGTGGCAGTTGCTTCAACTGAGTTTGGGAAGGAGCCAGATCATGAGGAGTCTTGTAGGTCACGATCAGGGGTTTGAATTGCAATGCAGGGCACTGGTTCTTCAACTTGATCGTGAATTAGGATCACCTCTTGTTAAACATAGATTCTGGGTCCCCTCCATTTCTGTAGGTGGGGCCTAAGGACATGCATCTGCACAAGTTCCAGGTGGTGCTTATGGTACTGGTCCAGAGAAGTGACTTTGGGGACCTTTGTTCTAAAGCAGTGAAAAGCCTGTGAGTCTCACTGCCATAGACACTATACCTCATGACGGGCCATCCAGCCTGTTCCTACTGTCCCCTCCTCTGTCATCCCACAGGAGCCTGGACTCCACTTCACACATCCTAAGGCAAACAAAACCAAACCCCTTACCATCTGCATTGCCCAGTGGCTTTGCTCCCTGACCAAGGGTGCTCCACCTCCTCCTGAATGGATTGGCCTGAGTTAGCCTGCCCCACCCCAGATCCAGAACATTCAGCTCTCCTTACGCTGTCAGTCAGGTTTCCTGGGCTCAGTTCCCCAGAGCCCCACTTTCCCCCTTCCCCATCATGCTGCTGAACTTGCCTCCAAGTTAGGAGGACAACCTTGCTGGGTGGGAGGACCAAATGAATGAGTGACAGGAGACATTGTCCATCCAGGAGTAGTCAAGAAATCATGGAAAGGATCGCCTCAGGAAGTCTAAGGACAGGGCAAGTTTTTAAAGAGGTGCAAAAATCCATCTCCATCTCCAAACTTTTGAAGAGTGTATGAAATTGGAGGAAAAAAGCAGACAGGATTTGTCCACAAATAATGACAACTTCACAGAGAATAGCCATACAAGAGTGGGCGGCTGGAAGAAAACAGCAATCACAGCCCCATAATGCAAGTCTAATATTACCAGGTTAAATACTACACAAGTAATGAAAATGATGATGAAAATGATGGTGAAAATGATTCATTGTGCACACAAAGCTCACTCCCTGCCCCGGTGCTTCGAGTCCTGCTTGAATAGTGGAATAATTAGCAGATAACTGCACTATTAATTATGCCAAGGCTTGCTTAGAGATAGGCTAAAAGGCCAAACCCGTAGGATGATGAGGGCTACCTGTATGCTCCTTTTATCTTGTGCCCGTGGCAGAGTGGATGGCCCAGCTGAGGTCAGCCTGAGCCCACCAGGCCTAGGGGACTGGGGCTCTGACATGCTCCTTACTGCTTCTCTGCTGTAAACCTGGGTGGGCTCAGGGGTGTCTGCAGCATGCCAGTGGCACTTGGGCACTGTGGATGTGTAAGGTGTTCTTGAATTCAATAGTGATTACATCTATAAAACAGTTCCCAGGGACCAGCTTTCTGTCCTCCTGCCTCATCCTTCCTTGACCACAGGATGAACATTTTCCATTCCTTGAACCATTGACACCAGCAAGGTCATCCCCCCATGTGGAAGAACAGGCACCAACAAAGACCTGAGCGTTTTACTCCAGATTTTTCACAAACACATCCTGACTATTGAACGCAGAACCCCGGCTTCCCTCCTCCTGGCAGGAGAGGGAGTAAGGAGCCATCCTGCTGGGGTCTGGAGAGCTCCCCCAGTCTGCCCAGCAGAACCTGCTGTGACGATCAGGGCCTTTTTTGTGCTACCAACATGGTATGTGTGTCCTGGGCACTCCAAATGGGGCTAATATGACGAGGAACAGAATTTCATTTACATATCAACTAACTGAAATCTAGATAAGTGCACAGGGATGGCACCTGGCTTTGGTTCCTTTCTATGCTGGGGATTGCCAAAGCCTGAGGGGACTCAGAGCCCCTCAGGGTGATGTGTGACATTTCATCTTGGACAATTTCCCTCTTCTTATCCAGCGAGAGTTTCGTTCACTCCGAACGAGTAAAAATCTGCCCTGAATTACTTAGGGAGGTGAAGGATGAACATATTAACCGGCTATGATAACAAGAAAGCCCTTTAAAAATGAATGCGGTGGCTATGAAATGCTGCCAAAGCAATTTGCGCAAAATAACAGAAGACAAGGATGAGCTGTGGCTGACAGAGGGCAATTAGTTTTGTGATTTTTTTTGCCTTGAATTATTAATTTTGGGAAGGGCGCCTCTCAACATCTGCATTTTCACCCTGTGTTGGTCATCTTCTCGTCCCTGTGACCAAACACACAAGAACTCATGGTGTCGGAGGTTTAATCCATGGCAGACTGACTCCATTTGCTTGGACCCAAGTTGAGGCAGAATATCATGGTGGCAGGGCATGGTGGAGGATGGATGCTCGGCTCATGGCAGCCAGGAAGTCAAGAAGAAAGGGGACAGGGCCGCAGGGAAGATAGATATCCCCAGTGACCGCCTCGTCCTGACCCAGTTGCCACCCAGTCTGTTTAATCTGGGATATGCTGATGAGGTCACAGCTCTCATAGTCCAATCACCTCACCTCTGAACATTCCTGCATCACCACAGGAACTTTGGGGGGACACCTCGTATCCAAACCACAATGACCCTTTAAGAGTCGGGCACTTGGTGGGTGACCTCTCTTCCCAGGGTGATGAGCAAACATCTCCCTTGGTTTCTTTCTTTCTTTTTTTTTTTTTTTAAGAGAGAGAGAGAGAGAGAGAGAGAGAGAAAGAGAGAGTTACTATTTATTTTTTAGTATTTGGCGGACACAACATCTTTGTCTGTATGTGGTGCTGAGGATCGAACCTGGGCCGCATGCATGCCAGGCATGCACGCTACCACTTGAGCCACATCCCCAGCCCTCCCTTGGTTTCTTTGCTCATGTTCCCAGCTCTTTGTTAGGGTTTGCATTTCTTTTTCTTGCCATGCTCATGATAGATTAGCCATATAAAGAAGCACTGGCGAGACACCTGGGGACCTGCCCCAACAGGAAAGCTGTCTGATCACATCTCCTGGACTAGACTCCTGTATGAGGGCTCCCTGCACCGCATGTCATGCAGCCTGTGGATGCCAAAGAAAGGGGAGGACAGCAGCTGGAAAAATCCATCCACGGAGGTCATTTTCCTCCCCTTAATGATACAATGAGCTTGATTGGGCGAATCATGGGGGCAAAATTCCCAGTGATGCTGTGAACACCCAGGTTAAGCCTCATGTGGGTGCTTTCAGTGGTTAAGGGCCTTTTGTACAGAGCCCAGCTGTAGGAAACCATTTCTCAAATGCACAAGCATCACAAAGAGCTTCGGGAGCGTGAACCGGGCTACGGCCAGCCAAGGTAACCAAGCACATGGTTTGCCATCGACAGTCGGGCATTGGGAGGGACAGAGACACCAGAGTCACTCCATGGGGCTTGATGTGTTACTGCCATCTCTCAGCACCCCGCCATGCATTGCGATGTCAACAGGGCTCCACATTCTGTCATTCAGAAGTTGATCTGCTCTCAGCTTGGTTGCTCCAGCCCTCACCTCTGACTTTCTTGAAAGGACTCCACCCCCCCCGCCCCATCCATGAACACTAACTTTCTGGATAAAATTAGATGTGGGCATTTGATAAGGTGCTGTGGTTTAGTGGAAAGTGCTTTGGGGTCAGACCAATTGGGATTTTAATTCTGTGTCAGTTACTTATTGGCTGACTTTGGCAAAGAAACTCATCTGTGAAACTCAGATCATGCCTTCTTGTGGGATGGTGGTGCGGGCTAGGAGCCATGGATATGAAGGGTGGAGAGACAGGCTGGACCAAGAAACTCCTTTCTTGATTCTCCAAATTCCAGCCTCCCAAAGTGACTCATATTAAAAGCAAAATGTGTATCTTTTTTTTATTTCTTCTTACAAATATGCAAGCACTCACCAATGAATAGTGTTTTAAAACAAACAGTGATTTCCTTTTCTTTTTAAAGGACAGATATGATATCACAATTTCTCAGGGACCAAACCCAAAGAAACCACCACTATTATATTCTAGTACCCACACTGCCTCATCAAACTATTGTAGTCCTGATTAAAAAAAAAAAAAAAAGCCATTCTGATTAACAACAACAACAACAACAAAAGCCTCCCACTTCCCAGCTTCCTAGGCCTGGCCTAAGCCTCTCCACGCACTCTGCATCTGCCATTCTCTGTGAAGAAATGCTTTCTCCTGCAGGTTACTGAGTGGCAACATTCCCCCACACCTCCCCCAGCCCCATCCTGTCATTAAGGGAGGGTCCCTTCCTCTTGCCCCTATCACCTGAAGCAGGAGGGGGAACAAGAGCACAGAAACAGAATAATTCACCTTTTAGTATGCCCAGAAATGGAGAGGAGCTGAGTGATGTGTTGCCATGGAAACCAGGTTCTGTTTACTAGTAGCTTCCTCTACTTACAGCCTAGTGCGTTGGGCTGTAGGGCCAGGGCTCTCAGCTCTGGCTGCACATGGGACTCTCTGGGGGCTATACAAATACTGACACCGGAGCCCCACCCCTTGTCATTAGGATTTCATTAGTTTGTGAGGCATCTTGGCATCTCTAGGTGCAGACAAAGATTGAGAGCCGCCACGGCAGGACAACCTTCCCGTTCTGCTAAATTAGTCATTATCCTGAGGATCGAGAGTCAGCATAAATGAAGGCTTTGTTTTATTTTAATATTGATATCACATTCGGCAGGGGAAGGAGGCTGCTCATTTGTTCACCTTTCAGAAGCAGTGAATCCCTGGTCCAACTCACTCCTCTTCCCTCTGTGGGAGGGAGCAATGCGTCTGGGAATCAGACCTTCCCCACCCCTGTTTGGGAAAGACTGACGTGCTAACAGAGCATGCGCGTGCCCAGCGCTGTGGGGTCGGACACCCGCTTCTCCAGCTTCTAGGCAGCAGCCGACCTTTGCCTCCCCTTCTTGGATTTCCTTCAACATGCCCATTTAAGGGGAATGGATGGGGGGTGGCTGGCGCCCAGACTCGCTGTAATCACAGAGAATAATGCGCAAAGTGTGCCCAGGGGAGCAGCCAGCCCTTCTGAACATACCACTGGTGTCATTGTTGATGGTGACGACTTGGGAACTGTGTGTGCTTTTCTCCTTTCTTCCCCAAGCCGGGCCAGGCTCTATGGCTGAGGATGGGTTTAGCACTTAGGGCAGAGAAGGCCACTCTTCCCTTCACTGGCATGACACATCCATCATGGATACAGTGGTCACACACCTTGGGCTTGAGGGTTGCAAGCCCTGGAGTTGAGAACTGAGAAGCAGGAGGTCAAGTGCGTCCTGGTTGGGGGTTAGCATTATCCAAGAACTGGGGCAGAGCTTATGTCACTGGCTTTATTCTTGATTTAGTAAAAATGGGATTGAAGTGTGAATTCCTTGGACCAAGACCAGTGCTCTATGCCAGCTCTCCATGGGAAGACTCCTGACTTCCCCTCTGATGACTGCAGGATGGTCCCTGGATTGGATCACAGCAAAGAACACCCTGCATTGTTTCACCCCTTGTTATCATGTCTGTGTAACACAAACCCTTGAGGGCAGGGAGCCCCAGTGTCCAGTGCAACACTGGCCAGGGGTAAGGGAATGTTCACATGTGGTCCAGGAACGTGGTGCTGTCAGAACCCGCCGTCTCCCAGCACAACTGTGTGTGTTCGGTACATAGACCTGGCTCCAAATCCTGCTCTTTGCTTCTGGTCTGCCTGACCTTGGGCAGGAGAGCTCCCCTTGCTGAGCCCCATCTCTTTCATTTCTATAATGGAGCTAATGATGGGATTCTTGGGTGCTAATAATTATTAAATGTGTTACTATATGCCAAATGTTAGAATCATGGTTCACAGGGTCAGTTGTTGGTAAATCTAATTATCATGCCATTATTGTTAGTTTTATTATTATCTGTGTGATAGCATCATGTGCAAAAAGGCAAACGAAGTATGATTGTTGCCAGAACAACTGGAACCATCTTAGATTTGCTACTGATTCTGGCTAAGACAACAGCAGCAGCCTGAGAGATTGGTATGTGAAGTGACCGGGCCACTGAGGCTGTATTATTAGCAGAATATGGATGTTAGCAGCCAACACATAGGTTGTGGCCTTCCCAGGTGTGGAGTGTCGTCACAGGTAGTGCAATCATTAATACAAAGAGCACTGGAGAGGGAGTCCCTCTGGGTGGGCAGCTAAGCAGTGTCAGGCTCACCTCGTCAGGGCATCCGGCATCCGTGTTGTACGGATGGTCTGCAGGTCATCATGCCATTGGCATTTCTGTGTGAATTTGTTCGCTGCTTACAGTTTCTTTGCCCAGAGCCAAGATCTGTGAGTCATGCCAACATCGCCTCTCTTACACCTTATCAGATCAAAGTTTCAAATCAGCAAAGGGGAAGCTCTCACCTCCCACACAGTGCAGGGAAAGGGCACCCCAGGTGCCCTTCTGTTCTCTCTCCCCCATCAGAGAGAACTAGTGGCTCTGGCTTCCTTTCCCTTCCTTTGTGCCAAGTCCTCAAAGTCTGACAGGCCCAATGGGCAACTAAATGAAGGGATTTAGAATAAGAACCAGGGTCCAAAATCACTACCACCTTTGGATGGCAGCCGCTCCAATATCAGGTCAGATTTGGAGACTGCATGGAAATGAACCCTGGGACAGACTGGCTGGGAAGCCATCACTCTATCATGCCCTGTCTCCTCTGTGGTGGAGGCCAGGTCTTCACAGGCAGGCAATGATGCATGCCGCGGACACGGCCAAGTCGTCTTTTATCGCAGCGTGACGTTGCTTAGCGCTCCAACCGCTACAGTGTGTCTTAAAACTTGTCAAGTGGTGCACGGTACACTGGCTTCACAGAAGAAAAACGAATTCTCTAAAAATATAAAAAATCAGACATTTCTGGTAGAACGAGACATTATAACTCCAAAGTCCTGCAGATAAATAATAATTAGGAATGACATTGACTCAGCAGAGCAGGCAGAAAAGACCGTTCTCCATCAGCGAGGTCCTTAAGTGGCCACTGTTTCACTACCCAGGGAAGGCCAGGCCCAGGGCCTTTAGGAGGGAGCATCCATTTTTTTCTTGGTTCAAGGCAGGGACAAACAGCTTGAGTATTTTTCTGTTTCCTAAGTATTTTTGGCAAATAGGAAGAAAATAGGGGAGAATGTTACAAAACCACCTGTCTGCCCTTCAAGAGATAGAGAACTGGAGCAGCATTTGCATTTTGACTCTACACACAGATTTGAGAACTTTTTGAGACCCAAGAGTCTTGCTGCTGCTGCTGCTGCTGCTGCATTGCACAAAGAAGGGAACATGGGTGCTTCTGTGACAGTAGGGCTGGGATACAGCAGTGGGACATGTGAGCAGAGTCCTGCAAGCTCAGGGCCCCTCACTGGCCTCACCCTAGTCCTGTTCTGCACCATAAACGGAGGCTGCAGGAGGCAGAGTGACTTAGGAGAGCTCTCAGATGGCTCACAGCAGATCCCAGAGGGGAGACGATTGTAAGAGAGTTGGAACCAGGAGTGACACTCCTCCATCCTGAGTGTGTTTTGGCGGGGGAGGCAGGGAAGTTCAGTAGATCTTTATTGTAGTGATCGTCAGACTTGCTGTTCATGAATTAGCAGATACGTAGATGTCATTAGAGAGCCCCGTGCAGCCATCGAGCCATTTCAGAATGGAGCATCCCCCAAAGGACATGACCCTCCCTGGGGTCACTGCAGCCTCCATACACTTGGTGCATCAACACTGTATTGTCCCCGTGAATCATCTCTGATCAGGGTAATAATTAAGACATGGCAATGCCCACTTAGTAAATTAGCTAAATTGGCAAAACTCAATTTAAATAGCTATTTTGTCTCCGGCGATAGAATTATAACAGCACCCTTCACTTAATGAGCCAGACACTTAATAATTCAAACATACTTAGAAAAATCAAACAAAGCTTCACCGTCACAGGCAGGGGATCCAGCTACCCGCCTGCTGCTGCCTTGCTAGCACAGCAGTTTGGACACTCTGGAAATAAGCTGGGTACTCAGTGAGCAGTGGGGGCTAATGCAGGTTCTAGGCAGAAATTGGTTGGGTGGCCTGAGCCAGCTGCCTGTTTCAGCACATGAAGGTTTATTTGAACACAGCCATTTATTTACAAGATGTCCATGGCTGCTCTCACGTCACACTGGAAGAGTTGGGCAGTGGTAGCAGGGACCCTACGGCTCCCAAGGCCTGAGCATGTTTTATCTGGCACTTTAAGGAAATTCCAATCCTCTAAGAAAGTTTACTAAACCCTTGGTTTGGGCCACACCCTGGGCCTGATGCCTTGGTTGTGTGACCTTGGATCAATCCCTGATCCATGATTTTCTACAGGTCAAAGTACTGTCTCCCAAGGATGTGAGAATTGGGTGAGATGACAAGTGCTTGTTGTACCTGGAACATGGTAAGTGTTCAATAAAGGCTAATGATGGCAGCAATCATGATAACACATTCATGAGTGCCCTTCTGTGTGCCAGACTCTGTTCTAAGCTTTTTACATGCATCAACTCATTTACCACCCAAAACAATCTTAGAAGGTAAATATTATAATTGTTCTAATTTGGCAACTGGAGAAAAAATTTATTTTATTCTTTTACATATATTTTCTTCTAAATGTCCCCATATTTATCTACTTTAAGGACACTTCTGCCCAGTTTACCTGTTTACTGTGTCGTGAACTAATCAAGGTTGAGATTCTAAGGTGCCTCATTATCCCAAGGCACAGGGCCCTGTGCATAGCAGGGTGTCATCCGTTGAGCTCTGGGTTGCTGACGCTATTGAAATCAAATGTTTATTCTCTCAGTGGGGCCTTTTCCATCTTGCCGGCCCTGCTGATTCCCCTGTCCTCTGCAGTGCAGTGGAAAGAGGGGATGGACGTCACCTCCAGGTTCTGTGAGGCAGACCGTGAAAGCTCGGGCATGTGGGAATTCCAGGATCCCAGGACACTGAGTTGTCCACAGGCAGATACTCATCTATCCAACAAACACCCAGTGTGTGCTGCGGAGCCTGTTCCTGCCGACAGAATCCTCATGGCTTCCAGTGCTTACAGTCTATGCAAGAAACAGAGTACCCGGCCGCTGACACCTCCAACTGATCCCTTTGCTTTTCCTTTTATGCACAGAAATAAATGTGTTCTGCCTGGGATCTCCATGTCCAAATATTAGTTTTCACATAAAGTTAGTAAGGTACTTAAGGCTCTTGTAAGGAGCTCATCTTTTTATTAAGGGCACTAAAGACTGTAAGAAAGGGGAAAACGGAGTCAGCCTTGACTCAGCCCCCCTTTGTGTCTGACATCTGCTCATGTTAACTCATTCCTTCCTCATGGTAAACCTGTAAGGTTGAGACAGAAATTTCCCAATTTGCAGATGGAAAAATAGAGATCCTGTACATTTAAGTGACTTCTTTAAGGTTACCTGGCTATTGAATGGCAGAGTCGTTTCATTTCGTATCCCCGATGCCTCCTGTTCTCCTGCAAGTCTCTTGTGGGTCCCAGGATCGCCACCCCTCCACTGGAGAAGCACCTGCTTCCCCTGGTTTTTTAAAAGGGGTCGCTGCTTTAAAACTGCTTTAAAGGAAGTGGAAAGGACTCTGGGAAGTGGGTGGCACTCCATGAAATGGCAACTCTGCCAGATTCTGGTCCAGTAGTTCTCAACCGGGGGTGGTTTCCCCCTGCCCCCCCAGGGGAATTTAGCAAAGTCTGGGAACAGTTTTGGTTTTGACAACTCAAGGGTTGCCACTGGCAGCTAGTGGATAGAGACCGGAGGTGCGGATCCCAGAATGTACGAGAGAGCCTCTCCCTGGCCATCAAGAGTTATCCACCAAAATGCCAGTCAGGCTGAGGTTGAGAACCCCTCTTCATGCTAAGTCTTAGGCACTCGGAAGCAAGGAACCACAGACAGAGAGGCTGCCTTCCTGGACAGCGTTTCACTGGTAGGCAGGTATTCATCAAATTACCCACCGTTGAGTCGTCAATCTTAGAAACTGGAGACGTGCTCAGAAGGGCAAGGAGAAGCCATGGCAAGAAGCCATTGTGGGGGGTGCCTAGAGAGGCTGGGGCCTAGAGAGGCTGGGGCCTAGAGAGGAGAGGTTGGGGCCTGTGGGCTGCAAAGTGGCAGGTTACTGCAGGTGCAGAGGTCCCTGGGGCAAGTCGAGTGGTTCCTTGAAGACCTACAGGCTACAGGAAGAGCACCAGCAGCCGGATGCAGGATGAGGGAAGGAAGGAGCAAGTCCAGCAGACCTTGGACTATGGGGTCCATTGAGGAGTCCTCAGCAGGGCACATGATCTAGTTGGGTTGGAAAAGCCGGCTCTGAATGTCGTGTGGAAGACACACTGGACGGGGCAAGAGTGGCCACAGGAAGCCAGCAGATGCGGAATATCAGGGCTTTCTCCAGGTGGAGGGACGGGCCAGGCACAGGCTCCTCCAGAACCCAGCCCCGCCCCTCTGGGGGTGCCTATTTCAGCTTATGCTTCACAGAAGGGTCTTTCTGCCACAGGAACTCTGTCACCCATAAATGTCAAGATGCATCCTTCCCCCCACCCCCCCACCCCCGCATTTAAAAATATGCGCCATTCAAAAATAAAACTCTACCATATCATTTGCATTTCACATCTGGTCGGCAGCGGCAAAATATCAATTCTGCGCCACCGACGGCATGCACAGATCAGCCCCACCTGAGGAGCCCGCCCCTCTTGGCTCTGATTTCCACTTCCTTCGTTGACCTTTTCCAAGGTGTCAGAAAGCAGATTCTCTCATTAAGATGTTGACACCCGAGAAAGTCGGCCGTATATCTTATTTATGGCAGTGTGTGTATGGGTGATGGAGAAGGAAGTTAAAAATCAACTGTCAAGGCAGGAAAAATATGATTTTCCTCAGTCTGTCCTCTCTCCCCAGTGACTTCTAACTACTCTGAATCATGAATTGTGTCCGTGCCTCTCCCATGGTCTAATTAACTTCGAGGGAGGCTGGGTAGGAGGGGAAAAATAGCTAAAAATGCCCAGAAACACCGGTCTGTGGAGCTGGCACATTCATTTCTGATTAGCAGCAGTTCATGCACTCGCCCGTGAACCACACAGATGTTCAAGTGGGAAGTCTTGAGGTATTGGGAAATTATCATAAATTTGAACTTGTTGGCAAGCATCTATTTCCATATTTTATAGAAAACTGTAATTTTCCCTCCCAAGTTTCCTCTCTGGTGAGGAGGAGGAATTATACACCAAGATGGCGGCAGCCCTGGCTGCAGTTGGGGAAGGTTGAAGACACAGGCAGGCAGGGCTGGACCTGCCAGCGATGCATACAGAGGGGCTCCCCTGTGCACGAGGGAGCCTACAGGCCAGGTGGAGGGGAAGCCACCAGCCAGCCTACTAGGGGGACTGACAGGAGCGGCGATTCCCAGCCCTGGCCTGAATCCCTGGCCATCCCAACCACAGCACCCCACCCTCTGGGCACAGTTTTCCTTACTCGGCTGAAATGCAGGGATGGTGACATCCCTTCACAGTATTGTTAATGTGACTGAGAGAGTAAACGTAAAATATCTCTGGTAAATCATAGGCACACAACAAACATGGCTGTTGAATTCAGTCGCCAAAAAAAAAAAGCTAAAAAAGGCCAGGCTTATGTCAGGATGGGTGGGACAGCTGGCAGGAGGCTCCAGCTGCTTTTCCGAGATGAATGGCAGTATTGCTTTCCCCACACCCTGGCCAGAAATGTCCTGCTTTCCAAGGTACCTGCATGGGGTTGGATTTCCTGTTTGTGGAAGGCCTTGAGAGCAAGAATCTGACGAGTAGGTTTGAAAGCATTCGCTGGTGCATTCCCTGATCTCTCTGGTAGGACTCGCAAGAGCTGTCTGTCCCGTTGTCCCACCCAAAGATCCAGCCCCTCTGAGGACAGAACAGTACTGAGATGAGGTCCCCAAGAAGTGGGCCGAGAGTCAACTTGAATGCTTGCGTGTGATTTAGTGGCCTGAACTTCTAAAATGTGTGAATTAATTGCTAATATTTAAAGCCTGGGAGTTTTTATATGACAGACAGACGATGGCCTCTCTTGAGTAAATGGAAGGACTCATGTCTATGGGCCGTGCCGCCCTGTTTCGATGAGGAACAGGGATCCTCACGAGACTCCCCCGATCTTTGGTTACCCTGGCTCAGCCCTGGCTCAACTGCCTTCTTGTATGGACCTATCTGGTCCCTGAAGGCCCTCTGGTTTGTGGACTCTGTGGTTCTCCAGGTGTGGTCCTGGGGTGACCAGTAGCAGGGACATCAACCAGGAGCCTGTTAGAATCACACAGACCGGATCAAGGAGGATCCCAGTCATCTGTCACCCCCTTCCTCTACCCTAGATGATACCAAAGCTCCTTCAGTTTGAGAACCGTGCCTGGGGTTAGAGACAGGTGCTGGGAAACAAAGAGAACTGGTCCCAATGTCACCTCTGCCACTTAACTCACTGTGAAAAGGCAGAAGTCACTTTACTTTGGGGGGCCTTGTTTACCTTCTCTGCAAACCGAGAAAGTCAGGCTAATTGGTTTCCGAGGGCCCTCAGTCCTCAGCAGGCGTGATCCTGCAGCGCTTCAGGCCTCCGGGCTCATGATCAGCACTTCACTGCGCTCACCCTGTGCCTGGATCTGGTAAGCACTTGACCTGACAAGGTCGGTCACCGTGACCACAGCGTGGTTCCCTCTGAGTACTCATTGTATACAGAGGGGACAACAAGGCCCACAGAAGTGAGTTGGCCTCCAAAGCTCCTTTGTGGCAGAGCCCTGGTTTACATAACCCAATAGTGGTTATGCCTGATATCTGATTTCTGTGACTGTCCACAGGTGGTGGGGCCTGAGAGCTGGAGATGGGGTGTGGCCGGCACCTTAGAATAAGGCAGATAGGTCCCTCAAGACAGGCACATTCCGCCAAGCAAGGAGGACTGCTAAAATAGTGTGTGGTGGAAGTGGCCTCTCCCTGCCTCTGCAAGAAGCAGGTAGGGACCCTTTGGCAGGATCCTAAGGCGGACAGGCTGTGTGGGCCAAAGGAGGGAGGGAGGGCCTCCAGAGTGACATGGCAGATGCCAGCCAGGCTCTAGGGTCCCACTTCTCTGTGGGGTCCCAGTTCTCTGTGGGGGTCCAGCTCCCTCCGTCCCCTACACTGCAATCTCGGGGGCATTTCGCCACCCTGACTTGGTTTCCCCTTTTGTGAAATGGAAACAATGCCCCCTCCCGGGTGGCAGTGAGACCAAGGAAACAAACAGGTTTATGAGCAGCATCTGGCCACCAGCACTAGTGCCCAGCACTGGGTCCCTGCCCTTTCCAGGTGGCTCTAGAAGCCCCTTGTTTGTGGCTGTGATGGTGGAAAAGCTGGGGGGGTTCTCTGGCTTACGAAGTAGCCTTTCTCCTCAGTGAGCTCCTGGGAGCCACTGGCCCAAGTGCGTCGTTTCCCAGACGTCTGCCCAGGCAGAATCCTCTGGCGTGGTTGAAGAGTGCAGATTTAAAAGTAGACTGCCCTGACTCTGCCACTTTCTAGCTGTGTGGCCTTGAGAGAACCACTTAACCTCTCTGGGACTTGTGATCATCCATACAATGAGTCAGTGGTATCTTCCTGATGCCTTACCTGGCACATGATGACTGGTAGTTACCATCCCCCCCACCCCCCCCAAGAACAGAAGACACATCATTTTGTGCAGAAAGATCAGCACAGAGTAGAATAAATATGAACTCTTTGAGTCTTAGAATGAAAAGCCAATAGAATTAACTTGACTAAATGATGATAAATGCCATTAATTGAGCTGTTACTCTGTGTCCTGCATGATGTTAAATTTTTGTGTTATTATCTCATTCAATCTTCCCAGATGTTTTTTTACTAGGGAAATACTATTATGCCCATTTCAAAAGTGCAAAAATCAAGGCTTGGGGACATGAAATAGATGTGCCCAGGAGTACAGCAGGCAATTGGCTGGACTGTGTCTTCCGGTAGCCACAGTCCCTCTGCACATGCAGGAGGGGGCGCGAGGGTACTCCTCTCACCTAGAAACCATTCCCACAGCCAACCCAGAATGCTTCCCTCTGGGTCTCTCCGTCCCCAAGCCTTTCCTCTAGCAGCCAGAACCTGTGGTTTTGCTTATCGTTTTGATCCATCCCTGGCCTCAGTCCTTTATTCAGTCTGATTTTTCCCTGTCTCTGCCCCAAGACCTGTGAGTCCCCAGCATACCTGCATGGTTCTGTTCCAGAAAAGTGAACATCCCCTCACGCTGCAAACGTCAGGAAGCCTGGCCAGGCAGGCTCGGGGCCCATGTCGTCCCCTTTACCCTGCTGCCCCCAATTCATCACCAACCATCAGCTGAGTGATGCTCCAAAGAGCCAAAGCTGATTCCCAAGAGGACTTGTCTGGTTCCAATAGGCAAAGAGCGGCAGTAATGTGAGGAAGGAGAACTTAGCAGCTCCCCGCCCTCCAAGGAGGAGGGGCCCAAGCTTCTGGTCCCTTGGAGGGAACACAAGGCCCCCGGCCCACAGGATCATCCTGGAAGGTCTCTGTAGGGAGAGTGGGGGTGGCCCCTTCACGCAGCCCACCTGGGGGATCAGGAGGTGGGAGTCTGAGGGTCATGAAGTGCCAGCTCTCCTGCCTGGGAGGTTGCAGGGGGCTTGTCATGGAAGTCCCTCGGGGCTCTCCCGGGAGTTTAGGTTTGTCAAGTGCAGCCTTAGCTGGCTTTCCTATGTGGAGGGAAGAGAAGGAGAGTTTTGGACGCTGGCCTTTAACAAAGCTCCTGTGTCGGGCTTCCAACAGCGACTTCCCAGCAAAATGCTGCAAGGAGCCGAGGGCCTCAGCCGGGTCATCCTACGCTCACATCTTCACTCCATTCAAGGAGGGAGACAGGCGGGGCCCGTCCTCCTGGAGTGGCGTTCTCGTGGGTAGGGAAAGACCATCCACCAACAAGCCTCACGGGAAAAATAATGTCCCACAGCGGCATGCGATCTACAAATCACACAACAGGAGTTTGTCCTGGAGAGGGCTTGGAACTGGGGCTAGTTGGGTTGGGTGAGCAGCAGAGACCTTGCCACGGACACAGAGGTGGAGCCAGTTATGGGGGGGATGTGGGGACCTGGTGTTCTAGCAGAGGGCACAGCCTGGGCCAAGGCTCTGGGGTCAGGAAGGAGTCTTGCTGTGTTGGAGGGACAGAAGGAAGACCAAGGGGTGCAGAGGAGCTTGAGTGCTCCTGGAGCAGGGTCTCCAGGGCCTGGCACTGTTCCAGATGTCTTGCCAGCCACATGCATTTGTCCCCTCTTAAGGCTGCAAGTCCTGGTTACTGGAAACGAGTCCTCCCCCACCCCCCAAGGTCACACATGCAGTGGCACCGTGTGAAGCTGACCAGTCTAAACGCAGAACCCATTCTTTAACCAGCACCTGATACAGTCACCGTGAACTCCCTTGAGCATGTTAATGAACTGAACCCAAACTGGGAACAGCAGACGAGTCTTGGAATTGGGTGGGACGTTTTCCAAGGGGAATGAAGAGGACTTGGCGTTGACTGAGGGCTGCGGCCGAGTGCCAGGCCCTGGGCTTTGAGCTCTCTCATCCATTATCCTCACCCCAGCCTACGCCGAGGTAGACCTGTCTAGTCCCCATTTTACAGGTTGCCAAACACAGGCTCTGAGAGGTGGTGTGTCCTGCCCCAGGCCACTCGGCTGATGCCAGACCGCCTGCCCTGGGTTCAGATCTCTCCTTCCTGGCACCTGGGCTTGCCCACCCTCTATCCTGCCTCCCTTTTGTTTCCTTATTTTTTCATTCTTTCCTTGTGAAAATGAAGGCAGAGTCCCCAACCATGATGAAAACCTTACCCATGAGGGAGGGAAGGCTGGCTGTGGGGCGCCCGCACCGTTCTGCAGACTCCCTGTCACACTGAAGGGAGGATGGCCTGTCTCTGTCCTTAGGGGGGGACACAGCATGCAGGCTTCTCACAAAGAAAACTCAGTGCTATGCCACGTGTTCTGCAGAGTGTCACCCAGTGCTCCTGGAAACTTCCAGAATCAGGGTCAGGAGCCACTACTCTACCCCCCTCTGGGGTTGACCCCGCCAGCCAGGAGAGATACCGAGTCTCATTCAAGGTACCAAAGGAGGAATCAGGCCACCATTCAGCACACCCTCCTTCCTTCTTGTTTTACTCTAGGTGCAAAAATTCCATCTGCTCGCATCTTTTATACATTCTCTTACCAAAGGATCCTTTGTCCCATGGCCGAGGCTCAGGGGTGCTGTAGGAGTGGCTCAGAAGAAGTCCCTGCACTCACAGAGCTTGCCTTGTAATGGGGGATTCAGTAGTTTTTACAAGAGCAAACAGAAATGTAAATAAATTAATTTCAAATAGTGGATGAGAGCTATGAAGAAAATAAAAAGGGTAATGACCCAGAGAGATACTTGAAATAGAGAGGTACTGGACCAAGAGCTCAGCACAAAGCACTACAGAAAGCATTTATCAAGTTGCCAAATTAAAAGGGTGCCCAAGTACTATTTCTTCAGGCCTCCAGTTACCAAGGCACAATAGAAGCCACCGCATGCCCCCTACATCAGAACCACTGCGTTTGCCATCATGCAGGATTGTTATTCTGTGAAAAGCAGAGCACGCAGATACAGCTGTCTCTCAGTATCCAGGGAGATTGTGCCTGATGCCCTATGGATACCAGAAGCCAAGGGTGCTTGGGTAAGATGACCTACTTACACACAACCTTTGTGTGCCTTCCCATATGCTGTAGGTCATTTCCAGGTGCTTTATGATACAATGCAAATGCTACATAAATAATAGTTCTACTGAATTTTTTAAGGAATAACGATAAGGAAAAGGGTCTACATGTGTTCAGTAATAATGCAAATTTTTTCCAGATATTTTTGATCAATCTGCAGTTGTTTGAATCTGGGAGGCAGAACTAGTAGACAGAGAAGCTGACTGCATATCTCTGGGCTTAGGTCTCCTTGGCATCTTTTTGAAAGTGAGTCCCCTTGTCAATGGGTTCCTAGAAGATGACTTCAAACTTAGAAACATCTGAACACTTCTGTGTGTGAAATGTGATGGGCGTCATTGGAGAGCCCTCCTATTTGATACTCCTTAAGAGGGAGATTGTGACGATGCCAACTCCACAGTGGGCAGAATTATTGGGAGAGGTGCTGGGTAACCTCTTGGAGGAGGATCCCAATTCCAGGTACCTCGGGGTGATACCAAGGGAGAGTGGTTGGAAGATTTCTTTTCTTTTCTTTTTTTTTTTTTTTTTTTGGTACCAGAGATTGAATCCAGGGGTGCTTAACCACGGAGCCACATCCCCAGCCCTTTTTCAAATTCTTTTTATTTTGAGACAGGGTCTTGTTAAGCAGCTTAGGGCCTCACTAAGTTGCTGAGGCTGGCTTTGAACTTCCTGCCTCGGCTTCCCAAGCTACTGGGAGGTTGGAAGATTTCTTAAAGGAGAGAGCAAGCCCTTGTTTGAAGGGAAGGAGAATGAGTCAATGAGAAGTTAGAAATAACGTCGAAAAGCAGCTGGAGCCTGCCTCTCCAGCCTGAATTCAGACCCAATTTGCAGGCACTGGGGACCCGAGGTAGGAAGCGTGGCAGTTTCTTAATGGCAGAGGTGGCATGAACAAGGTGCTGTGATCAGGTTAGAATTTGATTTCTCCAGGCCGTGGTTCACAGAGCAAATAACATGTTCAATGTGATCTTTAAAATAAATTACAGAGATCAAAACGGAGGCAAGCAGGAGAGTCTCTGAGTACACCTAGAGGTGTAACATTTCAGAGTTCATTTAATTAAAGGAGCCAACGGAGCAGGCTCCAGCCCTGTCATTGGAGACTTGTTGATGGAGGAGCCGGAGGTCTCATCTTCGAAGCGAGGATGCAAATAGACTCTTCAACGTGCACACACTCTTCTCTCAGTCGGTTGCTCTCCCTTCTTGATTTTCCTTTTTTTTTTTTTCTTTCTTTATGGTACACACTCGTTTAGAGAATCCTCACGCAGATTTCACATTTACACAGAGAAATAAAACACATGATGAAGGAGGAAGGCAGGCCCCTGTCTTTCACACTGGGCGGCCGTGAGGAGTGCTCAAGCCACTCTGCACTGTGCTTAGGACATGGTGGTGGCCCTGCCCATCGCCTTCTGGTCTGCTACCATGAGATGAGACAGGGGTCACCATGGGTGCTGGTTAAAAGCTTGGATGCTGGAGCCAGCCTGTCTGGGTTCAAACCCCAGCTCTGCCCTTTATGGCTCTGTGCCCTTGGGGAACTTATTAACCTTTCTGGGCCTCACTTTTCTCATAAGAGAATTAGTGGACCTTCCTCCAAGGGTTGTTTGAGGATTAAGTGCACTGATAAATGCGAAGAGCTTAGACAGTGTCTGGCACATACCAAGAGCTCAATAAATATTAGTATTCTGGTCGCTTTTCAGAAGGCCATTCTGGGTAAACAGGGAGGATGGAGATGGTTCTGTGGCAGGATGGCAAGGCCTGGGCCTTGGGCCCGCAGCACAGCCCTGTCTGGTAGCAAAGGAGCATTTGCTGTGGGCTGTCCCACTTCCTGTTTCAGTCATGGTTGGTGCGTCTGGCTCCCACTGTGGGTTTTCTAGGTGACAAGAGGCCTCGGGTGCACCGTTTTTACCTATGAAGTATTCTGTAGGGTTGTGTTTTTCTAAGGCTTTGGCCATTATTCCTTATAATAGCCACATTCTGTCACAGCATTATTTGATCTGTGAAGATTGACTGCCATATCGGGATCAGATTCCCCCACCCCAGCTCTCCAACTAGCCTCCCGCTCAGGCAGGCTGCTCCGGTGATCTGGGCAGCTAGGTCCTGCTTTGTGGATTGAACTAGAGCCGCCCCGCTGGGGCCCCAGGGGGCAAATTTGGCCCATGGTGTTTTAATAGGCCCTCATGGGGTTGGCCCACTCAAATCAGAAAATTCATTTTGAATTAGATAAGAATAAGTGCAATTCAGAAGGATTCATGTAAATGTACAGACTCCCTGTTGCTCAGAAGTCAGCGTAGCTGTCACTGCAGCCTGCTGTCCCCACCTCAGTGATCAGAGCTGATGACAGCGGCCTGCTTTCAAGGGGCACAGCCCCACCGTCTCCTTTCTCCCCCACTGAGCTCACTCATTGTCTCTCTTGCCAGGAACACAAGCCAAAGGAAGGGAGTATCTCTTTTTTGGGGGGGTAGCAGGGATAGAACTCAAGGGCACTTGGCCACTGAGCCATATCCCCAGCCCTATTTTGTTTTCTTTAGAGACAAGGGCTCACTGAGCTGCTTAGTGCCTTGCTTTTGCTGAGGCTGGCTTTGAACTCGTGATCCTCCTGCCTCAGCCTCCCGAGGTACTGGGATTACAGACATGTGCCACTGCACCTGGCAGGAAGGGAGGATTTCTTATGCCCATTTCCTTACTTCAGGTCTTGCCACCCCTGGTGGGCACAGTCTCAGCAGTCCCTTCACTCTCTTGCTTTGGTTTTCTTAATCCTCCGTGGTCACTCCTTCTGAAGCTGCAGATGTGGCCCCAGACAGAGGGGTGATCAATCTTCCACATGACAGATGTCAGGGTCCGGACATGCACAAATCCAGATCTCTTGGCTCTCGCCAGACGGTCTTCCAAATGAGGAACTTTGGGCTCACTCACCTGGAGCCTGCTGTGTGCCACCCGCCCAAATCTGGGGATTCAGAGATAGATACAGGGAGCCTCGGCCGCTCACCCTGATCCACACAGCACATCCTTCGCCTCAACCAAGAGCCATCAAGAGAAATCAAGCACTTGGAAACAGCATTGTGATGAGAGGCTAGAGTTTCTTTCTTTTTTTAAAAAAAAAAATTTTAGTTATACATGGACACAATATTTTATTTTGTTTATTGATTTTTATGTGGTGTTGAGGATTGAACCCAGTGCCTCACCTGTACAAGACAAGTGCTCTGCCACTGAGCCACAACCCCAACCCAAGTTTCTTATGAAGAATTTTAATGTTATTTTGAGCTCCTATTTTATACACATCCACATTTGAATGTATACATCAAGCATTGTTCTCAATATTTTACATATATTATCTTGTACAATGCTCTTCCGCATATTCCTTGAGTGCTCGTAATAGTACTATATATGAGTACTCACACTCTGTAGGGTAGGGACTGTTGTTATCCCATGTCATAGGTGATGAAACTGGGAAACAGAGGAGGTAAATCACTAGCTCAAGATCACACAGGCAAGAAGCAGGCACCAGCTGCAGAGCCCTGGGCCCAGATGGTTTCACCACCTCCACTCTTAGGCAGTATGCTATCCTGACCACCTCTCAGCCAGGGAGCCACTTTTTTGATTCAGAGGACATTGTAGGTGCCGGTTGTTCAATGTTCCTATCCCAGCAGCATGGGAAAGAGCATTGTAGCTTAAGTGCTCAAACCCCAAGGGCTCCTCTTATTATTTCAGAGGGATGGAAGCTTTTCTTAGCCCCTGACCTGTGACTGAAAACAGAAGGGGGCTGGTGGGAAGAGAAGCCATCAGAAAACCAAAAATCTCTCATCTTAATAAAAATTTGCTGTAACAGAGCTTTCCTGCTTGCAGTTCTGGGAGGAAACTCTGTTCTTTTCCTCCCAATAGTTTATTGAGCACCTACTGAGCAATGTCCTGCTGGTGCTGGGTATGCAGAACCCAATGCACATTGGTCCTGTCCCCAAGCAACCCAGTCTATTTTAATTATGGTTCAACCTTTAAGCAAAGGACAAACAGAGACAGCACCGAGTCAGACTTTCTGTCACCGATCTCACGCAGATGCCCTGTGCTCGACACTCCCCCATGTGTGGTCAGAGCCAGCAGAGCCTCAGAGTCCCCCAGGCTGAGAATGTGGTACACTAATTTCATTCCATTGCCCAAGTGGACAAAACTGGCCCATTAGCCACAGAGACCCTGCCATGGGGGTGGGGAGAGGGGAGAGCAAAGCACCCCACCAGTTTTTCCTGATCTCGTGGACACTGGGGCTGTGGTCAGCCTAGCCCTGGAATCTTGACATTTTGGGCAGGAGCTTGGCATTTCTCCAAGTTTTCTTGGATGCCTTTCCATCCTGGATGTAGAGGGAAGCCAGCAGAATAAATGAGGAAGGAGTGGCTAGATGGATAGCTGGACAGGTGTGTAGGTGCCTGGTTAAAGCCCTGAAGGTGCCCAGCAAAATCCTCAGTGGACCTAGGGGAGGACAGTAGGTTGCTTGTGGGAAAGGGAAGCCTTCACTTCTTCATTAAACAAGAAGTTTACTGAATTGTTTAAATAATACTTACATTTTCCTATTTAAAAGGCAGCTTGGTCTTTAGAATATGTTCTAGCTTTCACTGCTCCTGAGAACTCTGGCCAAGTTCTTCGAATCTCTAAGCCCTCCTGCTCCCTTGTTTATAAAGTGGGAGTCTGAGGATCAAGTGAGATTCAGGACTAAAGGAAATGCTGGTGGAGGATGGAGGGAGATCAGCGGCGCGCGGCTCCTCCTTATTACTCTTTGCATTATTAATAGCGTATAGGTGGCGCTGAGAGTCAGTTGGGCATGCGACCTGGGTGGCTGGAGAGAACACAGAGGAGTCAGCAAGTGGCAGGCTGAGCAGGAGCCGGGCTCTGTGTCACGCAGTGTAAATTGCACTCCCTATTTGTGGAGATGTGCATCCTTTCCTTTTAGCCTGTGGGCACTGGTTTGCTCCTCTGGGATCATTCAAGGATGCCAGGCTGGAGTTGCCAAGAGCAAGAGCCTGGGAGCATTGGTAGTCCATCCTAACTGTGAATCATAGATCTGCATCTTTGGAAAACTTACCTTTGAGTCAGTTTTCTTACCTTTAAGATAGGAATTGTCAGTGGGCCCTTGGTATCCTAGGAGATTGGCTCCCAGACTCCTAGTAGATACCCAAATGCAAGGATGCTCATGTCCCTATATAAAATGGCATGGTCTTTGTATTTAACCTCTCCATATCCTCCTGTATACTTTAAAACATCTCCAGATTATTTGTAATATCTAATGCGATATCAAGTGCTCTACGAACAGTTGTTATATTGCATTGTTGTGGGGGAGGCTATACATGTTCAGTACAGATGCAGTATTTTTCCTGTTCTGATCTGAAGCTGGTTGAATCTTCAGATATAGAGCCCATAGGTACCAAGGGTCAAAAGGAATTGTATATACCCCAAAGATTGTCTCATTGATTAAACCAGGTAATGCATGCCAAAGGTTTAGATGAAAGCTCAGCACAGATTAACTGCTTAGTTCTTATTATGATATATTCTGCTTCCAGGGTAATTTTAAGGCCTTCAAAGACCCTGAGCTTCTGGAGACTTCACCCTGTATCTGATCAAGTGTATTGAAAGTCACCATATCCCACACTCACATGTTTTGCTCTGATATCTTTAAAAGAGATTTTTATGATTTGGCTTTTGCAAGCATTTGGCTCTGAGTAACTCATGGCTATGAGCCCTCAGCAATCACTGGACATATTTGAAAATCCTTTCAGAGTGAGCAATTCTAAGGAACAAATTGTTTTCAAATGTAATGAAATTTTTATGGCTATCAAATTTAACAATTAATGATGTTTATATAACATTCCATTATGTAGACATTTAATTAAACATTTATTCATTTTGATTTGGAAGTTTTCTCTTTTTATATTTTGAAGCAAAAAAATAAATAAAAATAAATAAGACCTTAGGCAATAGATGTAGGCGGCCAGCCAGGGGCCATGAAGACCCCTCAGGCTGCCCTTCCCAAAGTCATGGCTTAGCAGAGCCCAGCAGGAGTTGGATGTAGAAGGAAACCACAAGCTCATTTATGAATGGAATGGAATGGAAATATCCCTCCATTTTGCAAGTGGGGAAACTGAGTTCTAGGGAGGGGAATGATTTGCCTGGTGAATGATTCCCCAAATGCGGAATCCTCTGTTCTCCAAGACTTTCTTTCTTCTCCTTCCTTCCTTCCTTCCTTCCCTCCCTCCCTCTCTCTCTATATATATATGTATATATTCCAAATGACCTTCAGGGAGTGGCTCCCTCAAATTAGGGGAGTAATCTGGAGCCCACTAATGCCAGGAAGGTTCGGGCAGGTCCACCTGGATTGCAGGCTTGTGTGGATGATGACAAAATCAACAGTGGCTTGAACCACCAGCCTGGAGTGTATGGGAAACAGGGGCAGGTACTTCCCAGCTCTTAAAACTGAGCAGGGGTCTTAGGAACCAGCTCGGACCTCACCTTCTATAACTTGGCTGTGCAGGGGAGGAGCAGTCCTGGGACTTCAGCTGCTAAGAGCTGGCCTGCGTGGGGCTAAGCACATTTATGCCCTCCAGAGCAAGGCAGCCTGCCGTAGCCTTCTAGAGATTGGGGACGACAGGAAACTGTGCTCCTGAGGGTGAGGACAGTGCCAGGCTTCTGAGGTCAAATCAGAGTAGTCCCAGAAGAGAAGGGGGTGCCCCTGCCTAGGACCACTGGAGCAGGAGACACCTGGACAATGCCCAGGCAAGTTCAGAGTGAAGGGCTTTCTTTCCAGTAGGAAGGTTCTGGGCTTACTTACTGAGCACCTACTGTGTGCCTGGAATATTCAAAAACTATCTCAGGAAAGGAAGGAGGAAAGGAAAGGAGGAGGTGGGGGTCTCCCAGCAGTCCTATGGCCATGAGCACCCCTCGTCTCCCGGTGCATGACCTCTGCCTTGGTCTTTATACCTTAGAATCATAAGAAATGGCTTTCTCTTGGTCATTGTCACCAGGGCACAGTCTAGGCCTGTCTTGTCCTTTCTTTCCTCCCCGTCATTAAAGCTCTGGGACTGAGCCTGAAGCAGAGTCACAAGGGAGAGGGAGCAGGAGGACCTGCTTCCAATTCTAGCTGAGCTACCGCTTGGCTGGGAGGCCACAGGGACAGCCTTGACCTCTCTGAAATTCAGAGTCTTCACCTGCAGAACGAGGGCTGAGAAAGCCCTCCTCCCCGAGCGCTAGGGACGTGCAGGCGTGGTCACCAGTATGCACGAGAGGCCCCACGGGTCCAGGCCCCTTCATGTCTCTCTTGCTGGCCTCAGAGACACAGCTCAGTGCCTCTCAAGTGAAAGCTCCCCAGGTGTGCTTCAAGCCCCCAAAGGGGCCATGACACTGCTCTGGACCTCAGGGAAACAAAGAGCCGGTTGTAGAGGAGGAGACGAGATTTGTCAAGGAAAGAGCGCCAGGTGTGAGGCCTGGATTGTCCTTCCAGTTCTCCCCCAAATTTGCTGCATGCCATTGATCAAGCCACGTCAGCTCTCTGGCCCCTCTGCTCCCTCCATCCTGCAAAGGCAACACCTGATGAGGTCCAAGTTTATTCCAGGGGAACAAGCGCCCAACTGCGTGGTGCAAGTTATAGGCATCTCTAAGAAGAGGGTTTTCAGAGTCAGTCTGAGTGTCTGTAAGCTAGAAAACATCATAAAAATGATGCCAAAATGCAGCCACAGATGATGTTATTAACCCAGTGGGCCACCACCAGCTCTTCCCTCCAGTCCCTTTTTCTTGTACTAGAATGACCACTACAGTGACCTTAAGTGTCACAAGCAGGATTCAGGCTAGGTTTAAGTCAAGACTTGGATATGGGTGCTTTTAGAGGTATAAGCATGTAGCCGAACAGAGGCAAAGACATCATCTGCCATTTAGAAGCCTTAAGATGCCGGGCGCAGGTGTATTTTGCATTCCTCAAAAGCGGTGTGCTAAGAAAAATGCACTGAATCAATCCTACTTAAGATGCGCTAAAGTGCTCACTATTTAAAGGCAAGGGCTGCCCTTAAATTCACCTGTTTGTAAATACAGGCTTTGTTTAACAAGATTCTTAAAGCAAGTTTCCCTGGCTGAATGTCTCCTGCAAAAAAGAATTCAAATACAGTCTTTCTCAGAGGCCGAAAAATAGATCCAATTCACGCCCAAGGTTCCTTCAGACCTGGGAGTCTAGAAATGTATCAAATATAAGGAAATTGCTAACCACGTTTCTGCCCTGGCCAATATCCCTAGAGGACCTACACAGTCAGCACAGCTTCCGTCATGGGTGCTGGGCAAGACTGCAGGGATTGTTCCGGAAGATTCCTTCAGGAGCCAACTGGGGTGCAGTAGGATTTGTAATCTGATTCTGCTTCCATTTACCCTGGACCTTATACATTGCTGTAACAAGAGCTTGTGTGCCGTGAGCATGGGGACTATGCGTGGTTTGCTTCTCAAGGACTGGCATGGAGCAGGGACCCAAGAAAATATGCGGAATGAACAAACCAGCATATTAGTGGGCTGTGTGACCTTCAGCCAGTTATTTAATTGCTCTGGGCCCCATAACAGAGATAGTTAAGATTCTCTACATTGTGCCATTATCACCAGGAATAGATGAAACAAAAGATGCAGAGCATTTAGTATATTGCCTGGAATATAATAAGTACAAAGCCAGGGTTAGCTTTTAGTATTACTACCTCAACATCAGGCTCTCCTTTGGCCCATTCAGCAGCCCTGTGAGAATAAGCATAACTATGCCCACTGAGCTGGGGAGAAAACTGAGGCTCAGAGGGGTCAGGTGGCTGTCCCAGACGGCAGGAGGCACTGGAACTTCCAGATTGTCCTGCTCTGGCATTGGAAAGAACCTTGTTCCTGCTCATACCCATTTGCTAATGGGGAGTCAAAGGTCAGGTGCTGGGGGCCAGGGATAGATAGCAATCCTGGGCTTTCCAGCCCTTGGGGTGCCCTGGCTTTACAGGGTGAATTGCTTGTTATGCCGTATGATCAGGAGCCAAGGCTGGTGGATTCCAGTTTGTGCTCCATCCTCCTGGTCCCCCTGGGTCTCCCCACTCCCCAGATGCCTCCCTTAGGCATCTATGGTTTCCTTCAGTGTGACAGTTTGCATAGGAGGCTCCCAGAAGTCCACCCCAAGGGAGCACTGTGCCAGGGGAGGTCCCCAGCTCGCCTCAGCCTGGACACTACTGTAGTACGTTTGTGAATGAAAAACAGCACAGCCCTGTAAAAACTCATGGGCAGGGGTCTCCCTGGTGGAACGTGTGGAACACGCTGTCCACAGGCACATAGACAGGCCAGGCAGTCTCCGCCAACCTGATCTCAGCCTTTGTGATAAGGTAGGGAACTTGGGAAGGGGAAGGCGTACAGAGAATCTGGAAAGTGCTTTACAGGGAGGGACCTGCCTGTTCCCCCAGGGCCCTTTGGAGGAGATGCCGTGCCTCCAAGCTCCGGTTTATTCTGTCAGTGAAAAGCCCGAGAGGGGGACAAAACCAGCGGGCAAGCAGAAAGCCCAGATACCCATCATTGGAGAAACAGGGGTGGTGGTCTAGAACGTTCTCCTTAGAACCTGGTGTGCATATTTAACTCACAGCTCTCCCTACACACGCAGGACTGTTGTCTTCATCCAGCACCCTTCCCTCTTAGGATTAAAATAGAGGACAAAGTGGGTATGTTTGGCTTTTTTGGGGGGCATGAATGAGCAGCATGTGGTTTAAATATTGATTTTATGGGAACAACGTCACATTTTAAGATTCAGTGATAGGCACAGAGCTCGGTTAAAGGTTGTTAAAGAAGTGCGAAGGCCGGGGAAAGCTCGGGTGGCGGCGATGCCTAGCAATAGAGAGGCCATGCAGGCAGAGGGTCCGTCATCTGTCAGCGGCCAGTCACCCACGTAATTACTGGGGGAAAGGGCCCTCACCTCTTCATACTTCTCTGTTTTGCAGAAAATACTTAAAGAAGTAGGGAAAAGATCTAGAATGCTTTGTGCCTCTCCGATGAGTGTGTTTTACTGTTACTAGAAGCTCACAGCAGGCTTGGTAAGGACAATGCGTGACCCTAAAGTCTAGATCAGACAGGTTCCATGTGGAATACTGAGCTGGAGAGTGTCTAAGCCTACGACTGGGAAGAAACCACGAGTGAAAATTTAGTCAGTGTCACAGAATATTTTCAGTGAAGCAGAAATTATGTATGAAAAGCATAAACTGAACTAAACTTCCAAAGGGTTTTTGGGGAACTAGATCCCCCCTCAGAAACTCAGCTGGTTCAATGTCTGGATGTTGTAAGAAAGAAGTTTATGGTCCAATGTAAAGAAGAACTTTCCAGCAATTCTAATGGTCTGCATCAGAAAGGGGTTCCTGGAATCATTTGAGCATCATTTGAGCAGAGGTCACTGGGCCTGTGGCTGGGAATCCCCCCGAGGCATCCTGCAAAAGGGTGTGTGTTGGACTGGGAACTGCAGAAAGATCCCCCAGTTCTGAGGTCCTCTGACTGGATATTTCTCCTGGCAAATACTTTATCAACAAACACTGCCCTGGTTATGCCTCCCACATCTATAAATGTCACCATAGATCCAGAAAGATCTAGAATGAGGGCTGTGGAGACCAGGTAGCACACTCAGAGGCTAAAACAGGAAATTTATCAAGAGATTTTGGAAAGGAGATTCAGCCAAAAAAAGAGGAAACAAATATTCTCAAGAGCCAAGTCTATGCTGGGCATGGTGGCATCGGATTATCATTCCAGTAATTTAGGAGGGTGAGGCAGGAGGATTGCAAATTCAAGTCCAGCTTGGACAACTTAGTGAGGCCTTGTCTCAAAATTTTTAAAAATTCAAAGGATTGGGGATGTCGCTCAGTGGTAAAGCATCCCTGGGTTCAATCTCAGTTCTGGGAAAAAATAAATAAGTAAAAAAGAGCTGAATCGGCTAATGTTGTGGAAGGAGGACAAACAGCTGTTGAGTTACTACTGAGGTCCAGAGAAGAGTCAATATAGCTAAATTAATTTAAGCTGATATAGAGCTAGCTCATCAGAAGACAGGTTATGGTCTGATCCCAAGCTATCAATCCCAAAAGCCATGGGAACAGTCAAGTTGAGCAGCATTTGCTGCTTTTGTAAAACTAATCAAGGTCAGATCTTCTCTGCCTCTCTAAATCCTTTTGTAAAGACTTGTGATAAGTTCCTGCCAGTGGATAGTTACAGAAGAGAAAATAATGTGGTCCCCATAGAAAACTGTGCAGGCCTTCCATGTCAGAAAATTAAAACTGTATAAATTGGTATGTTTTCTTTCTTTCTTTCTTTCTTCTATTGTTGCCTAAGCTGCCAGAGAACTGAGACCCAGCTTAATTTTATACCTGAGCTGGTGTTTATATCTGCTCTACCCATGGTGCCTAGCAGTTACTTCTGCTTTTTGAAGTAGATGGAGTCACTTTGGGCCATCAATAGCATGTCTTGAATTTTAATCTGTCATTCATTTTGCATCTTTTGGAAAGTAGTAGGCTCAAATCTCATCTATTCAAGATCAAATGAAATAAAAATAAAAATTAGTAATGGGGGGGGGAAATGTAACATAAGACCTTTGGATAGGGGTTCAGGGTGGATCGGAGGACTTCTATCACTTAATTTCTGTCATGACCAGTAATGGTAGGCTGTTGTCACACTCAGCATTCTTGGTCATCACCTCCTTAGTCACCTGTACTGGTGGTGTGCTATATTGCAACCTCTAAAATAGCCTTGGGATGTGCCCAGTACACTCTCAGTGAGTGATGGCATTGAGATCCAGTTTGGGTTGACCAGCTGCCTGATTGCAGCTTCACTCATGTAGGTAAAATCAGCCATATGTCTTACAATTGTCTTGGGCCACAAGATGACAGGAAATAAATGAGGTGTCTCCTGAGGGCAGGGAACATATCACGTCCATCACTGACTTTTCTACGTCTAGAAAAAGGGCCGTCAGAGTACTGGTGGCTGTGAAGGATTTTGGAATTAAATTAAGATGAATTGAATATAATTGAAGTGACTTGAACCTCACTGAACAGAATTAAATTGAATTACCTAGTCTTGCCTCACATCAGGGGAATGTCTCACCTTTATTAGCTAATCAACTCTAACCACAGTGCAAGATAAGCAAAGCATTCTGAACATAATGTTTAGAATTTAAGCATGGGCTGAATGTGGCTCAAGAGGCAGCGTGCTCGCCTGGCATGCGTGCGGCCTGGGTTCGATCCTCAGCACCACATACAAACAAAGATGTTTTGTCCGCCGAAAACTAAAAAATAAATATTAAAAAATTCTCTCTCTCTCTCTCTCTCTCTCTCTCTCTCTCTCTCTCAAAAAAAAAAAAAAAAAAAATTAGGATTTAAGCATGTGTTCGTTCGAAAAGTACTTGTTGTGTGCCTCTTAATGTTCAGGCACTGTGTTGGTGCTGGGAAGCCCAGGGTGGGCCAAGCAGACATTTTCTCTGCCCTTGAGGAGGACAGCCTGGAAAAGGAGACAACAGGGGACAGCCCACACAGAAATAAAATCTAAGTGAGAACTTTGGCAAGGGACAAGGAGGAAGAATATACGATTTTGCCAGAAGAGCAAAAGGCTGAACCTATTAGAATGACTAACTGTCCCACTTGGAGATAGTCAGTGTATCTAAGGCACAAAACCCAGTTAAGGACTGTAGGCTTCACCTTGGCTGAATAGGGATCTGAGGAGTGGGACCAGAAGTTTCTCATGTCAACTCTGGTCACTTCCTGGAGAAGAGGGAGCAAACGTTGCAACACAGACAGTCTGTCCTGGGATGGAGAGAAGTGGAGTCCAGTCACATCTCAGAGGCAGAATTGTGGTGGTCACTAGAAGTATGTAGCCAGATAAAGAAAGTGTCAAGAAGGCTTTAAGCCTTCCATATCGGTGACTAAGGGCCAGGAGGGCAGAGGTGCCATTGGAAATGTAAGGAAGAGAATCAGCTTTGGACCCTGTGAAGAGGTGAAGATAAAGCACTTCAATTGAGCATCTGCCGTTTGAGATGCCTGTGACATTTCCACCTGGAGTTGTCAAGTAGACAGTTTTGTATGTGACGCCTTCTGCAAATATTTACTGACAACCTAATCTGTGTCAGGCTCTGCAGTGGGTGTGATACAAAGATGCGAGAAAGACAAGATCTCCGACCCTCTGCCCTGGAGGGAGTGGTGCCAGTATTGAAGAACCCAAGTGGGACTTTAGGCTGTCTGTGGTCCCAGCTGCCACTGGGGAACACCTACTGGATGTCCCTAGGATAGCTTCATCAAGAAGCAGAGCCTCCCTCCCTTTGCTGTTTGCCTAAATAGAGCTTGGATGGCCTGAGAATGTTCTTTGCCAAAATGCCTCTTTGAATTGGTCTAGGGGTCAAGGGCATAAATTTACTTCCATGTTGAGATAGAAATTGACACATTCTTTCTTTTTTTAAAACCAAATTAAATGTAACCCACAGCAGCCCTAACCTGACTCAGCTGGTATTGACAAGAATTCAGCCTTGGCCTGTAGGAGACTCCCCTATGCTGACAGTCACACAGAAGTCCCTGGGACTTTGGTTAAGCAGAACATTCGTGGAGCATCCTCTCATCTTGAGCCACCAGGTCATGATGTGGCCCTGCACGTTTGTGGCTTCATAGGGTCGGATAAGGGGTCTGGCCATGGTGGGGCCCTCCTCTCCAAGACACGCCAAAGGCAGGAGTTACCATCTTTGCTATTCAGAATCACAGCCCATGCACCCCTCCCAGTCTTGGGAGTCTCTTTTTGCCCTTCCTTTGCCTACTTCCTGCCTCCTCCACCCCCCCAGCAATGTTGGTCCCTCTCCCTTCCATCCTGAGGGTGGGGCCTGCTCCCAGGGCTCTGAGCCTGCAGGCTTGAGATGGGTCCTGAGAACCAACCTTCCAAACAAATCTCCAGGTGCTGGCACCACCGTAGGGGACACACTGAGAACATTGCTTCTTGGGGAGGGAATAAAATTCCTGCCCCCGTGGAAAAGGTGGAAGGAGGAGTGGGAGAAGGGAAGGGAAATGTCAGGAAGGGTGCATTTCCGTCATAAGTCTTTCCTTCAGTCACCCCACCATCTACCACCTCGTCTTGAATGATGAAATGATATTAGCATGATTCAGGCACAGCTGTTTGGAAACATCCCCTTGCTGAGGAAGACCCAGGGGAATGACACTGCGTCTTTTCTCTCTGGTGACCTCAGACCTGTCCTAGTTCACAACTGCTCCTTCCCCTGGAGCTGAAGACTTGGCCCACATCCCACAATTTTCAGAGAGTTGCTCTGCTTCCGTTCCCAAATACAGACAATAATTTTTCTCTCTGTTGCTTGGGCTTGTCTTTGAGAAGGCTGGCATCGTCTGCAGAACGTATTTGCAAGTAAAATGTCTAAGTGTCAGAGAGAGGCCTGGGAGAGGGGCAGCTCGATGCAGTGAACTGTATCAGACAAGTGGCCCTCGGGAACTGGCAGCCCTCTGGCCAGCTCTTCTGGTGGCAGAGAAACCCAGCATCCCTGCCTGTGGGGCCTCCTGCTGCCTCTCCTCCAAAACCAGAGGAAGGGCTGAGCTAGGAAGGGCTGCAGTCAAAGTTAAGTCCCAGCCACCCCCAGTGCCTTATCCCCCAGCCACAACCCTGCAGAGTGGTCATGCTGGGGCAGCCCTGTCTTCAAATATTGTCAGTGCCATGCACTAGCCAAGAGTGTTTTGGACAAACTGCTTCACCTTTCTGAGCCAAAGTTTCCTTATTTATTAAAGGTGGATAATAATAGACCGACTTCCCAATATTGTTGCAAGAATGGAGAGGCATCACACATGCGCGTTCCTTAGCACATACCCGGCACACAGCAAGTGTGCAAATAAAGATGAACCTTCATCAGTCATTACTCTTGCTGTGTTCTGGATACTGGGACTCATGTCTTCATTTTCTCCAGGGGACCACAAAGAAAAGGAGGAATGATTGCCTTTTCTTATCAATCCATTTAATTTCTTGAAGTCCTACCATGTGCCAGTCACTGTGCTAGGGGCCCATTCCCCCAACCCTGCACATTATATGCAAGTATTGATTAAGAGCTAATGGATGAAAGGGAGGTAGAAGAGAAGGCTTACACAAAAGCACATTTCTTGAACACCTACTGTGTGCTGCAGCAATGCTGTTTGATCTTTCATAAGCCTACTACCCATCTGCAGATCTTAGAATTGGATTCTGATTCTTCAGGTCTGGGATCATGTTGAGATTCTGCATCTAACCAGCTTTCAGGTGGTGCTAATGCTGCTAGTCTATGGGCCACACTTTGAATAGCAAGATACTAGACTTGTACATTATCTCACTGACTGCTCCCAGAACCTTGTGCAATGAGAAACAGTGGGCTCGCAGGATCTAAATGGTTTGCTGAAGATTGCACACCTGGCCTGTCTCATTTTTGCCTGTTCAGTTCCCTGACCCTTAGGAACAGTGTGTGTCCAAGTTTACTGCATTAGCCACACCCAGGGAGTATTAATCATCCTGTCTGCAGAGTTGTATGTCAGGTCTTTGTAAGGTGCAGTGAAGTTCAGGAACCATGACCTTCAAGCAAAATGAATCAAGGAACTAAAAAAGAGAGGGGTCCATCTTTAAAATTTCAAAATTTCAGGTACTAATCATAGACTTTTAGAATTGGAGCCTTTTATAATTTTACAGGTGAGGAAACTGAGTCCTGTAGAGGTGTGAGGCTTACCCCCAGTTCCTCAACTCATCAATGGCAATGTCAGGACTAGAATCGGGCATCATGGATCCTATCTTCTGTGTGCTGCTTGCTATAATAACCTGCCAAGGTGGCCCCATGGTACCTGTGCTGGAAGAGAGTTCCAGGAGCAGAGCGCATCCTTTGGGAAGATGTCCCCATCCTCTTGCACCAGCGGAGAGCTCACTGACTCTAAGGGGGCCTAGCACGCCTCAGGGAAATGCCCAGCTAGCTTCTGAAGGGCAGACGGTTTCCTTTCCAGTATCCACCCAAACTTGAAATTCGATAGCAAGCAACACATCACACCTTAAAGTTGTAAGGCCTTTACAGTTCCACAAGGAAACTTGTAATCCCATCATGGTGGGAGCATACTAGGAGGCTTTATTTAGTGCAAGAAGCATTTATTGTCTTAATGATTACATTATGCCAATTGTGTTTGGTGCTTCATTTCAAAGATATGTAGTATGTTGCAAAGCTGTCCAACTAACCTTTTTATTTTTCAAGAGGGGTGGGACATTGGTACAACTTAGAGTAGGAAACCCCCACATTTCAGTTGCCTCTGTAGCTTTATCATAGGACTCATTGACCTAAGGCATGGCTGGATTCTTAATTGTAAGCATTTATTGAGAACTTACTCTGTGAGCAGCACATTTCTTTTACATAACACCCTATGGAGTGGGATTACTTACAGAGGACTACTCAGCTAGATTGGGGGGATGCACATTTAGCTGTGGGTGACTCCAAGCCCCCACACTCAATAGAAGGAGCTGGCTCCATTCCCTTATTTCATAGATGAGGATGGGAGAGGGAGAGCCACCTGCCCCTGAGTGCACAGTGGCAAGTGCTGGGAATGGAGCTGAGTTCAAATTCTTCTAAGTCTGGGCCCAGTGGTTTTTTCCTGCTGTATTCATGGAAAAAGAAGCCCAAGGAAGGCCAGGATTCCAAACCCTGTTCCTCTTCCCATCTGGGCTCAAGCCATTGCACAATGAGAAAGTCACTTTCTGTGACAGACTAGACTTGGGTCTAATTCCCTTGAGCAATCTGTCTAATTAGAAGAGAGGCTTCAGGCCCTGTGTCTCTTCAAATCAGACCCAGATTGGCACATGCTCCCAGTCTTGTCCCATGACTTCCAGCCGAGGTCATAGAGCCATTCACTGAGCACATAGCCGTGAGGAGCCTGCTGTGTGCCAGGTACTGTACTACACACCAGGCATGAAGAGGTCAGGAGAGAGAAGGGGTCTAACCCAGTGTCTGCCTTCATCGTCCTGGGGTAGAAAGAGACAAGGAGGAAGAGTGGCTGAAAATTGTCATCAGTGCCACGAGAGGGGTAAGCATATAGAATAGGAGAGCTCGGAGGACACCTCTAGCCTTGCTGGGGATGGGGGACCCAGAGCATCCCGGCAGGAAGTCATCTCAAATATGAGACCAGAAATCCATATCTGACTGTTTCCAAGAGCTTTCAGATGGTTTGGAAGGTTGGAGGAGGGGGAGAGGGACTGGGGACCAGCTGCTGAACAGGGTGACAGGCAAAGCACGTGGCTAGGGGACTGAGGTGCTCAAGAGTACCACCTGGGATCATGGACAGAGAGAATGAGGACAAGTTCTAGGTGGCCTGGTGGTGGCCTTTAAGGAGTAGGAAGACTGGGAAGAAATGAGGCCGAAAAGGGAAGGGGGCCAGGGTATGCCGGGGATCGCCCCTGGGCCAGGAGGTTTGGCTTCTCACTCTCAAAGTAAATGGGGTCCGCTGAAGGTTTTTAAGCCAGAGGTGAGATTTGGTCTCATTTGCGTGGTAGAAAATGAGAAAATGCCACACTGCAGTGTGGCAATTAGAGGAGGCAGAGGAGGAGAAGGGGGACCACTTAGGAGGCGATTGCAATAATCAGGGTGGTGCCGGTGGCGGATTCAATCTCTGCAGTGCCAGTGGGGAGAGGCATGAACAAATGCAAGACAGACCTCTAAATCTCCAGGGCTTGGTGATGTGCAGAGCGTGGGAGGAGCGAGAGTGGAATCAAGAACCGTGGCCCAGTTCCTGCCTCGGTGAGTGGGCGGGTCTGAGAAGAGTACTCGGGCAGGGAGAGGAGAGGTCTGAGAGGGAAGGGGGATGTTGCTCTGTTAGAGAGCGGCCCACCGGGGGCCCAGGGAGGACACCCAAGAGAAGTCAGATGTGTCGTCTTTGGAGAATAAAAAACCTTCCTGGAATTCTCCTTATTTATCAGAAAAGACCCTGAAACTGTCAACACCGTGTAGTTTTACTGTCACACGAGAACTGGCCAAGACAATGATGGCCAACCTCAGTGGAAGACTGGTTACTCCAGCTCATAGTATAGCTCTGGAGGTCAGCTAAGTTTCCAAGGTCCTGTGGACATGGGGACAACTAAGACACTTTCCTTCAAAATCACAGCCAACGAAACAGTTCTTTCTGCTTCTTTGATGAGAGTTCAGCTACCCACCTGGGGGACCTCTGCTGAGCACGTGCTATGTGCTAAGCATGGAGGATACAGGATCAGAAAGAGGGTCCCTGCCCTGCAGGATCTCCAGGTCTGAGCCCAGGAGACCCTTGGATATGCGTTGAAGATGCCACCACTTATGTCCAGGAGGAAGATGGGATGGCAGTGTTCAGAAGGTCCGGGTCTTCTCAGACTTTGTAATACTAAGTATCACCATGGAGTAGGTGGTGCAGGTAACTTGTGGGATAACATTAATTTTTCATTTGGATGAATCATGATACAGTTTGGATTGAAGATGCTCCCCAAGAGCTCACGTGTGAGACAATGCTAGAAGGTTCAGAGATGAAATGATTGGGTTACGAGAGCCTTAACCAAATCAGTGAATTAATCCTCTGATAGGGATTAACTGAGTGGTAACTGGAGGCAGCTAGGCAGTGGCTGGAGGAGGTGGGTCATTGGGGGGTGTGGCTTTGGGTATATATTTGGTATCTGGCAAGTGGAGTCTCTCTCCTTCTCCTGTCTGATCACCATGCGAGCCGCTTCCCTCCAACACACTCTTCCACCATGATGTTCTTCTGCCTCACCTCGAGTCCCCAGAAATGCAATCAGCTGTCTGTGGACTGAGACCTCTGAAACCATGAGGCCACAAATAAACTTCCTCCTCTCCAATTGTTCTAGTCAGGTCTTGTAGTCACTGCAGCGAAAAAAAGCTGACTAAAACAAATCGCATGCAAATCTCACAACTGCAGAGCAACTGCCTTCAACTTCAGCTGCACAGTTTTCCGAATTTTCCGTATTATCACGATTCAGACTCCCTCCAAGTCCTTCGAAAGTTCAGGGTCCGGCCACTTGATGCTGTGTTAATGGCATCATGTGCAATAAAAGGAGGAAGAACTGAGTGTGACTAGGGTGTGGGGCAAAGGGGGGGGGTTCTGTTCTGCCTGGGACAAAGAGAACCAGATGAATCAGGAAAGCCTCCTGGGGAAGGACGTCTCACTGTGTGGACGGCGTCACGTTGTCCATGTGAAAACTAAGGGAGTGAAGAGAAGCGGAGACTAGAGGGAGGTAGGAGACAGGCAGGGCGGGATTCAGATGTCCAGCCTGCATGTCGTCCCAGGAGGCATGTGAGCACCTGGGAGCAGGAGAAAGAGTCACCCACGCAGGGCCCACGAGGACCAGGTGAGTAACATGAATGAGAGAACTAAGTGAAGTGGCCAACTGTCCTGGTTTGCTGGACTGAGGGTATCCCGGGACACAGGATTTTCAGTACTAATGCCAGAAAAGTGTCTGACAAGCCATGATGGGTGGGTCCCCACGCATGGCCCCCGCTCCCTCCAGGAGGCAGCATGCTGTGGGAATGCAGCTGGGGACCACCCATCTCCGAAGAAATATCCAGGAGAAGCCAAATAGCCAGAATCTAAGGCATCTCTTCTGGGTTTTAAATGTTCACCATAAATTCAGTTGTTTTAAAAACCCTGGGCCAGCTGAACAAAGGGCTGCTGTAGGCCTGCGAGGCCTGGGCGCTGCCCGCTGGGGGCTCTCTGGGTCAAGTGACGTGAGTACAACCTCCCAGCCCACCCAGCCCTGCCGAGGCCTCTTCAGTGCATGGTCAGGGGGCTGTCATCACCGAGTGACTTCGGTGATCAATGGTTTGGTTTTTAATTTGATGTTCTCAACCAGATTTGGATGCTGGGCACAGAATGTAATAGATCAAAGCAGGATAAATAGGGGTCATCGAGACACCTATTCAATTTTTTTTTTGAAAGATGAAATTAGTGCTCAGTTTCTTGTTCTGCCCCTGTCCTGGAAACCCACGTGCTGAGGAGGATAAAAAAGAACATGCATCTTAAATGGCAGCCCTTGTTATTAATGGAGCTCTGTTTATTCCGGGTGCCAGGACAACTCCTGAGCTGATATGAGGTTGGGGGGAAAAAATGGTCATTTTGCTCATGAGAACTTGGAGGGTCAGGAACCACTGTTTGGAGGGTAGTGCAGTTCATATAACTCTGGGGTCAGACGGCGTCTAGCCTCAGCTCTGCCACTTATAGAGGCTGTGTGACTTTGGAAGCCACCTAACCTCTCTGGGCTGTGATTTTCTACCTGTGCTGTAAGGAGGCTTGCAGGGCAGCTTCCAGGGAGCCCCCTCCCCATCTGCTCTCCGAATGCAAGCTTTAACTTTGATTAGACTTTTGCCCAGATTTCTCCAGGCCTTCCAGGGTGAGAGAGTCAGCAGGGGATTTAAAGAACAAATCAGTCCAGACAACTGTGACATCTTTCTTCTTTTCTAGATGGAATTAGTAGATATGGGGCTCTAGTAAGTCGATCTGATATCTAGGCACCACCAGGCCAGCTTTCTAGATGGCATTTTTCATTGTGTCACTTGATTTTTCTTTAATTGAGTGTGGATTGGAGCACAGGCACAGAAACGGGGTGCAGGAGGAAAGTTTCCAAGGCAGGGCTCTGTGGCCAGGGAGTCTTCCGCTCCGAGACACGGAGGGCGGGGCAGGTGGGGGAGGACCTGCATCCATGCCAAGCTGCAGTGTCACCTTTATTAATGATGACGGGGAGAGGGAGTCTGCAGGCAGCTACTGCGGACTGCAGAGGACAATAATCGGAAGGTGTTGCTACCATTCCAAAGGACAGGGAAGTGGGACAAATGGGAATTTAAGAGGCAAAAGGTGAGCAGAGGGAGGGGGTGAAAATCAAGCATGATGTCATTTGGAAAACTGCAAACCAATCAGTCAACGAAGTAGTGTTCCAGAGTGGGAGGAGGCAGCCAGAGGAGGAGCCAGTCTACCCGGGAGCTGGGCCTGGCAGGAAGCACAGGATCAGCTGGCAGAGTGGTGTCCTCACCAAGGGGTCAGGTGGCATGTGAGCCCAGAAACGGGCTCCCACTCCCTTCTGCCCCTCTCTTCCTTGGGCCTTTTCCTTCTCTTTCACGCCCTCCCCCCCAGTGACATCAGAAGAAACGCTCCATCCAAAAGGGCTTTACAGGAGCTCATTAATGTGAACCCTTGGAGTCAGCTTTTCAAACAGTTATCTCCGAGTTCAGCTTCATAGGATTTTTTTCATCATTGGGATCAGCCTCATAAAAGCCAGAGTGTGATGATTCTGCCAGTTTTTACCGTTAACAGATGAAATAGTACTCCCTTTATAGAAATGAGCAGCGAGGACTTTGAGTTGCTTTCTTTAGTTCCCAAGGCTTGGTGGGAAGGGCTGGCCTGAAGAAAGCGCAGTGGGCAAGCCTGTGGGGCTTCCCATTACCTACAGACCAAGTTCCCATGCCTGGCATTCAAGGCCCTTGCACAGTTGGCCCCTCCAAATATCCCGCATGATCTCCCTCTGGGCACTTCTGCGCTACCAGAGCACCCACATTGCTCTGTGGGTGCCCTGTACTCATCCTGCTCAAACACCTGAAAGTGGAACAGTACTTTCTTGGCATCTGTGCCATCCCTCTCCCTCCTGCGCCTCTGGCAGACATCACTAATCGATCACCATACTCCTTCCTGCTGAGCTAAGACTTGGCCTTAGAACCATTCCCGACACAGCTCTGTAGACGGCCGCCACCAATCAATTAAATTAATCAAATTATAACATGAAATGCATTTTCTATTATAGATCTAAAATGTCCTTTCCCATTCTTAATCTCTCTCATCCTTGTAGCTCCTCGGATCTACAGGCTTGGTGAAATTTTCCCTGATCCTTCCTAACCAAGAAGGCCTCCCCCAATTCTCAAAAGCCTGGAGCGAACCTTTATAATTGTCACTCAGCATTGCAGTGAATCCTTCTCTTCATAGGCCAGGGGTTCTCCACTTTGGTGCTAGTGACATACTGGACAAGTAACTCTTAGCTGTGGGCAAGGTCCTGCTGTGTAGGATGTTTTCCTAGCATCTTGGCCTTTACCCAGTGTGTGCCAGCAGCACCCCCTTAGGACAACCCCAAATGCTTCCAGACTGTTAAATGCCCTTTGGAAGCCAAACTGTCCTTAACTGTGAACCACTGTGAGATAGACAAATATAGACAGACAGACAGACAGACAGATAGAATCTCCCTGTTAGTCTGAGACCTTCGGGGTGTAGACCATGATCTCCCTGGCATAGCTATGTAGACACATAAGTAAATATTTGCTAACTAGCTGATGAATTGGGAATGAATGGGGCACTGTCTGAGAAGGGGGACAGATTTTCCCACCACCAGAGTGCCACACTTCAGGTCAGCATGCACAGTTGAGTGGTGCCATGTTCCAAAGTCCCACCTCCACCTCCACCCTCTCCCAATAATCTGTCACTGGACCCTGCTCTGAGTGTGCTGCAGCTAGCAGATCCCTTGCAGTAGGGACAGCCAAACCTATGTGGGGAGGTAGAAGGAGGTGCTGAGAGGCAGACTGATAAGCTGGGCTTGAGGTTAAACCGAGATGATCAAGATCTCCTCCGCCCTTCTTCACTCCTCTTGAGGGAAGCACTCGAGAAATCCTTTTATGCCCAGAGTACTCTTCCCTCCTGGAAAACGACGTTGCCTGGCCGCCTGGCTGCCTGTGAACATACTCGCTGTCTGTGCCCCCACCACTTCAAACATGGCAGCCGCACCCGTGGGGCCAGCAAGGGAGACCACATAGATCCATATTCTCACTACAACTCCCCTGGCCCACAGGAGTTTGAAATCTTCCTCCAGGAGTCCACCCAGAGCAACTGCACATGTCCCAGATGATGGCAGCTGCTCCTGGACAGTAAGGAAGGGGTGAGACTGTGAGGCATCTTTTGAAGACCTCTGAGGGCCAGGCCCTCTGTGGGACCTTCTGTACACACCTTCTGACTTTACCCTGTCTGTGGCCCAGCAGAGGTGGAAAGTGTCATCCCCGATCACAAAGAGGCAACCGAGGCTCAAGGAGGTCATGCAACTGGTCCCATGCCCCAGAGAATGCCAAACCAAACTGGGATTTGATCCCAGGACCCAGGTGTATCTGAGCCTTCCAGCACAGCTACTTTTATGGGAAATCAGGGGCATTTCCTAGTGTAGGACATTAGTGTCCCATACAGAACCCTTCCTGTCATTAAGATCCCCAAGCGATGCAGAACATGGAGATATGTCCTTAGCTAAGCCTAAAGTCAAGGGAGATTCATAGGTCCAGAGCCACTTCTATCCCTGCAGCTCTGTCCCCAGCCTCTTCAACTGTCTGTCTGCCTGCATCATCTGGCTGGCACCACACAGCATCCACCCAGCCGTGCATCCATGCAGGCGTCCCTTGGTCCATCCATCCATCCATCTGTCTGTCTATCTGTCCATCCCTCCCTTCCTCCTTCTCTATATAGGCACAAAAAATGCCCAGGATGATGTTTCCTGACAGTTAAGTTTTGTTTGACAGTGTCGGGGTGGCGGGAGTAGGATTAAAATGAGCATATTAAACACTTCTTTGTGCTTCAAGGTGTTGCTTAATCTTAATTTTAATGATTATTTCGTGTTTATAGAGCAATAGTCTTTTTTTTTTTCCTTAAGAAAACAAAAGAAGTCTGGAGTCAAGTTGATCTAGGCCAGTCATATCACCTTTCTGATCCTCGGTCTCCTCATCTGTCAAGTACAGATGGTATCACCAACATCTACTGAGTATTGGGAGGAAAAGGGTCAGGCATGTCCAACAGTTGGCCAGTAGCAAGTACACAATGACCTTCAACTGCTCTGATCAGCAGTGTGCTTCTCAGCAGTGTTTAGCACAGAAATGTCTCACTGATGATAGCTGTTCTTTCTGAAACTATTCTTTTTGCGAGCAGATTTGTGACCCTCCAGACCCACACCTCCGTAGATAGAGTTAGAAGCAGAAGAGGGAAGTTCTTCTCCTCCCTTGCTATCACCATATAAATGTCCTTACAGATGGGGAAACAGAGGACCCAGCACGGTATCTGAAACATAGTTCACCCTTTAGGTTATAGTTACTTTAGTTACTTAAGTTATAGTTATTATTGTTTAGCCCACAATCCCTCCTGCCTGAGACTTATTATCCTTTTGTGATGCTTTTTCCCGTGGAAGAAAGACCTTGGAGTTATCTTTACCTGGACGCACATACTTGCAGGAGAAGGTGAGGGGCTGCTTAGGATATGCAGCCAGGGCCCACACCCTGGTGATGCTCCTGGTTTTGATTTTTCCCAGGGAGGTGTGAGCTGAGGACTATACCATATGGTCCAGGACTCAAAACAGACTCTCCTGCATAATCTCTCCTAAAACACTCAGTATGAAGCTTGGAAGCCCACACTGGTGTGTGCACCAAGAATAAATCCTTGTTTCTGAAACTGTTCTTTTTGCAATCAAATTTGTGACCCTCCACACCCACACCTCCATAGATGGAGTTTGAAACAGCAATTCTCTTCTTTTCAGAACGGGGGTGTCTGGTTTCTCAGGTTGCTCCCCCAGACTCAGACTCCTGGGGAACAGCCAGGAGAAGTTACTGAGCAATGAGCCCCTGACCCTGAACATAAATGGAATCTACACACAACAAAGAGAATCCATGTCCACTTCCTCCAGAAGAGGGCCAGATTCTCCTACAAAATTATCATTTTATGAGAAGTGCTGGCTAGGAGCAAGGCACCACAGGAATGAAGAAGTGTCAACACTAAGAATAGAGGTTGCACGTTCTATAGACCCACAACCCTGGGAACAACTCCAACAAGGCCGTGGAGATGGACTTGTGACTAAGGCACCGAAACTGCTTCTTTAGAGTCAACCTGGTAGCACGTTGCACCAGAGCACTCTTCCTAAAGCCCAGGGTGGTGGGGGGCTTCCCTTTGCACTTAGAACGAAATCCAGACTCTCACCCTGATCCCAAGGACCCAAGGGGCCCAGTTCCTGCCTGTCTCTCTGACTCCTCACGTACTTCACCACCCCCTCAGTCCTCTCCAGGCTCTGCAGGCAGCCCTGCACGTCCCCACTTCAGGGTCTTTGCACCTGCTCTTCACTGGACCAGGATGCCATTCCAGATGTTTTTGTCAGCCATTCTCAGCAGTCAAGTTTTCAACTCAAACGTCAGTGTACAAAGAGGCTGCTGTCTACCCTGTTGAAAATAGTCCCCTTCCATCTTTCCATCGCTCTATAAAACTTCACTAGTAGCATGAATCACTTTGGTCCTCAAGAGCAAATCTGTTGTGAACCTTGTTCATAGATGAGTACCCACCACCAGAACCATGCCCAGCACATAGTAGGTACTCAAGAAATTCTTGTTGGATGAAATAATGTGTGTGAGAGAGTTATGTCGTTCTGGCTTGAAGGGACATGGTTTAAGAAGCCAGCCCTAGTTCAGGAACCAGAAGGCTAGAATTAGAGCAAAGACTTCTTGGGTTTCTGGCCTTTACTGGAGTAAAGGTGGTCAACGTATGACCCCAGCTTTTCAGAGTTTATAGAGGGGACATTCTTGTAGAATAGGGGATACTACAGTAAATTCAGTTTCTCATCTAATGACTGTTGAGCCCCTGCAATGTGCAAGTTTGATTATAGACCTAGAGATACAGCAGTGAAGAATGTCTAGGTCTCTTCCCGGTGCCGACAGGGGACAGGCAATAACTCAGTGTCAGAGGGAGAAGGACCCGCTCTCAGTTCCTGCACTGCCACCTCCTAAATGCCCGTCTGGGAAGACACTGGCATGCCTGCTTGGCCTCCTTGCATCTCACTTTCTTCCTCTGTAAATGGGTGGAAAGCTGACCCCGTGGTGTTGCCAAGAGGAGTCAGGAGAAGATGAAGGGAGAGACCTGGGCACTGGGAAGGCGGAATGGGACTTGCTTTCCTTCCACCTCCTCCCCCCGGGATTGAACACCCCATTGTGTCCCTCGGAAGATTTAAAGCGCTCTAACACTGCAGAGCCACAGCACGGGCTCCAGCCAGGGCCAGAGGTGTGGGCTTCAAAGGAAGCGTCTGAGGGGATGCAGCTTTTTTTTGCTCGCCTAGCCTTGGTTTCCATCAGCCTTGCCACACCTTCCTCCTGCCCCTGGTCAGCCAGGATGGCTCTCTGAGGGGACACTGTGCTTGCAGCCTGGAGAGCTGACCCATCTCTAATGTCTACCGTGTCAGGCCAGGGTGCTTGCAGCCGACCCTCCTGGTGCACCGTGTGCACAGATAGGACATGTCAGGGGACATCCAGAGGACACAGCATCCAGGAGGCACCTTTCCGCTTTCCTGTGATGTTGCCCCTTTAACACGGAGCAGATCACACAAAACCCCTGACTCTGTGCCCAACAAACCACGTCCCCAAGCAGAAAGGTAACTTGGTTCACTCTGTCACACAGCAGGGTCCCCTGGGTAGCTGAAGAACGTCACGGCACAGTGACAGCCACCTCCTACTGTCAAACAGCTGGGAGACTGAATTTTCAATAAATACAGTTGTATTTCCTGCCTTTGAACAATTTGGACACTGTTGTCACTTTTCCTACCTGCCAGCGCTGTCCCCAAATAAAAGAACTCTCCCAGCATGCTCTGCTCCGAGAGGCACATACTCGATTTACTGAACAGCTGGACTCGAGGCATGTTGCAACCCGAGGCTTGTTCCCATCTGAAGGGCACGTGGCCCTCGAGCTGCGTCTGTGAGCCCTTGATGTGTCCACAGGTGGTCATGGGTAGACGGAGTCATCATTTCCTCCATTGGGGTTAGGAATTCTAATTAGCTAATCTGCCTAATTTTTCTGGACCACCATCGGCAACAAGACAATAATAAAACTAGCTAATAGTTATTGGGGGCTTTCTGCATTCTCAGTTCTTGACAGGAATTCATTTTAACCCTTTATTCCATGTGAAGTAAGAAATGTTTTTCTCCTCCTCAATGAATGAGGCAATTGAGGTACAAGACCCTGCTCAAGGTCACAGGACCAGAGAGAGGTCAGCTGAGGTCTGAACTCCGACTGTTTCCCAGGGCCCACTCTGGACTCTACGTCCTGGCAGAACCAGATAGGAGCCCTTTGTCCTGCTCACGGCTGCTCCCTTGGTACCTAGCATGGTGTCTGGAACTTGGTGGTTGCTAGGAGAGAACGTGCACCTTGGCTGCCCTGAAGAGTACTCCAAATTACAACTCGAGCAGCCTGACGAAGTGCTAAGATGAATGGGTTTTAGAGTCCTTGTTTCTCCTGGCACCGTCCCTCCCACCTCCAGTCCCAGATCACCACACAGACAGCACTAGCTTTATCTAAGAATAAAACCCGTTACATAACTGCATGGCAGACAAGGGGTGAGCAGAGAAGCAACCTGAGAGGGACATGTTGTCCACCTCTAGTCTCTAAAGCGTAGCCCCTGGGAAGAACTTTCCATCTCCCTAGGAGCCTCCCTCGGCCTGCAAACTTTCCTCCGTCTCCTCTCCTTGGCACTTTCTATATTTTATTTTATTTTGGTCGTGCATATTATTTGAAGTTACTATAGCAACGTGTCACCAGCTGGCATTGCATAGTAATGTTGGCATTCGGGTAGCAAGCTCCCGAAGTTGCTCTTTCCCTCCCTCTGTGATCTCCTCACTCCCACTAACCTCAGGTGAGTGGGGTGCCTCCTCAGCCCCCGGGCCCCTCTCCCCTGTTTGGCTTATTTTCCAAGGCAGAGCAAATCCTATAGAGTCTTCCTTGCTTCCCTCTGCACTGGGTACTGCAGGAATCCTGGGTGTGTGTGTGTGTGTGTGTGTGTGTGTGTGTGTGTGTGTTTGCATTTGTATTAGAGGACGTTAAATAGATATGTTGAAGTTGAATGTTGTGTACCAAAACTATTGGCATTATTAATATGATGATCAGGACAATTTTTTCATGCAAAGAAGTGAATGCTGGGGTTTGGGGAGGGCTACTCTCCACATGGAAATCACTCAGTATCTGAGCTAATTATTTTGGGCCACATGGTGTGAGGTTTCTCTTCTCTTTTGCCTCCACATAGTGAAGAAACCCCCACTGTTTCCCTCGGAGGTCCAGCTCTCTCCCAGGTGCGCGAGACCTCCCCACGTACTGACTGATGAGCTGAATTAATTACGAGAATTGATTGCCTCGGCATGCAGAAGAGGGTCCTACACGGCAGATAAACCCCGCCGCTTGCCGCGTCAAAGAGCCCTCATCAGCCAAGTGCCCGTGATGACTGTACTTATTTTTACACGTTTGACCTAGTTTCAAACCGTGTCTCTTCATGCTGTGATTCATTAGCCACATTTTAAACCAACCCCGATCGGAGCCAGGTGACTCTGCTTGGTTTGCCCCAGAGTCTCAGATTCAATTTCTCTCTGGAATTTAATATGCAAGTCCCACTGGTATTCCGTTTTAAGAAGCAATTTCCTATCCAGGCACCTGGCATGCTGCTTGGGATGGATGAGTGGCTGCCTCGTGCCTTGGTAGTAAATATGTGTCCATTTCAGAATCTCTGCCATGGATGAGAAGAGGGGGATTCTTGCTAGCCCGGACTACCGGGGATCCTCCACCCCCACAGTCCCCACACAGCATTATACTGCTCTTCTGGGTTGCTGATGGGCTGGGAGTTCAAGCTCCTTTGCTATAAAGTTTGAGCAATGTCAATGTTAGGGCTGTCTCAACTGCTAGGGCAGATGCAGTCTGATCTAATTCCTTCTAAAATTTTCAGTCCTGGTGATGTAGAAGCAGGGTCCCAAACTTCTAAGAGGAGAGAAGGGCAAGACAGAATTGCCATTTTGAGGGTACTACTGGAAAGGGGACACATGTCAGAGGAGCATAATGTTGTTCCATCCTTCTATCATTGTGACAAAGTGGTTTTTGAAAATTCAAATGGCAGAGCAGAGCCTTTCCTGAACAGAAACCTGCTACCCGTGTCTTGCTCCATTTCGGGTATCAATCGGTGGTGTTGGTATGATTTCTGAGGGGTCTGATACCACGGTGGGCTAGGTACTACAGTAGGAAAATGAGATGCCTGCAGTTGGAAGTCACACACTGTCATTTTTTCACTAACAGCCAAATGCAGGTAACTTGTGCAAACTTCAGTCACATCACACCACCAATCCTACGGAAAGGAAAAGGCACCCAGCTGGGGTTTTCTGTGTGGCAGTTGGAACAAAGAAATTAACAAGCTGGTAAAAGTAATTTTGATCGATCCACAATCTCTACCACACTAACCCACTCCTAATAAAACGATAATGGTTTCTTTTATGAAATGGTCACTCTCTCTAATAGGGACTGCAATCCTGCTCCTTGATTTTCTTTTCTTTTTTTTCCTTTTTCAAGGAAGCATAGAAGTTTCCTTAAACAGGGCTTCAGACAAGACAGCCTTTTCAAGGTAATTCCAAGCAAAGTTAGCTCCCAGATCTGATTTTTGCATTTCCCCCCTTTCCAATCGAGCCATTGACAATAACAAGATTCCATACCTATGCATCTGGGGCAACCAGCAGTTGTGACAATGGTGGGCTTTTCACCCCTACCCCCCCCACACACACACCCATGCAAGCTCTCAATCCCAGCGCTCCGTTAAGCCAAAGCTTTAGAAGTAAACTATCATCCAAGAGGCGAACAGCGTTTTCTCTTAGAAGATCATCCATCACACACACAAATAAAACCTTCCCACATCTCTTACCTTGAAGCAGTGGGATTACCTGCCAGAGATGTCCCCCTTCCTTGCACAACAAGCCAGGCTTTGACCAGCAGCAGAATAACTCCGAAAGAAGGAAAAAATAAGTCCTTTATATTGTAATTTTCACTGTTTATATGCAAGAAGTGTAGTGGGTCTGCTCACGTAGGAATAAATAAGCCGAACAAACTGCACAGCAGCGACTGTGTGAAGAGAACGGCCCTCTAGTGGCCACAGGCGGAATTCTTCCAGGAAGGGAGAGGAGATGGAGGGAGTAGAGGAGGCAGGGGATCCTGCGCGCATACACACACGCACACACGCGCGCACACACACTTGTACACCCTTTAAGCCCTAGGATTTTGTTTACATCCAGCTGGCCAGAGGTATACACAGAAAGTAAGTTCATTTCTTGACTTAATGGACCTGGTTAAGTTGGCAGTGCTGGGGCCTTTCAGTCTGGGTTGAAAGGGTGAATAATTTCAAAACTCACCACCCGCTGTTGCCTGAGCAGGAGAGAGGAACTGGTTGCAGACCATGCAGGGGGTGTGGCCCCGTGTAGACGCTGCCAGTCCCTTCCATGGAGCAGGCTGGTCACTGTTCCTGAGAGTCCCCGAGTCGGGCTCTCTGCAAGATCTGTATGCTTCCTAAGTGTTTACGGCGAATGTGGGGGTCACCTGCCAGCTGGGCTAGCTTCCTGTGTGAGTGACCCGCTTATTCATACTGAGTCCCTTGCTTAGAAAGGCCACAGGGCTATTTTGAAAGCCTCAATCATTTTAAACAAGGGCCCCACATTTTTATTTTGTTCTGGGCCCCACAAATTTCCTAGCTGGTCCTGCCGGCAGGGGAAACAGACGATCTCAACTGAAGAGAACCCAGAAGCAAAGGACAATCTGTATCTTTGGGAGCCACTTTGGTGAACAGGAGCCTCAGAGACATTCAGTCACCCTAAAGGGTTCCTGAGGAGGAATGCAAAAGGAGTCTCCTGGGGTCACCAAGGATGCTGCCCCACCACGGGAACAAAATTGTCAACCATCAGCAGGTATTAATGTTTGCCATATTTTTTAACAAAAGAACTTCTTTTTATATAAACAAAGGTAGCAGTGTGTGATACCAGCTCCAGTTTTTAGTTCAAACATAAATTTTCCAAGCCTACCACCTCCAAACATAAAACTTCTAAGGACTCTTGGAGTGGGGGTCCCTAGAGACACCGGCATGACAGTGCCAGTCCATCTCCAATTCTCTGCACTGGGCTGCACCACAATGGACTCGCCTCTGGCCAAGATGGCAGCCCCCAGGGGATCGTACAGGGGCGGTACAGAGTAGCTTCTCCTGGCTGCTGGCTCAGTGGCCAGTGCTTCCTTGACCAGGTCTCCCTCCCGTTGCCTGTAGATATTAGCATGAGTGGAAGACACACCCTAAAGCTGACCCTGCCAGTCTGGGAGAGAGATGGCAAGAGAGACCAAGCTGAGGTCTATGGTGCATGAAAGGGTGTATTCCCTGCCTCTCTACTCCCAGGGATCCTTCCAGACCTCTCCAGCTCTCTGCCTCGGTTTCCCTCTTGTTTGAATTCTTTGGGATCTTGAACTTTTTCTCTCCTGGATTCAGTCATGATTTCCCAATGAGACCATCAGCTCTTGGACAGCAGTCTCCATCCCTTCCTTTCTTATCCCACCCTAGGTTGCCGACTTCTCTGTTTCCTTCATAATGATCCAATAACTGGTCCCTCCACAGGGAACCTTAATGGGATTTCAGGGTGGTCTCGGATCCAGTGGATCCTTTTTTGCTTATTAGCGCATGTCAATTCTACAGAAGAACAGGTTTCCTTGTGGCACATTGGTACATACAAATAAATAACTTGCTTTGATTATCAGATCCTTTTGATAATTCTCTAGTGGGAGATATGGATAGATGGATGGATGGATGGATGGATGGATGGATGGATGGATGGATGATTGCCCCACTTTACAGATGAGATAACTGGGATTTCCCATGTAAAATTATTTAACAGAAAGTGAAACCGACTCCAGGAGACCCACCTCGGCTGAATCTCCCAACACCCACCACTGCTCTTTTCCCAAAGTGCCAGCAGCAGGAGAGGTCCCGCCTCGGCTCTTCTTTTCATACCCGCAGTGCTTGCTGCAGGGGCATCATAGGTGCTCAGTGAAGGCTGATTCCATGAAGGCGCTGTAAGGAGACATTGACCCCTAGGCAAGTTTCACACACTCATCCAGTGAGGAGAGAGTCCCTGTCCTTGGACGGCCCTGTGACACTTGCTGAGGAAGGTTGAGCAATTTCCAGTTTAGAGTCAAGGAAATGGGAGAGATGAATCCTATGGTCCTTTCTCACTCGTCCGTGGTATTTTTCTTTATGTCTTGCAGAGTCACTTCGTGGCATGTATGACGGCCATCCTAAACCAGATGGGTGACCAACACTACTCCTTCTACATCGAGACCTTCCACAGCAGCTCAGACCTTGTGGTGAGTCTGAGAGACGCTGGGGATGGAGGGTGGGTGGGCAGGACGTGACACCTGGCTCTCATGGTTCTCATGAGTTTAGGACACAGAGACATCCCCGCAGGTCTTGGGCGTGGTTATGAGCATGTCTGATTTCCTGTCTCTTGTATTTCTCACTCTGGAACATGTCTTCAATCGTGTCAGAGTCGAGTCACGGACATCTACCATGTGATCTAGATGTGGCTCAAGAGGTCCTGGTAAATCTTGGACACTTGCAGCCTAAGAGCAAGAGTTGGAGTCATGCAGTCTTGGATTTGAATCCTGGCTTTGTCACCAGCTAGCTGTGTGACCAGGGGCAAGAGAACCTCTCATAAGCCTCAGTTTCCCCATCCGTAAAGTGGGGATAATTTGATTGGATTTCAGGGTACGCTGAGGGGCTTGGGTGGGAGCACTGTATTGCTCACATTGTGAGTACACAGGAGAGATAGCTAGTATTAGGTTATGATAGCGCATAGAAGAAATTGCCCTGAGCCCAGGTCTCTTTTTTCTTTCTTTTCTGTGCTGAGGATGGAAGACAGGGCCTAGCGGATGCTCCTCAAGTGCTCTACCGCTGAGCTACATCCCCATCCTTGAGCCTCTTCTAACCTCTCAGGACTCAGCTGCTATAGGACCACCACCCCGTGCCCCATGGCCATCGGCTCTGCAGCAGATACAACAGAGATGGCCCACCCTCGCTGCCCTGTCCCAGGGTATAGCAGACGACCCTTTCCTGTCATTATGGTCCTTTGTCACTCACCACTTCCAGGGGCAGGAGTCCTGCTGCTAGGAGCTCTCTTAATTCTCCTGGGAAGACCAAGGGTGCTGAGCCTGGACCACCCTCAGAGAGTGGCTGCTCCTCAGGGAATGATTGGGAGCCAACACCTCCACCCCCAGCAGTGAGCCAAAGCTCTCCTCTTTGTAGTAGGGTTGGAAAGAAATGGAACCCTTTTCTGGATACTCAAAAGACAAATAAAAGGAATAACCCCAGTTTTTCTCCCACCCCCCCACCAAGTTCTTTATGTCTTGGGACACGGAAATAGGAAAACCAGATTCCTAATTTTTGATCCTTTATATAAA